>NW_008824369.1:4405785-4416987 GCF_000699105.1 Pygoscelis adeliae
GCCGGGCCGTCGGGCGGCTTGGGGGCCCCCCCCCCGCTCTGGTGCCACCCCTTCCCATGGCAAGGTCCCCCTTGTCCCTGCAGCGAGGAGGGACCCCCCTCTCCCCTCCGGCTTGTGCGTGGAGCCGCAGGGTGCGAGGCCGCTCTCGTAGCAGGGGGCTAGTGGGCTGCTTGAGCTGCGGTTGCAGCACGTTGCCTTCTCCCTCCCCCAGGCTGTTGCCCTGGGGAGCTTTTCCTTCTGGTACTTGCGAGGCGTTGCTCGCTGTTGCTTTGGGAAAAGGAGAGAGGGCTGTTTCTGCTTCCTAATGATGCCCAGCCTTTAGGAGGGACTGAGATAACGTGAAGACCCAAGTCTTGAAGGAGGTGCAGAGACTTCATCTGAAAGCTCGTTATAGCTATCAGTTCATACAGCCTTTTTATTTTCACCTGCTGTCTGTGTTGAAGCAATGCGCCTTAGGCTTAGAGGTATTTTTATGAGGCCGTGCTTCTTCTAGTTTTGATTTTCAAAACGAGGCCTTTCTCATGTAGTCCTTGAAACTGCACTTATTCATGTTTCAATTCTAGAAAGGGTCAGATGGTTCATGCTGCCCATCTTGCAAATTATTTAACCGTTGCTGCATATTTACATTAATTAATGCATATTAGTTTTTATATGGGATATTAAAAAGCAATATTTTTCAATTTAAAGAAATCCCTAATAGTTGGAATTGGAGCACTAAAGATCCTTTAAAGAAGGATTCGACTGTCTTAAATGCCTAAGAGATGAAACTGGGGGGCAATAACTGAAAGAACTTGTACTTGAGAAAGGACGAGTTTTGTTTTAGGAAGTGAGTAAGAGGAAGTGATCTCAGGTTGGCATCACAGAGCGTAATCCACGTGTGTGGTGGTGGTTTTTTCTCTTAACAACTTATTTGTTCGTTTTACAAGCAATGATATCTTGCCCTCGCAAGGGAGATCCTTGACTGTTTTCAGCGTGTACTGTAGCATATGGGAATTGTGAAGGCGAGAAGATTATTTATGGCGACTGCCAAGATTGAGGAGAAAGGTCACATCACAGAAGCAAATACTGTTTGCTTTTGTAGGTTTTGTTGGGGGTGAAGAGATGAACAAGTGGAGCTGGATAGACTTGACAAGAGACTTTAACACTAAATAACTTACAATAAATGATGTGGGGGAGCAATAGTCTTCTATGTATTTGTAAGTAAATCATTATCTGTATGTTGATTCGAGCCAAAGACTTTTGCAACTACTTTTCACATTTTTTCAAGTACCATATAGAGCTTGCTCTGTCATTGTGCATAGAAAACATGCCCATGTTTTGCTCAGATACCATCCATTTTTTAGCTATTACTAGATAAACCAAGTCACAATAACTAGGAAATCTGTCACCTCTTTCTTTTGCAGTTTATAAAGGTCATTATATAGGTTTTTAAGTTAAACTGTGCTGTCCAACTTGGTGATCTAAAAGCTTTACTATTTTCTCCTTCCTTAAAGCAGTGCCTATTTTCAGTTGCACCTTAGCTTTGTGGAGAGCTGTATATATTTAAAAGATCACTGAGTTGTGACAAAAAAAAACCTATTCTGAACAAGAGAGCTGCAGGCTTGATGTGAGAACAAACCAAAGACAGAAGTAAAAAGAAAGCAAATGTAGTATAAGCTTATATCTAGGTGGTCTTTGGCTTGTACACCTTGAAATCTTTCTTTGAGGAAGAGTAAAGTGTGGTTCCTTTTTAACTTTGAGTTTATGGGGGGGGGAAGGGACAAGTGGCTAATGATTTCTTTCTTGCTAATCCTCAGCTGTGTATGCTACTTCACTACTTTTCCCATTTCATTTTCATAAATAGCCAAAAGTGTTCTTCAATTTCTGTGCTATAGCTGATCCTTTTGGTGTTCAGCATTCTAATGCCCGTTGTGTGGGTAGATTATATAAAAACTATGTATTTTTACATAGACTTTAGATTAGCTGACGAGAATTTTGATGATTTTAATTTATCTTTTTATGTGACCTGGACCTGGCCCGTACATCTTTGTTATTCAGAGTCTTGGGATACAAAGTCTTTCTTGTCATCTTGGCATGTTTTTGCACTTTGGCATATTTTTGCATTTTCAGATATCTGTTATAGAAATGACATAAACAGAAAAAGGCTCCTGTTGGTATTTTTTTGTCTCAAAATTATGAGAATAATACAAAAGGCCACTTACTTTGAGACAAATGAGATGGTTGGATGATGTGGAGTAAGTATCCCTTCTTTCTAATAGTGTCTCAAAAGAAATCTCTCCAAGAAAAATAGTAAGTATAAAACAGTAAGTCTTGCAGATGTCTTTCTGAGCAGCTTCTTACTAAAGCATTTGTCTGATGTGGTAAGTGACCCAAATAACCAAGTTGCATTCTAGTTCTTAAATTGAGTAGAATTTAGTGGTTGTGTAAGTTCCTTGTACTAAAGTTTATTTGATTCCCCTCCCCCCCCGCCTTTTTTCCAGCTGTGATCTTTCTTAGTTTCTTGTTTGAATAGAGAAACAAGAAGTCAGCTCTCTGGGTTTATTAGTATACTATTCTAGATATCCAGATCGTCACCGCTTACCGGTTGAGAAGAGCTGAAAAGAACTTATCAGGAATGAATTGCGCTTTCCCATGCTGGGCCTCAGAAAGCTTGCTTATTTTCAAGTTATATTACAAGTAACTGGAGTTGTTTTTCAGACAGGCAAGGTAAACAAATGCATGTTCTTTCAGCCAGTATATGAAAGACAAGCTTTGTTTACGTCTTCCCAGTCAGTAGAGCTCGCATTATGTTTTAAGGTGTGCTTCAGTAATTAGAAAAATCGCTGACAGACAAAACTGGAAAATGAATGACATGGGTGCATTGTTGTTGTTACATTTAAAGCTTTTATCTTCAACTTACAAGGTGCCAGTTCCACTCCTGCTCAAATGTGTCTTGCTTACCTAGGCAGCAGAGCCAATTGCCTTGTGTTAGGAAAAGATGGTACTTGTTGCTGGTAAAAATAGGTATCAAGCTAACTTTTCCTAGGCTTTATGAAGGGTTGGTAATTAATTATTGTGTTCTGTAAAAAGGAGATGAGCTTCGTGGTGGCTTTTAGTCTTGGGAAGTTGGATTGCTGGTAGTTAGAAGAATGTTGTCAACATAAAAGTTGCTGTTGCTTTTCCCAGTTATTGCAGTCCCTGATGACTGAAGCAGATATCCTCTATCTTGCTCTTAGTTGTTTTTTTTTCCCCAGACTTAACTTTTTTTTTTAATGTTTATTCGTGGATGCTGTATGTAGTGACAGTGTCTCTTGGAATAGTATCTACGTTATTGCAAGTGTTGTCTTGCCTCTCTATTCCGTATTGCCCTAAGCTTTATTTACATGAGTTTTCTTGAATTATTGGCTGGGACTGGAACTCTGCCTGAAAACACTCCACCTATAATGCAGCAGAAGTGGTTGGTTTGTGGGTTCTCTTTGATATAATAGTTTTCATTAAGTAAAAACATGGAGAAGGTCATTTTCAGAAGATATTAGTGTGCTTGTTTTGGACCTAGCCCTTTTCCCTAGTGAATTAATCATTGCACAACTCAGCATGACTGGCATTCTCTGATTGGGAGGCAGAAGCTCCAGCTTGCAGATAAAATTGAAGTAACCGATCAGAATTCAGGTATCCTAGCAAAACTGTGCAGTAGAAGCTTGTAGGTGACCTCAGTGAAAGGTATGTTTTAGTAATTAGAAATCTTTAACAATATATATTTGGTAAGAAGTACCACTTAAACCTGAGTGCTGTTTGTATTACTTCTGGGAGAACTACTAAAACTAAGCATGGATACACTTATGAAAAATTAAACTCGCCTCACAAACTCGTACGGGCTTTAAAACCCATAAGGGAAGTGTGTAATATAATAGAAGTATGTAACTTGTTACTCAAAGCATAACTTCAAGATCTCAAAGTTTACATGTATCTATAAAATAGGTAAAACTTTCAGTCTTCAAATTGTTACACAAATATTCCCAGAGAAATGCCTTTGGAAGAACTTAAAAATTAACCTCTACAGTCTTCAGATTCAATTAAAAAAACAAACAAACCACCAAACAACAAAAAAACCACCGGAAGAACCTACTTGTGAAATAATGCGAGTCAACAGACTGCAGAGGAGTCTTAGTCACATTTTTAAAAATAAGTAATCGAGTGACAGCACTTGGAAACAAAATAATTGCTGTAGTTTTGAAAACAGACTCCTGATGAAAGGACAAAACAAAGCCTTGCATCTGGATTTGTAATGAAAACACTGGTGTATGCCTTATTTGCAAGGTCTGCTTTAGTCTCAGCTTTCATTTATGTATGGAGTTAGTCGTGACAGGTACCTGTCCATATATCTATTTTCTGATTTAATTCTGCCCTTTTTTCCCAAATAAATCAGTTTGCTTCTATATTCTGAGCAAATGCTTATAGTTCTAAAGTTGTATAGCATGCTTCATGTTGCAGAAGTTGTATTATAATTCCCTCAGCATGTGATGTTTGGATCTCTGTAGTAAACTGCTTGTAGTGAGAGGAACACGGGTTGGGTGCTGAGCATTCGCTCCTCCACCTTTGTTTCTCCTAGGTTCAGGTGTCATTCACCCGTGATCCTTGAAGACAGGAGAGCTCTTTTCCAAGGAGGCTTTAAAGCTAAACCAAAAAAAGGAAGGAAAGAGCCATCACGTAGCTCTTGTGCTCAGGGAAGGTAGCCGAGAGAAGCAATCGTTACGTCGTGTTACTTGCTGCCGTTGCAGTGGAGGTGGCAGCTGAGGTGGGCCTGCCGGATGAATCTGGACCAGAGGAACTGTTCCTCAGTGTGTGACAATTTGGACGGGAATTTGGCCCGAGAGTAGCGACGTTTACTTGGATTATGAACTTTCTGTTGACCCAGCCTATTGCTGCATGTTAAGTGATGAGCAAGTGGGGTCTCCTTTTGCTGTAGCAGATTTAAGTTTGTGTTGGTTTTCTTTTAATATAACACCAAGGGGAAAATCTCCTGTGGGTTGTCAGAGTGTTGCTGATAAATCTGTTGAACGTATGAGTTTCTGTATTTAGTTCTTGTCCAAAGTAACTATGTTCTTGACCTTTCTTTTAAGACATGTCTGTAAGATGTTATGACTTTGGTTTCAGCAGACATTTGGGAGGGGGAAATAAAGCAAAGTAGGTTTCCTTAGTAATTATTTTCTTATGTCATTTCATTGATTTTTCTTTTATTGTTATTGTTCTTCCCCTTCTCCATCCTAAGCCTTTGTTCACAAAATGTTTTGCCTTTGGAAATTTACATTGGTTTTGAAATGAGGTGGAGCATCAGTATAATGAGACTGTATCATAATGAAAGTAGGTTTAATTAACCAGTTATTTAAAATAGTAATGACTTTTGGAGTTGTGTTTATACTGCAGCTGCAAGTGATTTTAATCTGAGAGAGCTGCCCTTGGTAGGATCTTTCTGATTAATGTAGAATATTTCTGATTAATAGTTAAGGTCCTCTATGATACGGAAAGGGAAAAACTGGTTTTCTTCCTTCTGTATGTATATTAAAGAAGCAAAAGAAAACCTGTATGATTCTAACCCATCTGAAAAAACTTGTTTCTAAAGAGCCAGAGAGATTGAACCAGCTGATTTTCCACTCTAGGTGAGTGCACTTACAGTGAATGTCAGCATCTTGAAACGAGTGTGTGAAATATCTCATAACACTGTTCACTTGATGAGGTTAGTTTTAATTATTTATGACAGCCGTTCTTGAAAATATTCTCAAGATTTATGTAGTCTTGGATCAGAGTACAGTATTATCTTTGAAAAAAGTGGGTAAACGCAGTTTCATAAATCACGGCTATATTGGTAATTTTGTTCTGAGTAGACAACCTTGATGATGAAATAGCTCAAAGTCTACAATCTAAGGTGTGTAATAGAGGCTACACATAATAGAGCTAAAAAAACACCTGTGTGTAGCATAATGTTAGAAGAAAAAAGGCAATTTTGGGGGGTATTGATTTTATTTTCAATTTCAGTCTCTCATCAGCTTCTGAAAATTGGTGATAATAAAGCATAACAACCATGTTGTAAAAGGAGCTTCTGATAAACTACAGTAGCTTCTTGTTGGCCACTGTCTGTTTGAGCAATAGCTGAATGGCTTATTGATCATATTTCTTCCCCATATGGTTGCACATTTTTTCGGAGGTGAGGTAATTTTGGCTAGATACTTGTTTTGTGGGATTTGGTCATTTAGAATGGGTATCAGGTGTCTTAAGGGCTTAAGTGTAATATCGGTGCGGGGGAAGATGGGGGATTTAAATCATTATGATTATGCTGGTATAACTCAGCCTAATGAGTTCTCTTATTACATATAAAAAGCCTTTTTCCAATAGTTTCATAAGACGTAATTTGAGAGTACATTAAAAAAAACCCTGAACAAACCCAAACCCTCCAAAACAAAGAATGCTGTTGTAGAAGAAAAATGGGTTGTTTTGCTGTTACGCTTGTATACTGAAATGGGTTTAATTATACTAACTCAAGCTGTTCTGTGTAAATAAATGATTTGTGACTTCATCACCTCGATCTTGAAAGAAGTAACAAAAAGCAGTTGCCATGGATGGAAAGGTCCGTTCTGTGCTTCTTCATTTTGGCTTCTACTCAGTCTAATGATTTTTATCATGTATACAACTCGCTTTCGCCATTGTCTAAAGCTTATTTAAATGAGGTATAGGTAGTTGGTAGGACAAGAAAAATGGTCTTGCTTACTGGTTTCCGTGATACTGTCAGTAAAACAGTGATGCAGCAATATTGTGTATTTAAAGCTGTAAGTACAATACAGGAATCCATTCTGCCTAGTAATATACTCGCAAATAGCTGCTATGTGGAATTCTCTGTGAGGAAATTATCCTGTGTCTTTTGTAGATTGCTTATATTGCAAGGAGTCTTGTGACCATTTATTTTTAACTCAGTTGAGTGCTTGTTTACCTTTGTGAAGCGACAGTTTTAATGTCATTCTTTGTTAAAGTTTCTTTTGAGGGAAGCAGCAGATGATCTAAGAAAAGCTAACTCATTACTTTTTTTCCCAAAATGCAGTTTCATATTTTTTCACAGAATTTGGATTTTCATTGATTTGTACAAAAGTAGTTGAGGAAAAACACTGAAGAGTCTTTGGTGACTAATCAGATATAGTCTGCTGAACATACTGATTTTGTCTGCAGTAAAATTAAATTCAGTATTTCTAAGGTGACTTAGAGGAGCAGCAACAAAATTTTGTTTTATAGTTGCTTCTATGTTTCTGAGTCTAATACGCTTTTTTAATATCTTGGTTATTGAATCTGGGGAGGCTTACTTCTCTTGCCTGGATGGGTGCGTATTTTAATTTGAAGGTTTAAACCTTCTCAAATATAATTTCTTAACCAGAGTCTGCCAGTTGTATTTTTTTTCCTAGAAGAGAAGGTCATACCATCATACAGAAGTTGATTTTATAGCTTGGGATCTTAATTTCAGAGGGTAAGCCATTTGAGGAACGATTTTAATCATCTGGGTACCTTGAAGTTTAAAAAGGGCTCACTTTGGAGCCATGAGAGGAAAATAGAGAAAGAGCAAGAAATCTAGGAATCTGTATTGTATTCTAAATGCAGAACTAATAGTTAGTGCATCTGAATTATAGAGAATCATCTTGCTGAGTTCAGAAGGGTGTTTTGGCAGGCTGACTGGCAGAGTTGGGTTTGAGCCTTGTATTGAATGACTTGCCACAGTTTGGCATATTGAAATATATTTTATTGGCATTTAATTAGTTTTTCTCCATGTATCCTGGCAGTAAGAAATATATGAACTATAAGCATGCTAATACACTTCTGCACAACTGTATTGACTGTTAATTTTCTGTGGCATAAAATCATCCTCCACATGGGGAGGGGAAAACAAGAATGTGCTATTGTCTGCTGCCTTGATGTGTAAAGACCTGCAAGACAAGCCTAAAGGTTTTTCTAGCTTAAAATTTAAGACCTGTCTTTGACTCTGACTGGAAAAGCAATTAAATGGTCTGTGAGCTAAGTGTGAAAATTGAGTAATGGAGGAAAGAAGGGTTTGTAGTCAGTTTTTTTAATGTTTTACTATTGTTAAAATCTGTTTAATATCAGTGACTAGCATTTTTAAGAGGGCGTCTGTGATCAAACATTCGGCATAAGTATTTGTAAGACTGAGACCTAACAATGTTCTTTGGAGGTGCTAGAATGTCATCAAATAAAACCAGAGAAAATTAGAGTTGGCAGTCTTTAATTCCTTTTTTTTTTTAATATGAAAGCTCTTTCTAGGTGGTTGGGGAAGGTTACAGTATAAAGAGCAAAAAATCTCCAGACAGCCCAGTTTAAAAGGTCTTGGAGGTCACCTCTAATGATGAGGCAATGATGTCATTGGTTTGCATTACATTATTCAAGTCATCATCTTTCCTCCACACTAAAGCTTTTAGTTTGTGTGGAGAAATCACCAGTATGAATTGGGCAGTAGGCTTACATTAAGCTGTGAACTCTCATTCCATAAAATGTGAAGCAGGATTCCACACCTGGGGTACTTCTGAAGCTGTTTGGCCTTTTCAGAGTTGAGGAAGCTGTCTGTGTCTATCGTGGCTTTTTTGGTCAAGCTTTTTATCGCTTTTCTTACTGAGCTAACCCAACTGGAGTTTTAGAATAGGGGTAAGAATCTGTCCAAGGGTAATCACAGCTGATTTAGTTTATGTTCCTGACTGGCTTGTTTCTCTTTCAGATCCCTTGCAGTTGGCAGTAAATCAGGCTACAAATTCTTCTCTCTTTCTTCTGTGGACAAATTAGAGCAGATCTATGAATGCAGTGAGTATCTTCTTTTTTTTTTTATCCCCTCAGTTGGCTTAATTTGGGAAGAATAAGACATGTTTCACTTTTTCACATGTTGTTCAAAATTGACATAAGAGGAACCTTACCTGTATGATGAAATATCACACAAATACAAAACCATTGATTGCTGGCAGGGTAAAACTATAGATCAGTGTTCTGTACTTAAATTTGGCTGGTATGTTGTGGAATCTGGTAATAGCTATGAGAACTCTGCTTTTCTAATTTTATGTCCAATAGCCAGGTTATATAGCAGCTGGGCAGTAAAAAAAAAAAATTTACTGGTGTGAGAGAGTGTCTTTTGGGTCTTTATACTGGCTATTGGGGCAGGCAACCACTAATGTACCTTTTATCAAATAAGAAAACAAAGCCTTGATTATATCTTTCTTTATTTTTCTAACAGCAAATATTAGTATTATTTTTAACATGATAGCTGCAGGTTTACTCATCCAAAAGGGTGCATAATCCAAATTCCCATAACTTCTCAATACTGATTGTAGTTGAGTAGGGTATGAGATGAAACGGAGGGAGGCTTGGGGGAGAATTGGTATTCCCTGTTTTGCAAGCAGTTCATAGACTTCCCTTTTTTGAGGTGCTAATAAGTAAACTCTGAATGCTATGCATGAGTATCCTTGCTTTCTTGTAAACTCCATGTGAACAGATAGTACCAACAACTATAATGTCAGCATTTATAGTAAGATCCCAGTGTACCATGCTACACAACAGAGTTGTCTTCAGACTCCATTTCCTAAGTGACCTGACGCTGTGGCATCTTAAGTTTGAAAATGGTGTGTGATTCAGATCACCTATTATCTGTGGTGACAGCCTGATTCTGTATACAGTCAATGGAGAGAAGTAATTGTGAGGTTCAAATTAGGCACTTGTGGTCAGGTTAAATTGTGTTGCAGCTACATCTGCCAGTTTGAGTCATGGTCTGGTTGTACTGGTTAAGCAGTGGCTTGAATTCCATTTTATGCCGTTGAGTTTAGGTACCTGACCTCTGTAGTATGTTAGGCACTTACAGTATCTGGCCTGATATCACCCCAGGAGACTAAGTGAAGATGACTCCTGTTACATGAGACACTGAATAAACATACTGAGAGAGACTGGACGAACTGAACTTCGCAGGACTGCTTCTAGGTAGTCCTTGAAAGAAAAAGTACAGATTGCATAAAGTGCCTTGCTCAAAATCTTGCAATAAAGTGATAAAGCAGCTGGGATTAGAATTTAGACCTGCTGATTGCAGTCTTGTCTTCAAACTGTTGTGGGATGCCTGTATTGGCTTAACCCCTCTTTGATATTGTAAGTTTTCTTCCATGAGTGTTAAGTCCATAAATACAGAGCACAGAACGTGAGGTAAAATTTAGTAGAAAATTTGATGGTTTGACCTGAGTAAGCCAGCCTGTTTTGACCTCTGCTCATAGGGCATGCAATGTCTGCAGCAGACCTCAATATTTGAGATCTTTATTTTTTTGTACGCAGTTAAATAACTTTCAGTCTTGGGCTTGCAAACCATGCCTGTTTAAAACTTGATACGGTGGGGTGGAGGGCTTCCTATGTATTGGCTACCTCCTTGCTGCAAGAAAAAGTATCTTGAGGCCTTCTGGACACGTGCCTCCTGCCTCCCAGTTTAGTTTAAGTGGGTCTAAAGACTTTGTGTTGTTTTGAGTGAGCACTTTTAAGGAACCCTCCCTCCTGTAAGATTGATCTGCCAGTTCTTGTGTGGGTGTCTAGACTACAGAATATGCCCCATCTGCCTTGTGTTTGAGAGAACGACTGAAAAGAATGGGAGGTTTCTCTGTCTGCTCCCATCACTGACTTGTACTGTGACTCTGTACAAATCACTGAACTCCCTGCTCAGTTGATCTACCTGTAAAAATAAGTATTAGATTGGAGGGTGCTTTAAGGCTTAATGAATGCTTATAACATGCTTCATGTTCTTGGATTAAAAATGGAATAAAAGCAGGGCTGATCATAATCTAGCTGCTTCTAACCAGCTCTTGTCTGTGATGCTACATGCTTGTGTTTATGAAACTGTAATCTTGTTATGTATTTGCTTGTTCTCCTCTCACTGCTGATCCTTAAATCATTTTGCAGTTCTTTTTGTTCTTACTGTATTTTGAATCTGAGTTTCTGGTAATGCTCACTTGTGTAGTGTAAAGGAGAAAATACAAATAGGAAAAAAACCTGATTAACAGCATTGCTGTAGGACTTAATCATATGTTTAGAAGCACTAGTTAATTCAGGTCAGCTGGATGTAGGATGTGCAGTATAGCCTGGTACTCTACTTGAGTGGTTGCTTGTTAGGAAGTATACAGGACTTGGCAGCTGTGAAGAGATTTTATCATTTCTTCCTGT
>NW_008824369.1:4417033-4432726 GCF_000699105.1 Pygoscelis adeliae
ATCCTGTATTTTTCAAGTGAATTTAATTAAAAGCCCATCACAAAGCCTTTCTGTAAAGGTAGCTGTCTGTATTATAGTAAGTCTTTTTATGGTGAGACTGAAGGATTCTCTGTACCTTTTAAGCATTTTCCTTGTTGAAAGTTTTTTCTTCTGTCTGTGAATGCTTAGTTCTTGCTAGTGCTCTTCCCTGCTGCCTACACTTCCCGTCGGTGCAACATAGGACAGCACTTCCTCCATCTGAATCTCTGCTGGTTTTCCTCCTCTGAAATACCAGTTCTCCTGCCTGCCTGGGAAAGTAACAAATCCCAGAAGCTGTGTTTTAACACCGTTTCCCCTGAACGGGGAAAAAAAGCTGTGCTCGCCCAGGAGCAGGGAGCAGTCAGACTGTTTTTTGGTCTCTCTGCGCTGCTCTTCTGACTCTTGCAAACGGATGCCATTATTGTGAAGGACTCCAGGCTTAGATGGAAAGCTGATAACCTGTACTGTAAAATATTTGAGAATCTTTTATGTTACTAGTGTGGTTCAAGGAACGTGGACCTCTGCATTTGAAATAAATACGTGCATAAAATTTGAAATTTTGAAAAAATGTGCATAAAATAAAAATTTGAAAAAACCTGTGCATAAATTTATTGAAATTGATTTTTGTATTTCTTTTTCATGTGTGGTGTGTGGCATCAGGAAAATGGAGAACAATTCCTTGAAAACAAAGTCATTGCTAAAATGCATTATCCCTGTTGTAGAAGTGAGGAAATTGAATTTTCAAAGCCTCTGTGAGCTGTTTTGTCTTCTCCGGAAAAGTACCGTATTAAATAGGAGATTTAGATAAAAGTCAATCATGTTGCACAGAATACTGAAAATGCTTAGTATAAACCTGCTCCTTTTCCATAAGGAGGCTATTTCTCTCAAAAGAATGTAGAACATTAAATATTTTCTGTTCTTTTTCTTGAAATAACTGCCCAGAAAAAGCACTTTCAAAGCAGACATGTCACACAGTGATGAAATTGTCATATGCTGAGAATGTTGGACAGAACTTTTTTCAGGGAATTTCTGTCATTGGTGATGAGAACACTGCCAATTATTTAATGTGTCTCTTGACCAAAACAGAAGCCTTCAGAAATAAGCTTTTTTTTTTACTGGTGGTTTTATGGTTTGGAATGTGTTAAGCATTGAGCTAATCCAGATATTGACTTCTGAAAAGTTTGGTTGTTTCGATGGATCAAGTTGCTTGTCTTGATTCAGTTCTGTAATGGAAGGGCAGATGTAGCCGGTAGCTGAGAGAGAGCTGCAGAGGGTGGTAAAACTCTCTCCAGCTTTCTCCTGGTGTGAAAACTATGTCCGCTATGTCTCTGGGGCTTTTGGAGGGGAGCTTCAGGGGCTGGGAGCGGGAAGCACACATGCCAGGCTAACTGGTGGTGGGACTTGGACTCCTACCAGCTTGGTCCAATACTGTACTATAATCAAATGCTCTGAAAGTGCTTCTTTGCCAGAGATCCTGGACTCTCCTCCCTCCTGCTATCTTCCCCACATTTTGAATGGTGACTTGTGTTCCTCCTTTGCCTCCAGTGCTTCCATAGTAGAACACACGACAAAAGTAATGCTGTTTTGTGGTTGTGCATACATGCTGGGCTTTGGTGATTCCTGTACAGAATGTTTTTAGGGACTGTCAGGTAAAAGATGGGGACACACACACACACAAAAACCCCAACCACAAAACCTAATCAGTGGCTGAAGCAGTCTTATAACAAATGAGTTTACCAGCTTCTTTGAGTACAATAACCTTCCTTTCTTCATGGAGAGGTGTGCAGAAACTCACATTATCAAAAACGCTTCCATGCATAGTATAGCTTTAAAGACAAAACAAAAAACACACAAAAAAAAATAACCAAAACAACTTTGCTTTCCTCGATTTCTGCAGAGATAAAAGATTGTAAGATTCTGGAATTTGACGATTTGCTATTTTTTGTGTCTTTGGGATTTTTTTTCTGTTGGATCTTGGGCAGGGGGGAGTAGATGCTCTGTTCTGAAGTGTAAATTGCATGACACCTTGCGGGGGGGGGGGGGGGGGGGGGGTTTTTTTAACCTTTGTAAATCAGCATTTACTGGGTAGATCTTCTGCTTTAAAAACCTGTCCTGCATCCCACCTTGACTCTGAGCTGTTGTGGCAGAATGTTTGTGGTGGTAGACTGTACTTTCTTAGACAGTATTTCCTGTCGATGTGCATCATTCCTCTTCCCTGAAATCTCCCTCTGTATTTTTCCCTCGTTATTGTGATTCCTCAGCTGACACAGAAGATGTGTGCATTGTGGAGAGGCTGTTCTCCAGTAGCCTGGTGGCCATAGTTAGCCTTAAAGCTCCACGCAAGCTGAAAGTTTGTCACTTTAAGAAGGGGACAGAGATTTGCAACTACAGTTACTCCAACACCATCTTGGCTGTCAAACTCAATAGACAGGTGAGTAATAATTTTGACTGGGTGAAAACACGGGAAGGGGTTGTGGATCTTATTCTGGCACTTCGTCTGCTGATTGATGTCTCTTCCTTTGGTGACAGAATTGCTGTTTGAAATTAACTTGTACTTTTCCAACTGTAGCTTCTATATGGCATCTCAGTACTTATATATGGTTAAGTATTTTTGTTTCTCTGTTTATGTATTTACTTAGGAAAATGCCCTGAGTAAGCTGGGCACGCTTTGAGTAGGAGGTTGGACTAGAGAACTCCTGAGGTCCTTCCCAGTGTGAATCATCCTGTGATCCTAAATGTGAAAATATGTGAAACTGACAATTTCTGTTCAGGCCTAAACTTTGTTATCTATTCACTTCTTATGTTTTTAAATACAGCTTGCTGAATTCTTTTTTTAAAAAAATGAAAAATTTCACCAGTTCAGTGACTCTTTTTTTTTGAGTTAAGTACCTGGAAGCATAGTTTGCTGTATTACTAAATCATTAGTAGGCTCTTCTGCAAATACAGACTTCTGTCTTCAACCAGTTCATTCAAAGTAGAGAGAATGGCATCTGAAGGAGAAAATCTTCTTAGTGTCTGTCCCTGCCCCCCGAAAAATCAGATGTGGGAAGATGGATTCCTCTTTAAAATCATAAGGGGAACAGTGGCTAACTTGATTTCTGGCATAGTGAGGTAGCATTAGATGAGTAACGTCTTGTTAGTCATGCAGATGTAGTCTACGAAAGTGTAAATGAGATGTTGAAGGACTTAAAGTTTAAAAAAAAGAAAAGCCCCTCACAAATGATTATGAGTAAGTAGTAGTCTCTATAAATGGTTAAAAAAAGTCTTGTATGTTTTTTCTGTTTAGCCAAAGCAGAAAATTATTTCCACATGTGAATTGGCCTCTTTGGGGGAGAGGGGGTGCGGAATACATAAGGGCAGGTACAGAGTAAGAATTAAATAGCTTTAAATGAAGGCTTCTGGCTTGCTGACTTAAACTAGTAGCGTAAGTCATTTGCACTAGCGTGGCTGAGAGCAGTCAAGTGCACTGGTCAGTTCAAGTGACTGAGTGTAGCATTGCGCTGTTGAAGCCTTGTCAAGAGGTATAGCTTGTGTATCTTGTGTATCTTCTGTCAGACTTATTTCTTCCCATCAGGTAGGTACAACCTTTTCTCTATTGGAAGGTACCTACTGCATTTTTGGATACAATTCTTTTTAGGATTGATAAACTAATACAAACTCCAGTTTGATATCGGCATTTCGTCCTCTTTCCCATGTCTAGAGGCTGATAGTATGTCTGGAAGAGTCTCTTTATATACACAACATACGAGACATGAAGGTATTACATACAATCAGGGAGACACCTCCCAATCCTGCAGGTAAGTATGTTGTTAGAAGCTAGCATAACTCTGAAAAGTGTATTCTGTGTCAATGTATGACATTTCCTACAGGGAACTGTAGCACTGTTAATTCTACTTGCAAATAAAGGTAACAATTAAACACGAGTGTTGTCTTAAAGCCTACCCATTTAATCCAGGTGAGGTTTTTGAGACCAAATAGCAGACTCTGCCTTAAACTGCATCTTCCCAGTATTTTAGTCTCCTAGAGTGGGTGTGTTGAAATGTTAGAAGGAAGTAGTAGCGATACAAACTGCATTTTGTCAGCACTTGGTATAGCTAAAGGCTTTGTCAGGTTAAAGCTTTAGGAGTCATGGCAGACGTGGGAAATTCTACTGCTTAATCAGTTGTTGTAGCTCTATTGGTATTGTTCCTTTTCTACTTTATATTTAACTTATGCTAAATAGTTGAATATGTTGCAGGTTGACTCTGAGATTACTCATCCTTGTTCTGTTTCTGTTCATACCTTGCAAGGATAACTTGAGTTATCTTTCTGATTCTGTGTTTGAATATTACAAAGTTTTGCTGCGTAAGTCTTGAAATTTGCCTCTTTCTAATTCTGTTTCTGCATCCCTTCTAGGGTTGTGTGCTTTATCAATAAACAATGATAACTGCTACCTGGCTTATCCAGGAAGTGCAACCATTGGAGAAGTACAAGTCTTTGACACCATCAATCTGGTAAGGATCTTTGTGAATGCTGTTTCCACTTCTAAAGATGCAGACTTTGGAAATGACTTTAACTTGCTCAGAGAGGAATTACTAGACACTCGGGTTCCTCTATGTCAGTTTGCGGTATCTCTTAACAGCTAGGCTTCACAGAACGTCGGTGAAGAAGATAACAGACGCTAATATTAGATTTGATGAGTAGAGTTGGGCAAATCAGTGGAGCGAAGTAATTTCTGTTTGAATTGTCTTTTAAGTATCCTTCTACTGCTTGTAGTCTCTATGCATGTGCTAATGTGATAATTTTATGTACTTTCACTTAGCAGTTACTGAAACAAATATTGAAGCTGTTGTCCATAAAGTAAGACCCATATTTGCCTCAAATGCTCTTAAATATGCAGTCTTAAGCTGCAAACGTGTAGCTTCTAACCTGTACTGTACTAAGGTTATATTTTATTGATTCACTCCTGCAGAGAGCTGCTAATATGATCCCAGCTCATGATAGTCCCTTGGCTGCTTTGGCATTTGATGCAAGTGGTACTAAACTTGCCACTGCATCAGAAAAGGTAAGGTGGCTTTTTATTGACTTGCCGAGAGTGATAAAAATGAAATTTGTTCCTAAGCGTTTTAAGTAAGTTTAAATGTGCACAATTCCATGCGCAAGTGCCAAAAAAAGAAGGCTTACAGTTATAATGGCAAATCTAAGTTAAGAACCGTTAATGATATTGGACACAATTTCCATGCCGTGAAATGTTGGGTAATAAGGTTATTTAAATAAACACATTCTAATCTGGCTGTAATCAGGGCAATCCTCTAAACGTTTCTCCCTTTAGTGCAGGATACTTATTAGAAATTAGTTGTGTTGTTTTGATGCTGTCTTCCTAATGAAAACAAGACAGTTAAAGTCAGAATAGAGAGAAGTGTCTTGCCAGTCTTTGGCACACAATGACAAATTGTCCATCTAAGTTGTATACATTGGAAAGTCTGAAGCCTCTGCTCTTTGCGTAATAAGCTTAGAATATAAAGGGGTGACTGATGGCATCTGATAAAGGCACAAAGACATCCAGGTGACTGTACTTGTGGTACTTGTCTAGTGTGGTCATTTTCATGATCAAATATGATAAGAAGGGCTGTTCTTGATGCATAGCTTGTTCTCTACATTAGTAGCTCCCACCTCTTGTTGTTTCTCTACTCTTCAAACACATCCTACGAACAAGCTCCATAAATACTTCATGCTAGTATGTGGTGTGCATCAACGGCAATAAGTTAACAGCAAAGTGGTTTGCTGCTTGTAGTTGTACTCTGCTCACTAGAGCTAATACACAATGAACGAACTTGAAATGATAAATTTATTTTTTTTCCTTTACAGGGGACAGTAATAAGAGTGTTTTCCATTCCAGAGGGACAGAAACTCTTTGAATTCCGAAGGGGAGTGAAGAGGTAAAGTTCAGCTGGGCTAATTATCTGAAGCTCATTCCTTATGGTAGATCTCCCAGTATGTTCTGCAGTTGAGCTGGCATCCTGATTTTTGCCTGTTTTCATCTTCATTCATCCCTGCCTGTACGCTTATAACAGTTTCAGCTTGAATGTCTTCCAATTTCATTCCTTTGGACTTGACTATTCTACAAATCAATCCTGTCAGAATTGTACTCCCTCTTGCCTTTTAAAAATTTATTGGTGAGGGAACTTGTTTTAAGTGGGTCACCTTTTGTAAGATATATTGTATTCTTGTGGCAATGGGAGGCAGTACATCTAATATTCTCACTCTTCTAAATCCTTCTAGTGCTTTGATCATTGATAGCCATTGTGAAATGGTACTATGATTTGTGGTAGTAGTAACTCTAGTTCTACTGTACTTTATACAGAGGTGAGACTGAGTTCAGATTGTTACTAATTGACCCCCATATCTGGTACACATCAGAGTTGAACATCATTAATGGGGATCTTGTTCTTGAAGTGCTTTAGGCAGGTGTCAGAGAATGCAGAATGCTTATTATGGAAATGTTCTTTTTTCTTATCTGCGAAGCAGTGGTGACTGAGAAATCTGCTAAATTATTAATAAAGCCAAATACTTTGCGAGTCACCTGCAATCACTGACGGGAGAAGAAGAGCAGGTGAGTCTACCATGCAGCCACTGTTCCTCCCAGCTCTCACAGTACAGCTCATGTGAACATTATGGAGCTCCTGTGGTGAATGTGCAAAAAGACTCCTACCTACCAAAATGGAGAAGTAATATTCTCATTTAAGTCAATTCCCATGAGTTAGTTAACACTAGCTTTCTTCTTACACCAATTGGTACGGTACTAGAATGTCAAAAATAATGCTTTGTTGTTTTTCCTTTCTCTTTTTTCCCCTAGGTGCGTGAGCATCTGTTCGTTGGCTTTCAGCATGGATGGCATGTTTCTGTCTGCATCCAGTAACACAGAGACGGTGCATATCTTCAAACTTGAGACTGTGAAAGAAAAGTAGGTTTCAGAGGTGCCTTAGATTTTTCAAGGAAAAGGCTTTCAAATTGATTATTCTCAACAGGATGAGTTCTCCAAAGTGTGGACAGACTCCTTTTGAACATTTCTGTAAAGTAAAGGGCATGAGAAGTCACGTATGAATCAGCAGCTGTAGCTGAGCTGCGTACTGTTCTCACAGTGAATAGAAAAGGTATTTCTGCTGAAGAGAAATTGGCCATCCTTGGCAGAGGAATGTGGAGCCATTTTAACCTTTTCAGTTACATTTGTGTTTCACCTCTTCTGACATCCATATGGGAAGAACTATCTCAGCAATGCCTTCCATCTGCCTATAGGGCTTTAAAAGGCACTAAGCTGTAAAACGTTCCTATTTATGATTTGAGAGGACAGTCTTACATTTCTGTGGAAGTTGTTGGAAACAATGATTTGCTTAGTGATAAACAGGTGAATGAAATCTTGAAATGTAGCACTTTCCAGTAGATCTTGTGCTTGTATAATGAACCTTATGAAATGCGGTTTTATAAGCAGAAGTATCAGTTTACAATCAAACATGCTTAAATAACAGGCTGAGGGTATTGTAGGACACATTGTGCCCTGTAGCATAAACGGAGTGCATTAGAGTCCTCAGGGGTGTTAGTTATTTCTGAAGAGAAACAAATAGCTGCTCAATATCTTTAAAAATAAACACTTTGAAACATATTTTTACACACCTTTCTCTCTAATGTGAAGGCAAAGTTGGTCACTTTTTTCTTATGGCTTGTAGACCTCAGGAAGAGCCTACAACCTGGACGGGTTACTTTGGAAAAGTGCTGATGGCCTCAACAAGCTATCTGCCCTCTCAAGTAACAGAAATGTTCAACCAGGGTAGAGCCTTTGCTACAGTCCGCCTGCCGTTCTGTGGGCACAAAAACATCTGTGCACTTGCCACGTGAGTAAAAAAAATTGAGCCTGCATTCACCACCTCTCTGGGTTGCCATGTTGGGCTGTGGAGAGGCTGACACTGTAGAACATAACCTCATCTCCAGCGGAGCGGGTAGTACGCAGAGCAATGGATCACCTGTAATCATTTCAAAGCCTCTTCCAGTTTAAGAGCAATGTGTTAGAGCTAACACCTCACAGCCCTGTGAGGGGAGGAGGGAAAGGCATAATATTTGGATGAGAATAGACTATTTTTAAGTGTTATTTAAAGATGTCTCTTAATTTTGAAAGAAGAATGTTGAGAATGGACCCATGGGCTTATGGCATTTGCTTCCATTAGTGCTAGGGGGAGTGATACTGTATGTTATGTTAGTGAATTGCAAAATTAGGCAATCTAGACTAACCATTAAAGAAGTCTTTGAAAGCAAATTCGTATTATTCTTGTCCCTAAAACAGTATAGTATTCGTTAAAGTTAATTCTGAGGACTAAATCTAATCTTTATTCTGTCTTCACCGAAGGCAGGTCCTACTTGGGGCAGCTACCAAAGCAATAAGCTGGGCAGTAGTAAACTTAGTTGTGGGGGTTTTACAGTTTTTATGCTAAATTGACTTCATGTCTGTACTCTCACTTCTCTGATCTCAAAGCACCCTTTAAGCAATAATTAAGCCTTGTAACATTTCTGAAATAAGTAAATATTTCCCGTTAGAATATTTGTCTCTGGAGTTGCACAAAGCTTGGTAACAGGATAGTGACTTCTGAATCTGTTTTACTGCGTTATATATAAGTTGCTTGATTCCTGTGGCATCCCATTAGCCCCAAAATGTGGTTATGCCTTACTTTTTTTTATGCACAGTTCTTTCCTAGGTGCTCCGTCTAACTGTTAACAATGTTCCCTGTCTAGAATCAAGAGCGTGGAAAATAATGGCTTAAAATCATGGGAGGGGAGGAGAGTGTGCTGATACGAAACTGAAGTTCTTATTAATCTGTTGCTCTCCCCTAAACCTTTCTAGAATCCAGAAGATCCCTCGTTTATTGGTGGGAGCTGCTGATGGATATCTCTACATGTACAACCTAGACCCTCAAGAAGGAGGAGAGTGCACACTAATGAAGCAGCACAAGTAAGTCCACATTAGCTGAGGACTGTTGTATTTTATTTTTTCACAAAATACAGTTTGTTCTTAAACTTAGTTCTGTTCTGCAAAGGTTTAACTTAGAACAGCTCATTTCTTTAAACTACTCTTTTTCCAGACCTCTGACACAAATGAGTAACTTCAGAATCCCCCTGCGCCTTCCTCCCTAGTATCTTCTACACTAAGCACCGCTTTACCAGCAGAAACTTAACACTGTCTGATTGCAGTGAAGGATCAATCGCTGTTAGCTGTATGATCCTGTTTCCTCTTACTTGGCAGTTTGAGTTGAGTTACTTAAACAAGAACTTGAAACGTCTGACACCATCCTCTTCATCAATAAATGAAGCAGTTAGAGATGAAAGAGGTGTTACTCTGACTTCACAGAGGGGAATCTGGCCTACGAAATTTTCTGTATTGTCTCTGCCAGTGTCCTTATTAAACTTCCTTGCATATAGGTCAGCCAGCTAATGTTCTGTAGCAGTATTGTAGAACACTTAAGGAAAATATGACAAGGCGTTTTTTAATAAGGTTTGGCAGGAAAAGCTAGGGTAATATAGTTGGATTACTTACGTGATCAATCATAGAATTAAAGCCAATAACTCACGATGATAATTCAGGTTTGCAACTTTGGTCAATCTATAATACTGGTCAAAAATCATACCTTTATCTGAACATTTTAAGGTATGACCTCTGGTTTCACTTGTAGATGAAGTGAAGTCTCAGAAGGAAGTTTTTATCAAGGTCTTAATCTCTAAAATGCTCTAATACCTTCACTAGAGGGTTTTCTGGTTTTCTAGTATATGTGTGTGAAGCAACTGCTTCTGTTGTGGACAGAGCTCAAGAGACAATCTGTAACGTTGCTGATTGGAATGGTTATTTCTTTTAATCATGTGCTCTTGTTTTGAGTCTTTTGTAGCATCAGCTGCTAGGATTTAGATTCTGACGCCACGTCAGGCAAGCACGTCGCTGATGTGTCTTCAGCGTTAAATATGAAGTGTTGTCAGATGCCTTCTTGACAGACCTCTGGAATGGAGGGACCAAGTTCCTCCTGTTGCATGTGTATATGTATTATTCTTGCACATCTAATGAGATACTCTGCTGTAGCTGTCAACTAAAGCTGTATTATGCCCAGGTGGATCACCTCTCCAGCTAACCTCTCCTTGCTTGGTAGGCTCGATGGCAGTATGGAGCCAGCCAACGAAATCCTGGAGTCTGCATCCCATGACCGGCCGTTGGTAGCGCAGACATACAGTGCCGCTGTGACTAAAGGTACATATGTGCCTTCCTCACCCACAAGGCATGGTAAGGAGAAGGCTGGAAATGGGGCAGAGAGCACCTCTGCGTATTGCTTCATTCTAAATGGCTGCGTGAGCACGTCTGCTTCAACGCTGAGCTTTTCATAACTGCGGGTGTGATGTGGAGCATTGGTGAGCAGTAGGAAAAGAGCACTTGTGGTGTACAGTAGCCTCCTATAGACGGATCACTCATCTTTGCTACTTTGAGTAGAACTTTGTCTCAAATTGTGGTTGATTACTGTAGTGATAGTTGCAGCACTTGCCAAATGGTTCTTGAGATGCCCTAACGCAATTACTTCATACAGGAGTTCTGCACCCAGACCTCATGCAAAGCATCTGAATTATAGCCCCCCACACACACACCCTTTTTTTAACAAGGTTGATAAGTGCTCCTATCATTCCTTTATGGGAACAGCGAGCTTTTAGCCTGATTTTCTCCTCTGTTAAACTGAGAGGATGAGAATTTGGTTAATGCTGCAGCTCTCCGAGTGGAGCTTCTACCATCTTTGTATGGCATTCAGGTCAGTGCTTCAACTGCAGAGGAAGGACAGTCTGCATGTATAGCATCAATACTGCAGTTGCAGCTGTAATGCACGGGTGGAGATTAAGAAAAACATCAGCCCGCCCAAAGCACAAGTATGCGTTGTGCACATGCAGAGTAGTTTAATTTTTGATCGTGAACTGCTCTTGGCTTGGAGAAACACGGTCATGATAAAAGCAAAAATAGGGTGGCAGTAAAACTGTTGAAAGTAATGTCTGGTACTTCAGCTCTAATCATCCACTTCGGATCCAAGCCTTAGTTTGTGCTGCTGACTCCCCAACTACTTGTCCCTTTTTCTCCAGCCTATACAGATGACCTGGGTGCCGTGGGTGGAGTTTGCCTGGAAGATGAAACCAACTCACTTAGATTGGACGAAGACAGTGAGCATCCTCCCATGATCCTTCGGACAGACTAAACTTTGACCTGTGAACTCACTCCTGAAGCAGAGAACACTGGCTTGATGTTTCTTGAGGAATCTCGTGTTATGCTGCTATGAACTTTGACATGAGTTGGGAGAGAGGATGACAGACTCTTACAGTTTTAAGTCGTAGCTGTAGTTCTAATTCTACACAATTGGAAAAATATATGGTTTTCAATTCAGTGGCTTTTAATCTTGCTTATCTATTTTAGCTGTGGGGGTTTTTTTGTTGCCAAAACCTGCTGTTTGTGCAGCCCTCAGAGCCTACTAGCTTTGCATGCGTTCATGTGCCAAGCAAGCATAGGAGGGGGAGAGAGAGAGAAGCCACTTTATAACAAACCCAAGTTTGTATTTTTTTTATATATGTATATAATATTTAGCTTATATAAGGAAGGAGTAGAGAAGTGGTTCTGGAAGCTGAAACTAGTTCTGCACTGACAAAGGTCCAAATGGTTTCCTGTGCATGGGCTTGCAGGCATACCTAGTGACTGACATGCAACCTTTCAAATGCAATGGCCTAGTTTTTTGGGTTCTCCCTCCCCTTTCCTGGACCATTTTGTTAATTAAAATTCCTTCTGAATGTTGTGTATTTGTGGGACTGTTCTGTTTGTTGGGATGGAAAACTGGAAGTGTTTCCCTGCGTAAGGATATAGAATATAGAAAGTGCCTTTATAGGGAAGAAAAGGAATTGCTGCAGGAAGAAAGCTAGAAGGAAGGAGGAATTGCTAGAGACTCTTGTTTGTACCCCTTTTAGTACTTGCGTGTCTATAGCCCATAGTGGCTGATAAGCTTGTAGGGTTTTTTTTAGAGAAGACTTGGAATGCACTTTCTTTCTCTCCTGTAGATTGTCTTATTTCCTTGGCAGAGTAGCAATAACCTTTTTTAGACTCTTTTTTAAATTATCCGAAGCAAGGATTCTGTCAGGCTGGATGGAAGTCCCTGTAGAGTATGGCAGCCCCACTCTTTAAACAGCCTTAAGACTTTCAGCTGGAAGGCATAGCTCTCAATTCTTGCTTCTCTTCTGTCTGGGGCTGAGTGTACTGCTCTAATAGTGAAGGTTCATGATTTTTTTTTCCTAGATACTGATGTAAATATAAATGATTTTGAAAGATTAATTTTCTTCTGGGTTCTCTTCTGCTGGATAACAGTGCTTTGCTTTTTTAATTTTTTTTATTTCCCCTTTCATCAGAGTACCTCTTGTGATACACTCCAAGGACTGGTTGTCTCTTTGGCAGTTTTGGAATAAATCCTTAACTGCCCTGACCCTGGCTAGGGCTTTCCAAGGCTGAGCAGTGCTGCAGGCTATTTTTAGGGTTGTAACGTGCCTTTTCTTAAGTCTTGGGTAACAGTTAGTGAGCAAGTGATTAGCAAAGTACTTGGTGAGTATTACTTTCCTTTGCCAAAATGAGCCTGCTTTGCTTTTTGTGTAGCAATGTGGGTTGCTTCCTTTCCCTCTACTGACTGCTTGCAAAGGAATAAAAATAAAAACAGACAAGGAAATTGCAGATCTCGAGAGAAGGACAGAAGCTGAGTACTCCAGCTACGTGTGAACTCCCTACCACAGCTAGACAGTGATGTGCTCTTAGGATTTGGTGCTGTTAACAAGTCTTCTCTCAAGCAATAGCAGGCAGTGGTCTTTGTCCCCAAAGCCCTGTGTGGGCAGGTGGGCTTCCCCTTCCTCTAAAAGTGCAGAAGATGGTGGTAGCCCCTGCCAAGAGAGCTGCCTGTATCAGTGAGGCTGCTGTTAGTCCGTGTATGTGGAAGATGTTCTTACACAAGCACATGTGGAAGAGAAGGGATCAGGCTTGTTTATTCGCTGAAAACCTTTGACTGTCCTAAGTAGTTGGCTGGAGCGGTGTCCTCTCCAGAACCCAGCACATTGAAATCAAACCGCTGAGCCATGCTGAAATCTCGCTTAGTCTCTTGACTTTAAGCTCTGGCTGACAACTATGGTCTGGAATTACTTTTTTTACTGCAAGTGCTATCAGCTCTGCTGTGGAGCTCGTAACTGCAGAGTAAAATACAAGTCTTGAAGTAAATATAAGCTCAGTGAGCTTTGCTGGCAAACTGAACCGCCCAGGAGCTGTCAGATGTCTGCTCGCTCCAGACTAAGGCTGGTAACATTCCTGATAACGTACTTGGAGGCTTGGTGTAGACTCCACAAGCAGAGTTAGCAGTAAACATGCATAAGCAACACAGGGCTGCTAAGCACACGAGTTTTACAACTCTTGAGTGTTACAAAGGCCATGTTACATAGTAAGATATACCCCTTAAGGTAATTACTAACTTTTATTGCTAAAAATTGACAACATTTATTGTACTAATTTTACCCCTTTAACTTTTGCACCTTACCTTCCACAGGTGAGTTAGAGATCCTATATTCACTGTATTTGTGTCTTCCATATGCTGTAGTATGCTCCTACTCCTGAGCCACAGACTGACTGTTGAATCGCTGTGCCCTGCTTGGTTCACTCTTAAGCAGAAGCTGGAAGCCAGTTGAAGTATCTATCTTTTTGTTGTTGTTGTAACTTGGAAAATCTTTTTAGAGAGCAAAAGTATTAATATTGTGGGATTAGCGACCAGCGTGGAGCAGGTGGTTTCTGGTCCCCACTGACAGTGTATTTAAGAGTGGTGACAGTAGTTTGTCTTAAGTTCATTGCATGAGTATATAAGCTTTTTCTCAGATAAAATATGACTAATATCATTTCCCTCTGATGGCCTTAGGCCCTCAGTAACCACCCTGTTGTGGTATGCTACCAAAGTTAAAAGCCTTCTGGGTTGGAGTTTCATCCCAATGACAAAGATGTCTTGGTTTTGTTTTTTTTTTCTTAAACATACCAGAAATGCTGTTTGCAGCTGCATCCTCACCTGAATATGGAGCATATGATTGCACTGTTACGCTCTGTGGATCAGGTGGTGTCTAAACACTTCTATTCTGATGGTCTAACAGCCCTGGATTCCCCAGGGTAAGCCAAGGAGGCTCTAGCCCTGTGCGGTGGCCATGGGCTTCTAGTCAAACGATACGGGAACACCTATACAGCCCCTCTCGTTTTAGACTGACCTTCGTTGGAAGGACAGTGTTTGTTCTGTGACAGTGCATCTGTCTCTAGGTACAGGCTGCACTTCTTCATAGCTTTTTAACTCAGTAGGGGGTTGGGGGCAGAGATAGACAACAGAAACAACCAAAGCTGGGGAAGGGGGAATACTTAGAAACTTGGAATCCTAAACTCAGGTCTTAGATTGCAGTGGGATCTGTTCCCAGCGAGTACCGTAGGGACGGAGCTGTTTCTCTTGATGTGCAAATAGGTAATGAGTGTACATACTCTGCTGCTGTCTCGACATCTGTCTGTTTACCCTACTTTGTATTCCTAGTTCTGAGGCAGAAAGCTTTTATCTGCTCTGGACTCTTCTTATGTCACTGTTTCCAAAATACAAGTGATAGATACAAATCTAGCAGTTAAAAGGCTGGGCCTGGCAGAGGAGGAGGACGTAAAAAGCATAAAGAGATTAGTAAAAGCTGTTTTTTCTGAGGCCCTGTTCAGCAAAACATTTGTGCGAGTGCTCCCTCTGCGATCAGATACGTGCATGTACCTTGCTGCTTCAGGTCCTACGCAAGCAAGTTTCTTGAGCCTGTTTTCTGCAGAGGGTGGGGGTAGAGGTGGTGGCTTTTCAAGTCTGCCTGAATGCGAATGAATATCTGAGAAGGCTCTTAATACAGTGACAGGCGTCTCCGCAGAGGAAACGTGCGTCTGACCTACGCGTAATAGTAAAAAGGGAGGAATGAACTGGAGAGCCACCAGGTTGGTGAGTAGGTTAGCGTAGAGCCCTGATCAGCAGAGCATCCTTTGTGTTACATTCCATACTGTGCTTTCTTGGCTCTAATAGCGGCATTAGCACCAGAGCAACATGCAGTAAGACGGTAGAATTTCTTTTCCTTGTAGGTCGCTGAGCTATTCAGTGTAGCGCTTGTGTGTGCAGATGCTCCGCTGCCGTTTGCGGAGCGACGGGAGTCTTTGTCCAAAGCATTGGTGGGGATTAATCACTGCAGAGATTTAACCGGTTGTGCTGGTTTTGGCGGGGATAGAGTTACTTTTCTTTATAGAAGCTCGTATGGGGCTATGGTTTGGATTTGTGCTGGAAACAGTGCTGATAACACAAGGATGTTTCGGTTACTGCTGAGCAGTGCTGACACACGGTCAAGGCCTTTTCTGCTTCTCACCCCACCAGCGAGTGCTGGGGGTGCACAAGAAGCTGGGAGGGGACACGGCTGGGGCAGCTGAACCCAACTGACCACAGGGATATCCCACACCATATGACATCACGCTCAGCATATAAAGCTGGGGAAGAAGGAAGGAAGGGGGGGACATTCGGAGCGATGGCGTTTGTCTTCCAAAGTCACTGTTACGCGTGCTGGAGCCCTGGTTTCCTGGAG
>NW_008824369.1:4432891-4435230 GCF_000699105.1 Pygoscelis adeliae
CTTTATCTCAACCCACGAGTTTTCTCACTTTTACCCTTCCAATTCCCTCCCCCATCCCGCCGGGGGGGAGTGAGCGAGCGGCTGGGTGGGGATGAGTTGCTGGCTGGGGTTAAACCACGACACCTTTTAACATCTGAGAGCAAGGCAGAGTGTCTTCTCCACATGTGCAGAGCCGGCCTTTGTTTTTCTGGAATCAGTGCTGCACCGTGAAAGGCTTGCAATGAAGAAAGCATGGCTCTGACTGTAAATAAATCCCCTCAGATTCCAGTTGCACAACCAAAGGAATTCAGCAAATTCCTGTTTTTCTAACCATACCATGCCTTCATTTTAACACTCTTCAAATTGGCAAATCTCATCTTACACTGCCTTGAAAGTAACGGACAAGAAGTTTTTACTCTGGCTTGCAAATAGCTACAGTTGTGCTCGTTACAGATGTCTCAGTGCTGTGGCTTTGGCCATGCAGCTGCAGCGATCTGTGCGCTGTCTTCCCCCTGCGCTGCCTTTGCATGTGTCCGACTCGTTTCTCAGGAGTGGTGAGTTGTTCCCAAACCTGTAGCTCTGGGTTTCTATGGGGCGTCGACTCAACCCTTTGTCTACCTGGATCTATTTGCTCTTGCATTTGCTTCCTTACCTGGGGAAAAACCTGCATCCTGCAGTGCTCACTTACTCTGTTCAATATCTCTGTCAATAAGTGGAAAAATCTGTCTTAACATTCCACCTCACCGAGTGTCTGGCTCTCACTGCTAGCCCATTGCTCTTTGTAATTTTATAACTGCCTAAGAAATTAAATCTGTGTTGTGATAAGTATTCCGTGTCTTCTTCCTTTTGTTTGCTGCTTGGAGATGGGGCCGGATAAGATCAGGATGATGCTACGTGTGTTCTGTACTCTCTGGCCCAAACCAAAACGCCAGCAGTAATAAGCCCTCGGTCCTAGCTGTACTTTGTAGCTGCTCTCGAAAGACACCGTCGGCTTGGGTTTTGCAGGGACTGGGAAAGGACAAGCTGAGTTTCTCCTGGCACATTTTGCTTGCAAATGTAATTTTCCCCTCTCGTTCCTCCTTAAAGCTGCTCTTCTTGGGACTTGCACTCGTGCGTTCTTCTCCTGCCCCTCAGGTGAGTTCAGGTAACTTCCTTTTATTCTTTCTTTTATGGGTTGCATCTGAAGCAGTGCTTTCAAATACGCACCCCGCTCGCTGTGCTGTCACTCCAAGCTTGTTGCTTCTCACCTTCAAGCCCAGGAGGAGGATCTGGAGCGAGCCCATGCGGATGGGTGAGGAGGCATCTCCTGCTTCTGTATGTATCCTTCCTTTTGCAAAGCCACAAGAAACACTTTGATCAGGGTGGACGAGAGGAGAAAAAGCCTTTCCGCTCTTGCCAGCAGTGGTGGAGCACGCGATGATGAGACTCGCCTTGTTCTCCTGTGTGACCGCTTCATAGCGAGGCCTCGGCTGTGAAGCTGCAGATGTCTCCTCCTGATCTAGCTCTGGAGGGCGATGCGGTCCTGTCGGTGCCGTTTGTGTGCCTCCGTTTGCTTCAGGCAAAATAGGCTGTGTTAGCTCAGACGAGTGTTTCTGAACTGTTCGTTCGGCTGCTGGGGATGTTTCCTGTCTTCTGCCTGGAGCAAACTGAGGATCTGAGAGAAGCTGCTGGTGGATGCAGTAAGCGGCAGCAACTTCCAGCCGCAGCGGTGATGCCAACAACTTCTGTCCCCCGCGCCCCCCATGGATGTCGTCATCCAGACCCACTGATGTTTTGCGAGGTCCGACTGCTCCTCTGCTTCTGCCTTAGGAGAGCAAAGCAGAATATTCTCCAGTAAGCATCGGAAAAATCGTGAATAACTGGTCAAACCCAGCCCTGAACTAGGCAGCTGCGGCTGCGTTCAGATCGGCAGTCTCGCATCTGTCTGCTGTTACTGAGTCTGGCCCATTAAGCCTGAATTCCCAAGGAAGGGACTAAGAAATCTCATCTCCAATTATTTATCCTATTACAAGGGCAGACATGGACTCGTGCCTGCGTTCCTTCCTGGCACGCTTTCTCTTGGTAGTGAGTAGGCTTCTGGGTTTAGCTGTGCCGCGGTGGTCTGCCAAGTGATCAGGCGCTGAGACCCTTTGCTACGCAGGACTCGAGTCCAAGATGAAATAACTCTGAGCAAGAGCACAATTCTGGTGTAAACAGCCCAACTTCACGGGCTGTGGCTGTGCCAGGTGCGCTGCCAGGAGCGGAGGTACCAGGCAGAATGGCTCCGGCGGGCTCACACCGCCCTGAGCCTCGCTGATTTGCAGCAAACCTCCTTTTCATGCAGCATCACTATTTTTCACAGCAAGTGGGTAGAAAGGAGA
>NW_008824369.1:4436039-4439576 GCF_000699105.1 Pygoscelis adeliae
CCGCTCCTTCCCCCGCAGCATCCCGGCCTTCTTCCCCTGGAACACCCGTGTTCTTTCCTCCCTTCCCTGGGGCCATTCCCAGCCTTCTGCCCCCGGAGCATCCCTGCTCCTTCCCTCGTTCCCTTTCGCGGCATCCCGCCCGCCCGCTTCTGCAGCGGAGCTCTGCAGCACCTTCAGCGTGTGCTCGGGGCACCTTCTCCGCACCTCGGAGCAGAACAAGACGGGGGGGAAGAGGAGGGGAAAAAAAAAAAAGTCTGTGTTTGCCTTCACCCCGCCACTGAGCCAAAGCTGCTCCGGGAGGCGGAGGGCTCTCGGCCGCTGAGTGTGCCACAAGCCTCCGGCGTGGGAAAGCGGCCGGGAGGCTGGAGAAGGAGCTTATCTGCAGCCGTGCCATGGGGGGGGCCGCGGTGGGGCCAGGCCCTGGCAGAGCGGTGGTGGTTTTAGCCGTGTCTTTAAGCCGGGGGTGGGGGGTTCTGCCTGACTGTACCACCACTCTGCAAATCGTATTGCAGCTTTTGAAATTGGGCCCAAAAATCAAGTCCTGGCGGGAGGGGGCAAAGCTCTGGGCTTCACCGGTCCTCGCAACCTCTGCTGCTGTCCGAAGTCTGGAGCAGGTCTGGCTTAGAAGTACAAACCCGACGCTGTGACCCCTCCCTGTGCACCATCGGGGTAGAGGGGTCTCTGCCTCAGGTGTCCCCCGGGGACACCTCCGGCCCTTCGGCGCCCCGCACTTGCTCTGTATGGGCAACAAGCACAGCAAAATGGCAGAAAGCATCTCTCTTCTCCTCACCCAAAAATGATTTTGAAAATGAAAGCAGGGAGGCAGAGCCGGGAGCCCTTATCTCGCTCCTTTTTAACGTTTCAGATAGCAAACAGCCTTTCATGTCTCCCAGGATGAAAGGCAATTTGCATTTCAAGATGTCAGGAGGTAGCTATTTCTTTTTACCATCTGAAATTAGTTATTCAAAGTCTATTTGGAAACAAAACAACGCACGCGTGGAAAGATGGCCTCTGCAGGCTCAGATTAACTACTCCTGTCATCCCTGATTTCCCTGGCTGCTGCTGGAAGATGCTGAGTTGAGCAGGTCTGGGCACCACTGGAGATGCAAACGGTGCAAAACCAGGAGCTCCTCTGTATGGCTGGAGCTGCCCCGGCCGTGGGGGACCTGCCGGGCTAAGGGGGACAGGGAATCCCCCTGGGAATCAGGGGGCTTTGCACCCCGCGGCCGGGTACGAGCTTGGCTCTAGAAAGGGTGCTGCAGCAAGGAAAACTCAATAACCATCTCCCTGCAAACCTTGCCTCCCTGCTTGCTGCCAGCTCCTGCGCTCGCCCAGGCGTGGGACCTCAGCCTGGCCCCGGCAATCCAATTCTACCTAATAAAAAGCCTCTGGCAGCCCCGAGCTTGGCCGGGGCTGGGGTTTGCTGGGCACTGCTCGCTTTGTTTTCTCAGCTGCTGCCTCTGCCCTCCTGAGCTCACCGCTGCCGCTTATTTATATTGGAGTTTGCATTAGCAGATGCACTCTGGGATATTCAATTACCTATAAAGAGCTGTAGCAACGCAAGCCTTTGCTGGAGCGATCGAGGGGGTTGGTTGGTTGGGTTTTTTTTTTTTTCCCCTTGGTTTTGGGTGTTGGGTTTTTTTAACTTGCTTTTAACAGAGACGTGGAGATGGGTAAAGTGATGGCATTGAATAAAAAAAATTAGAAAGTGGAATAAAGAGGAGGAGAAATAAATAAATAATTCTGTTTATGAAATGAAATGGCCGGGTAAAAAAATGATCTCCGGGAAGAAAGCAGCTCCCAGGGCTATTTTTAGCTCTTCTGTTTCTTTTTCTCCCACCCCAGCGCAGGCTGGGGGTTTGGTGCATGTCAGTCCCGCTGCTCTCCCTCACCTCTTAAGTGCCAGGTGATGCTTTTTTTAATTTGGTTGGGGTTGGTTTTTTTTTTTTACATCTTATTTATAGCAAGGGGGAAGGGCAGCAGCAGGCAGGCGAGGCCGTTTAGGCATCACCCTCAGCCCTGGCTGGGAAAACTGGGGGGAGAGGCGAGGGGGTGGCAGGGGCCATGCCTCTCCTGCAGGACCTGTGTCAGCAGTGGAGTTACCCCAGACCTGGACTTGCCATCCCCCCCCGCCCCATTTTGCTCCTCAGCAGCTTCAGGGGCTGCTGTAACCCTCCCGAAGTCCCCTTTGCCCAGATCCTGGGTGGTTGCAGTTGCTGCGTTCCCTGCAGCTCCGGGGCAGGAGTCACGTTTGGTGCTTTTTCATCCCTTGTAAGCCCCACACTGTTGCAGCAACCAGGGCTGGAGGAGCCTTGGAGATCCACCGGGTCCTTCTCCTCCCCCTGGACACCATCGCTCCTCCAAACCTCCCAGCAAAGCTTTCCCCCGCTGCCCTCAAAGGCACTCAGTGCTGCAGCCTTCCCCTTCCCCAGGCGTCCCTCCCTGCGCCGTACCCTCCCTTGGCCCCAGACCTCCCATCACATCCCTTCTGGATGGTGCTGCTGCCCCAGGACCTCTCTACCCGCATCTCCTCTGCTGCCAGCTCCCTCCGAGCGAACATCCACATGGGCTCCCATCTTTGTGCCTCTATGGAAAAAATACATGATTCTTTTATTATTCAATTAGGAATTTAACACACAATCAGGTGATTGCTTTAAGAGGATTTCCTATAAGGCAGGATTTGGATAACCAGGCTATGAGTAATATATTCCCTTAACTGGTTTATTCCTTTATCAGATTTTTTTTCCCCCCTAAGCGCTTTAATGCATTTACTTTCCCATTGTCGACACTTCTCTCCGCGCTCTTCCTCCCTCCTCAAGCTTATGCAAATCTCCCATAAGGCGTTTAATGCGCTATGTGTGTCAATAGTGCCGAAATCTTTGCGATGGCATTAGGCTTCATGCATGCCGTGACTGATTAAGAGGGGCGGTGGGGCCAGCCCGGCCGCCCAAGCCCCCTTTCAGCACTTGCCGCGGAGCTGGGGAAGGGGCCCCCGGGCTGGGAGCTGCATTTTTCTAGAGAAAAGGCTGGAGCTGAAAGTAGCTCTTTTCTCTTGCAGGGCGAAACGTGAACAGGGAGCGCGGGGCTGACCTGTCTGCCGCTGTTTGCTGCCCTGTCGCTCAACTTTCGGGGTGCTGGGGGGGTGCGCGGAGGTGTTAAAATGGTGGGGGGGAAACATCTGTGGGTGGGATGTGAAGGGAGGAGGAAGAGAAGGGTGGTAAAATAACCCATGAGCCAACCTCATCATCACTTTGCTTGCACATCGCCTGCCCATGTGGTACCGGCTGCGTCGCCCTCGGGTGCCCGTCTGCCTTTCGGAGCCCTGTGGAAACGGCTTTGTGCATCACCAGCAGGAAAAGCAGATATTTTTTTTTCCCCCACTAATTGTGCTGCAGAGGGCTTAGGTCAGCTCAGCTGGTGGCTCTGCCCATTGCCACGGCGCTGGGCGATGCTGCCCGGCCTCCCTTGCACCACTGGTTTGCTTTCCGAGGAGGTAGCGCCTTGCCGGCAGGCCTGGCTTGCTGGCCTCTGGGGCTT
>NW_008824369.1:4439829-4440863 GCF_000699105.1 Pygoscelis adeliae
GGCTGGCGAGGCGCTTGGTGAGCCCAGCATGGGGAGGCGGGGGGGGAGAAGTCATCCAAGACTGACTGTCACCATTTTCTCCTTCCAGAGAAAAATCCCTTCTCTCAACCTGGGTCTTTAAATAGCCCGGTGAGCGGGAGCAAGCTGAACCGGCCCTTCCCGGCCGTTGATTCCTCTGCGCCTGGTGCTGATTGTCTCCTTTTTTATCCCGTCCTGCCCGTCTGCCTGTGCGTGCAGCAATTATGCAAAGTTGCAATCAAGGAGCTGAATTAGCAGCTCATCTTGGATTAATTAGTGATGGATGCAAATCTCTTCCTCCAAACAAGGTGGGGAGGGGGGAAATGCAAAGGCTGTGGGTATCCTCTCTGGGTTTCTCCAGCTCTGCCAGGCTGGTTTAGCTGATTTGGGGACGGGAGGGATGCACAGAGTAACCCCTTGCAGGAGAATCGGGGCATCCGCATGGAAGAAGTTTGTCCCTGGCCTTGGGACAAGGCCTGGGTACCCCAAAGCTGATGCTCAGCTCAGCCCCTGCATCTCCCTGGAGCATTTAAACCCAGAGCTTTGGGTTTAGAGCGACTCCTCCTCCCACCCCAGTCCTGTTGCGAAGCTTGGGGAAAACCCAGTTAATCCCCGCAGCCTCCAGTGCTGAGCTCCCGCCAGCACTGGGGATTTCTGTTCGCCTGCAATCGGATTGCGACAAACCCCTCCAGTTGCACTGAACAAATTCCCTGGCTACTCTCCGCTTCTCACAGGCCCTGAATAATCCCCCAAGTGTGACTCCGGCCAAGCGACAACATCACTGTTTAATCCCCACAGCCTCCGTGCAAAGCCGGCGCTGCCAAGGATGCTCTCGGTGCCGGCATGGCACATTCGGCCGGCATTGGGAGCAGACCCCGGGGAAGGATGCAAAGGCTGCATTGCTATTTAAAGGAGCTTTTCCAAGAGGGGATTGCGGGCTTGGGAATGGCCTCCCCTTCCCGTGAAGCGGAAGAGATGGATGCGCAGCGCTCCCGGGAGCACTGAGCATGGGGGTA
>NW_008824369.1:4440933-4443138 GCF_000699105.1 Pygoscelis adeliae
GACGCAGAGGGGACACAGCATCTGGCACGGAAAGCCCAGGGCACCCTCGCAGGGTGAGCACGGTTTGGTTAAGGAGCCGGATTTTGCTGCTCCTTCACCAAGGGACGGCTCGTGGCTGTGCCCACAGGGATGGGGACAGCAGGGACAGCCGCTTCCCGCGGTCCCCAAGGGTGTAAACCTGTGGGTTTTGGCAGTGCGGTGGGAGAAAGGTCTGAAAGGTCTCTCCTTCCTCTGACCTCTACAACAGCAATGATTAATAAAACCTGACTCCGCTGGAAGGGCAAGAAAAAAACCGCAATACAGGGGATTTCTGGAGACCGTCCTAATCTGATGTCTCCAAGCCAAATGAATCAGCAGCGTCTTATTCCACCCGACGGGATTAATCAGTGTTCGACCAGGCTCCAGGATAGCGAGGTGAGGCTCTGAATAGCAAGGAGCCGTGGCCAGGCAGCCGCAGGCTGTTACCTGGTTCACGGAGTCGAGCAAATCCCTCCTCATAATCTGGCAAACGCCGTCGGGGTGCACCCGCTCGTGCTGGGAGCTGTGGGACAGCGGGGAGAGGCGGGAAAAGGGAAGAAGGCAAACATACCTCCAAAAAGCTGTGGTTTGGGTGAGGGATGCTCTGTGGTCCATGTTGTTGGATGTGGGGGTGCGGGGGGAGACCCCGAGATGGGGCTGTGTGCGGGGGTTGTCCCTCCTGCCACGGGAACCAGGGTCTCTGAGCCAGCTTCACCCTGTCGCACTCAGAGTGTCGTGCCTGGCAGGTTTTCCTGGCTGTTCAAAGTGGGTCAAGCAGAAACCCAAGGAGCATCCGTGCTCACCAACCTCAAGCCAGCTACATCCAAAGCTGAATTATTCAGGGCCAGCTTAAAAAATTGAAGAGCCCAGCAGAACTCAGGGAGAGCCCAGCTCATGGGACCCCTCCCCATGCCCCCGTCGGGCAGAGGCGGCTCAGCCTGCCCATGCTCGGGGCAGGGTGGATGGTGTCGTTTGGGTCTAACGCTGCCCTTGGGGATGGGGAAGGCAGAGAGAAGTTCACCCTGATGGATTCATCTCCCCGTGGTCCCCCATAGACCTCCAAGCCGTAGCAGTTTCTTTGGGTACCCCAGCACAGCCCCAATGCACCCATAGCAGAAATAGCAGAAAGGGAACCCCTGTGTCCCCTAAAATGGGGATCAAGAGGTTGTGTGATTTTTAGACAGGACAGTAAAAGTCAGGGGCTTGTTATTTGCCATGAGGTGTTTGGTCGCAGCATCTCCCCGAGGCTCAGGGAGCACCAAGTGCATTTGGGAGCTGAGATGCTCCCCTGAGCTTGGTCGCTTTTACATACACACACCCCCCCAGCTCCGTACCTGGGGCTTTGGGATGGGGAGAAGCGGCTCATGGGGAGAATCCCTTTGGAAGGCAGTGAGTAATGCTGCCTGGCGAGCGCCGAGGCAGCAGGGCCTCGCCAACAAGCCGTGAAAAGGCGAGCACACATATGCTTCAGCTCGTCCTGCTCTTTTTGTAGTGCACTCGCACCATCTGGGTGCCAACCAGCGGCAGGCGCAGCCAGGGAACCCCCACCACAGTCACCCCCTTTTCTTAAATTTCCAAGGTACCTGGCAGGGAGTGATGGGGTCTGGTGTAGGGCAAAGGGACATACCCCAAAAGGAGCGAGGCGCTTTGAGATTTTACAATGTCTTGTTGTAAACCTGGCACTATCAAATCAGAGCTGAACCAACCCAGCCAAAACAAGCAGCCTGAAAAAATCCCTCCTTGCACTACTGCACTGAGCTTTGCAGGTGCTCAGCCAAGGAGGGAGCGGGGAAAGCTGAGCCCCTGGCTCTGGGCAGAGCTCCGCACAGCAGTCTGGTTTGCTCTGAGCCAAACTCCGGCTATTTCAGCCAAGGAGAAAAGATGGAAATTTCCACCTGGCCTGTTTTCCTCCCTGAGATGAATTTGCGGGAGCCCCTTTGCTCAGCCCTGCTCCTGGCAGAAGGGTGGCTGAGGAGGCGCAGCCGGTTTTGTCTCTAATTTCCTCTGGCAGGAGCAGCAGCAGCGCATCCCGCCAGCCCTGTGCGCTGATTTATACAACGCAGCATTTATTGCCTGCGAGAAGATTGTAATTCACAGCCCGGCGCGTTGCAGCCATGGCATGTGAGCAGGGATGGTACCTCTCCTCCTTCTCGCTGCCGCCATCCTCCCACGCTCCGGGTGGGGAGA
>NW_008824369.1:4444650-4445447 GCF_000699105.1 Pygoscelis adeliae
GGGGCTGGGGCCCCCCGCTCTGCCCAGCCCTGCGGGTGCCCTGTCCCTGGGTGAGAGCTCCCACCCTTGGCCGTGACGGAGGACCCCCCCTCCCCTCCCATCCTGCAGCCAGAGCGTCGGCAAGGCCCAAGTCCCCTCCCGTGTAGACGGGTGTAAATCCAAAGGGAGGGGGAAATCTGATTTACACAGGGATGGCACAGGGATGCTCGGAGCAGACGAGGCGGACGGGTGCTGGAGGGCTGGTCCAGCACCGTGGCCGTGCAGCGCATCCCGCTCCGCTCCCGGCCCCGAGGCATCAAGAAGTTTGGGCCACAGTAGGTACGGGGTGTTTCCAGCCGGCGTGTTCTCCAGCTGGGATTTCTGCTATGGAAAACCCTGCAGCAGGCTTTCCCGGCATCCCGGGAGATGCTTCCCACTGGGTTTTATTGCCTGGGGTAGCATCAGGTGCCGGAGGGTGCTCCCTGGAGGGGATCACCGCCAGCTCCTCCGTGAGCAATGGGACGGAGAGGTGTCCCCAGCCAAAACATGTCCCGCTGGGTTGTCCTGCCCGCAGTGCTCCGGGATGGGGGGTATTGGGGCCCACCCTGGCGTGGTGCAGGGTGGGGACCCCAGCCTGGCCCCGTCCAGGCCCCCGCATGGCCTCGGGGCCGTGGCAGCACTGCTCTGTGCCACCAGTCCCTGCAGCGAGCAGATGCATTTTAGGCTCTAGGATTGCACTCGGAGGGTCTGTGGGCGCCACGTTTGCCACCCCCCCCCGGGGTCCCCCAGCGTCCGACCCATCCTGGCAGACGGGGCGC
>NW_008824369.1:4445718-4452704 GCF_000699105.1 Pygoscelis adeliae
TCCCCGAGGCCTGGGCTGGGGTGGCCCCAGAGGGATGAACCGTGTTTTGGGTGGTTCTGGTAGGGTCGCTGGAGGATGCCAGGGGGTTTGGGAGCTCATTTTGGAATGTGCGTGGTGCAGACCCTCTCGGGTGTGCTGCTGGGGTCTCTCCGACAGCTCTCTGAGCATCTCCCTGCTGTGCCGTGGCCCCTCGGAGAAGCAGATTCAAAACACACCTTAAAAGCTGGGTCGCATCCCATCCTCTCCCTGAAAAGGCTGCAGGAGTGTGTCTGCCCAGGCCGGTGGCTCTGCCCCGGCCCCGGGCAGCAGAGATGCTGAAAAAGGATATAAACCAGAGTAAGCGTGTGCTGCCTGCAGAGAGCCAGGGCTTCCCGAGGCAGCCAGGATCTTCCCCAGCAGCTGCCCCACCCCCCGTGAGTTGTTTTCACCCGTTAATTTCTCTAATTGTTTTTGGAAAGTGTGGTGGCATTTGGCATTGGTAGCATCGTGGTGAGGTGTTGTGCCAGGCTGGGGTGAGTGCTGTGCCGTGGGGGAGGCTTGCACAGACCCCCGATCACCAATCACAACCCCAAATCCAAACTCCTGACCAGTGGGGTCAAGGGACCCCACTCTGCTCAGGGAAAGCGTCTTTCCAGGTGGAAAAAACATAGGAGCTGCAGCGGTACGGTGGGGTGACGGAGGCTCAGGGCCAGCCACATGCCGTCCATCCCTTGCAGACCCCCGGCATCACCCAGGGGACGATCCCCAGGGGGACACAGGAGCTGTGCCCCGGGGGTGTCACCGCTTTCCCTCCCAGGTTGGCCACGATGGGCTCGGTGGGAGCCGAGCGCTTCAAGGAGCTGAGCCCTGCAGGGACACCGGAGGGCAACGTGGTGATGAGCTTCAGCTTCGACAGCTACCAGCTGGAGGAGGACGAGCTGCAGAGGGGCAGCCAGGCCAAGGGCATCCTCACCTTCATGGAGCCGGGTGAGGGCAGGCACGGCCCTGACCCACAGCCAGGAGCCGGGTTTCCTGCTGGTTTCCCACCCATGTAGGAGCTTCCTGGGATGGGTTTAATAGCCACAAATGGCCTGAAATGCCATAAAATTGCCTAATGCCGGTTTTTGGACCTGTTTGACCGGTTTGGACCATGTGAGCTGCACAGCATCCCGTGGCAGCGGGCTCTGCAGGTTGGCAAGGAGTTGAGGGTTCATGCCCGGCTCACCCCCAGCCCGCAGTTTCACCCTTTCCCGTGCAGGGCTCAGGGATGCCCCTGGGATTTACCCCAGCCCCGCTCCACATCCGGGGCATCCCTGTCCACGTCCACACCCCTCCAACCCCTCCTTACGCCTTGGCTTTGGCTGTTAAACTACACTGTCTGGCCCTCAGGTTATTTGGCTGCTATTAAAACTCAACAGCCCCCAAAGCCTGGGTGTCTTCCTGCCTCCTGGGTCTCTCGTTGAAATGCTTTTATTTAGGGAAGGAGTTTCTCGGGGCTGGGGCCGTTTATTCGTGAGAGCTGTGGGGCGCTGGGCTGCTTGCCCTCCTCATTTGCCATAAAGGATGTGGAAGCACCATTCGTTACCCCATGGCTGGGGTCTGCTGCAGGTCCCATGGGTGCAGCAGTGCACCGTCACGTCTTTGTCTCTTTTTTTCCCCTTTTGGGGCAGTTTCTGAGGATCCCGAGCCCCAGGATCGATACCATGGGATTTACTTTGCCATGCTGCTGGCCGGGGTGGGATTTCTTCTGCCGTACAACAGCTTTATCACCGATGTGGACTACCTGCACCATAAATACCCAGGTAGGTCTCCAGCAGCTGCAGCACTTCCCAGCCACCCCAAACCTGGGGAGAGCTCCGCCCTGCTTCTAGGGCAGCCGGACCCCTGCCACCCCCCCCCATCACCTGCCTCTCCACAGGGACCTCCATCGTCTTCGACATGAGCCTCACCTACATCCTGGTGGCCTTGGTGGCCGTCATCCTCAACAACGCGCTGGTGGAGCTGCTGAGCTTGCACACCCGGATCTCTGTGGGTGAGTGGGGGTCTCCACAGCCCCCGGCAGCACGGACCCCACGTTGACCCCACCACCACCCGCCTCCATCTCTCACCCACAGGCTACCTCTTCTCCCTGGGGCCCCTGCTCTTTGTCAGCATCTGTGATGTCTGGCTGGAGCTCTTCACCCACAGGCAAGCCTACGCCATCAACCTGGTCGCCGTCGGGGTGGTGGCCTTTGGCTGCACAGGTATGCGGGACAGCGGCTGGCACTGGGGCAAGCGCAGCCCTTCAGCTAGGGGTGGGAAAACATCCCCATCCCCAAGAGCCGTGGTCTCCTGGGACAACCTCTTGCTCTGATCCCTGTAAATTGATCCTCACATCCCAGCTCCCTCCCCTCCAACTCTGTCCAGGCACCACGGGACTGGACGGGGGCACCAGCACCAAACCATGCATCAGTCCCCGACTCCATGGGCTTTGCCATTTGGGCCTCCATGGTGACTGCCCAAGCCCCTGCACCTGGTGGCCACTCTTGGTGGGAACAGCCATGGTGGGGCATCCAGGGAGGGCAAAATGCACACCGATTTTGGGGGCAAGAAGGCTTCGGGCGCTGCATCAGCTGTTCGGGAAGGGTGCAGCTCCCGGGTGGCATGGCACGTGGGCCCCTACCGGGGTTTCTTCCCCCTACCCGGCATTTCGGTTGCAGCAATAATCCCTCCTTCTCCCCTCGGCGCATCTCTCCTGAAGTGCAGCAATCCAGCTTCTACGGCTACACGGGGCTGCTGCCCAAGCGCTACACGCAGGGGGTGATGACAGGCGAGAGTAAGTACCTGCATCTCTGTCCACGTTCGACTGTGTGGGCTCGCTCAGGGCGGGGGGACCCTCCTCTACTGTCTCTCAGGGCCCCGGCGACTCACACCTGGGGCCTTGCTGTCCCCAGCACAGCCTGGCCAGGTTGCCAGCAGATCAGGGACACCCCAGGGTGCTCCCCAGCAAACCAGGGTGTTTAATGGTTTGTAAATCACAAACAAGACCGGATCTCTGTGGGTGAGTGGCTTTGCCATGCCAAGCTTGGGGTGGGGGTGTCTGCCAGGAGCTGGCTCATCTCCCCCCGCAAAAAGAATCACTGTTTGTAGCTACTCCACACCTGGAGGCATCACCTCCATACGGTAGGGGGCTGCTGGGGGTCCCCAAGCTGTGGGGCTCAGCAGGACCCCATGCCAATAGCTTTTCCATGCCACCAGGCACCGCCGGGGTCATCATCTCACTCAGCCGCATCTTCACCAAGCTGCTGCTCTCAGACGAGAAGGAGAACACCGTCATCTTCTTCTTCATCTCCATTGGCATGGAGCTGACATGCTTCATCCTCCACCTCCTGGTGAAGCGCACCCACTTCGTCCGCTACTACACTGCCTGCTCCCGCAAGGGTCACCCTGAGCCCCAGGGGGCTGGTGACCATGGGACGGGCTACCGTGTCCACCACGATGTCACTGCTGAGGATGTCCAATTTGTAAGCCAAGGGCGGGTTTCCTTGATGCCCCCTGGGGTCCCACTCCCCACTGGAGCTCAGCATTGGTGTCCCCTCTCTCCCCCCACACAGGAGAACCGTCCGCGGGGGCAGCCACGCTCCCCCCAGGGCAGCCCAGGCCCCGAAGCTGAGCTGGCCGGCAGTGGCACCTACATGCGCTTTGACGTCCCCCGGCCCAAAATCAAGAGGAGCTGGCCCAGCTTCAGAGGTGGGTGGTGGGCTCAGGGGAGGGGGCAAGCCAATTTTGCAGCATTTTGTGGGGCAGAAGGAGCGATCGGTGGCCTAGGGCTTTGGGGAAGGGTCATCCCTTTTCAACACACCCAAAACCATGGGGCAATCATGTCTTTGGAAGCCACTGTTGGGGTGCAGGCAAGACTTTCAGGCTCTGCAAGGGTAGGGCTGTGGGTTTTGGCTGAGCCGTGCTGCCCGTACCTGCCAGACATGCTGCTCCACCGCTACGTCGTGTCCCGGCTCATCTGGGCCTACATGCTCTCCATCGCCATGACCTACTTCATCACGCTGTGCCTCTTTCCCGGGCTGGAGTCAGAGATCCACAACTGCACGCTGGGGGAATGGCTCCCCATCCTCATCATGGCCATCTTCAACCTCTCCGACTTCGTCGGCAAGGTAGGAGAGAGGCCAACTCCCAACGCGGTGGGGCGGATGCGTCCCTTCCACCGTGCCTCCTTTTTGTGTCCTCTTTCAAAGCCACTTGGCTCCACCAAGGGTCATCTCCACCCCATGGGTATCTAACTAGTGTGAAGTTGCTCACCAGCATGGCTGAGGTTGGGCTCCTGCAGCACCGTCTCATCTTCTCCTTGCTGCCCCATTTTGGGCACCATGTTGCCCTCCCCAGCCTCCTCGGCCCCCACAGCATGGTCTCTGCCCCTCGCTGCAGATCCTGGCTGCCCTGCCCTATGACTGGAGAGGGACCCACCTCCTTGTCTACTCCTGCCTCCGCGTGGTCTTCATCCCCCTCTTCATCATGTGCGTCTACCCCAATGGGAGGCCCACCTTCGGCCACCCTGCCTGGCCCTGCATCTTCTCTCTCCTCATGGGCATCACCAACGGCTACTTCGGCAGCGTCCCCATGATCCTGGCTGCCGGGAAAGTGAGCCCTGAGCAGCGGGAGCTGGCAGGTAGGACCAAGCCCTTCCAGGGACCCCCACGTGGGGTGGCCAGAGCGCCCTGACACCTCGTGTCCCTTCCCACAGGGAACACCATGACCGTGTCCTACATGACGGGTTTAACACTGGGTTCGGCCGTGGCCTATTTTGCCTACAGTCTCACCAGTACCTCCCACAGTACCTGTTTCTACACCGAAACCTCCAATGGCTCCTTTACGTTGGGGTACTGAGCCCCGGGGCGGGGCGACGGGGACAAGATGGGACTTGCTTCCCACCATGGTCCCCGCCGCCCTGCTTGGCCCATGTCCCTCCTCGGGGAGGGAGCCTGGAGCCAGAAAGCTGCCCCAGGTTGGACAGGGACCGGCGTCCCGTTGGCACGGGGCTGTGGCATCCCAAAACAGCCCGTGCTGCCCAGCCAGGGCCACTTCTTGGGGTGACATTCCCCCCCCAATCCAGGGGACAGTCCCATTGCTCTTGGGGGGCTCCCCATCAGCAATGTGCAGCTCTCCAGTGGGGGTGGGGTGTCTTCTCCTGTTTGAGCCAAGCAATTGCCAGGAGGAAGAAAATACTGCCAAATTCCAAAGGGAATAGGACCAGTGCTGGGGAGGAGGGTGATGGAGGGCTGGTGAGGAAGAAGAGGAGCAAGAGAGGAAGGAAACGCTCCTTCAGGCCCCAGTGGCTCTGGGAAGGTGGGTCTCGGCTTTCATCAACGGTGCTGCAGGTTTTCACCAAGAGTGGCTTGAAATCACGATCCCTCCCCAAATACGCCAATTGCTGTGTAAAAGACCCGATTCACTTCTGCTGTCTGGAAAAAAAACCAAACCTTTTTTTTTTTTGGTTATGTCTTTTTTTTGCCTCCCCTAAGTGCGAGAGAGGCAGGGTCTTGCCCCCCCCCCCCCGCCCCACGCTGTGGGTCTGCCCCATCACCTCCCTCTCCTGGGCTACAACAGGGCAGAGGGGGGGATCCTGATGTCCTGAGGGGTCTTGAGGCCACAGCACTGTGGATGCCGCCCGCGGGCCACTGCTGAGCTTCAGGATTTATTGCAAGGGACATAAACGAAGCTGATGCCACATTAAGTGCCTTTGCAATGACGCCTGGTTGGTAGCCGTGCCACTGGCACTGGCACGGCCCTGGCACTGCAGGCACTTGTCTGCTGGTGATGGGCTGGGCTGGCAAACACACCCAGGGTGATGCCTACTGCCAGTCCTGTGGGGTTTCGGGGTGCCCCTTGTGCTGCTCCCCAGCTCCAGGGTCCCCTCTGTCACCTGGGGCAGCTGGATTTGTCACCAGGTCCCATCGAACACCTGCCAGCCTGCAAACTGCTGCTGAAGTGCAACACCTTTGTGGGCAGCAAGTGGGAGAGGGAAGGGGCTGAGCAGAGCAGAAACCATCTGGAGAAGGTGCCAACACCAGACAGAGGCTGCCGCTTTTTGGGACCGGGTGCACCTCATTGCGCCAGGAGTCAGCGGGTGCCACCTCCCAAGGAAGCGAAGCCCGAGGGCTGGAGGCGGTGGGAGCAGGAGCCAGCAAGCGCCAGGCTTGGCACCCCCGACCCAGCCCCACCAGCACCGGAGGGTCTCGCCCCACCAAGCCCCTGGCTGGTTGAAGTGCAGCTCACACCAAAAAGAGCAAATCCAGCGTTTCATCCTCAACACATCGTCCCTGCAGGGCTCGGGGTACTGGAGTCGCCGTGACCGCAGCTGCAGGGGAAGAACTCACACCTCCTGCCCCACGGGCCCCAGTGAGCAGAGACCTCCGCTCCGGGGTCCCATCCCGACCATCAGTGCCACCCCGCGGGGGGACTGTCGAACAGACGGGGGCTCCCCGAAGAGCCACGCAGCGCCTGGGTTGGGTCTTTCCCCGAACATGAGGCAGGGGCTGAGCCAAAAAGAGACCATTGCCACCAAGGGGAGAAAAACCCCGCAGTCAGGACAAGCGAGACAAAGAAAGATGCTTCGTTGGGTTGCTTTTTTTCCAATTAATTTTTTTTTTTTTTAAACATAAACAAAACAAAAAAAAAGACAAAAACCTGGCTCTCCTTTCCTCTCGATTGTCTGAAATATCCTTGTGTTCCATAGAAGGCAGTGGGTTTTAAGTGCTTTCTATTTAACATTAGCATAAAATCTCTCTCGCGCGCTCTCTCTCGCTCTTTAAAATATGCTCACACAATTTGCTTCTAGAAGTACAGTACACTTTGAGCGTCGGGGGTGTGCCTGTTCCCAGATCATTTACAATCACAATCCAACAGGAAATAAAAAATAATATTCTAAACGTCAGACTGTGTTCATTTCTGTCGGGTTTTTTTTCTTTTTTTTTTTTATAATTTCATAATTTTTTTCACAGTTTTAAAAAGTTTAT
>NW_008824369.1:4453424-4469840 GCF_000699105.1 Pygoscelis adeliae
TGGGGGCTCCCGGGGAGCCGTTGGGAGGTTGGCCGGCCGAATGGTCCCTTCCCCGAGCCCAAGGTGGCAGTGGGGCTCTGGCTGTGGAAACGCCACAGGCAGGCATGGCCGGGCTTCGCACTCTATCCCCATTCCCTTCAAATGAAGGGAGGGGGCTTCCCAGCAGCTCCACATCTCTGCTCAGGCAAGGCATGGGGCGTAAAGCTGGGCGAGGGATGCCAAAATCCAACGGCCTGTGGTCTCCTCTGCTCCAAGCATCGAGCAGCAGCTTTTACCAGTCATTTCCTGCCCCCCTTCACTGCACGCTCCAAGACGAGTTCTCTGTTTGCCAAGTGTCACCCCCTGGCCATGCGCTCGCTCCCCCCAGCGCCTTTCCAGGGCAGGAGGGATGCAGAGGGATGGGGAAGGCGGCTTCAGACTGTTTGTTCGAGGCAGTGGGAAAGGCAGCATCCCAGACTGGATGTTGGCTCGTCTTCCATCCGGCTCCTCCCAGCCCGGAGGACCTTTTCTGCCATCTCCGTGCTGGGGCCGGCTCTGCCCCTTCGTGCTCCACATTGCCGGCCAGGGGCCTCCAGGGAAAGGGAACCGCAAAAAGGCGCTGAGAGGATCGAGACGAGGCGCTGAGAGAGACTCATCTCCTTTCTCTTTCACCCTGTCCTTCCTAAAGGGTCATGCGAAACTTAAGCAGGAAAGGGAATATAAGGAGGGAGAGGAGCGTACGCAGAAGGCTAGCGGGTGTCCTTCCACGTACAGGCGGCTTCTGAGTTACTGATGGGGCAAATGACACAAAAGGGATCCCTCCTGCCGGGGGGTCCCGCTGGTGAAATGATCACGGGACCCATGTGCTTTCCTGGACCAAAAGGAGGAAGGGAGAAGTTGGTCAAGTGTCACCTTACTTAAAGCCACTTCCAGAAGAGCCTTGGGGTTCAAGCACCACCACCACCCCCCAACGGCATCTTCCTCAAGTCCTGTAACTGCTTCCCTAACCCCCTTCCTTCAGCCCTCTCCTTCCTCCTCGTGTCTCTCGCGCTCTCCTGTCTGTAGCGTGACACAGAAGTCATGAGCATTGAAAGAAACAATCATGTCGTCTGAACAGGCACGTCCTCAGGTTTGTCCCGTCTCTTCCCAGGGGGTGGCACGTGTCCCCTGGGCGGTCAGCAGATGACAGGGACCCCGTCGGTGTTGAAGATCATGCCCGTAGTGGGCTCGTAGGTCCCTGCAAGGTAGTAGAGGTCCTCACTGTCTTGGTATTTCTTCGTCTTTAGCATCTGCTCATATTGATCCAGACCAACAACAAGACACTTGTGTGAGATGGTCTGGACATCGTTTTCATCCACGTGTGAGGACTGGTAGAGGGCTCGCTGCATTACAGGAACGGAAGGAGGGAGATGGAAAGAAAAGGAGCCATTAGATCTCACAGCATTTACAGCATCATCTTCAATACGCAGGAAAAACATCCATCACGACTGGCCAGGGCTTGTGCTCACACTCAAGCAGAACTCCCCGCTCATCCCCACTGCCAGCTCAGGGGAGGGACAGTGGGAATCTGCATGGGCCCACAGGCAGCGTGGACACAATCCGTCCAGCGCACTAAACCTGAGCCCTCACTCTCACTCAGCTCCCACCGATGGGAACGCCGCAGCTGCCGAGCGCACGGACAGGGGAATATGGAGGCCGGGAGTTTGCCACCCTCGCTTCAAGGATGCAAATGCAAAGATGGGTGCTGGATACCAGCCAGCCTGGGTGTTCCTCCCAGCACCCAGCACACCTGCAGCTACTCCCAGCCTCCCAGAAACACCCATCCAAAGTCCTGGGCACTGCGGACTCAGCAGCTGAGGCAAAAAGCAAGAGCCAGAGAAGCTCGGGGGGCATTTCTCCAGCAGCATTTGTTACAGCGTCCCCAGCACCCCCTCCCAGCCCTCCCCCAACCTCACCAACCTCCATAAAGTCCTTCCTCTGGTTGGATGCCTGCAAAGCTGTGGACAGACTCCTGCCCGATTTCTGATCCCAGCGCTGTGCCCAAGAGGAAGAGAAAAGAGAAAACAGAAATGAAAAGCAGGTGAATTAGTTGTTTTTCCATGCTATCACCTCCTGCCCACCACGTGTGCCTTCACAACCTCAACCCCCATCCACAGCTACTGGTAATAAATACTAAGAGCCTACTGTAAACCGCACTGCACACGTGTGCAAAATTCAGTGTTTCTGAGCACCAGGCCAGTCGTTTTTACACTGTAAAAAGACTCAATACAGCTCTTGACACTCTTTTTGGACCAACACAGAAGTCTTTTATCTCCTCGTATGACAAAACCCACCCTTCCCCTGCTCAAGGGGTAAACACCAGGCTTGTACACATCACGGGCAGCCCCCACAACATGTAATGATGGGGCCACCCCCATTACGGTACGAGTAACAAACTGGGCCACGGGTGTTTTCCTCATCCTTGGAAACAAAAGGAAACAAGCAGCATTGCAGCCCTCTCGGCAAAGGAGACCAGCCTACCTTGCCTTCGTTGAGTTTCTTCCCAGGGTTGGTTTCTTCTGGGTGATAAAACCATTTGACTCGGACCACCATGTTGTTCCCCCACGACTCCCACATGCTCTGGATCCGGCCAATGTAGGGCAGGTTGGGGCGGCCGGCTGAGAGGAAGACCGCACAGTCTCCGATGCGGATTATCTCCTTGCCCCGGACAATGGCCTTGTAGAAGAGCTTCCTGGCCTTCCCTTTCATTCCTCGTCTCTGCCAAGAGAGGATCACACAGGTGAGCAGCCAGGGATTGCCCAAGTTTCCCCCAACCACCACTGCTTGCCCTGTCCCGCATCCCACTCTTCGCTGTCGGCAGAGCCACAGCGTCCACAGGCATTCCCACAGGAAACAGGGCAGAGGGACACGCCATGCAGGATGGCTCCCCCAGACACAGCGAAGGCCAACCCCAATCTCCTTGCAAACTGTAGACCTTGGCTGGGGACACACCATACCAGCGGAGTTTCACCACCCCAGAAGGGAAAGGGCACAGGTAAGAGGCACCACAAGGCAAACGCCAGCACAGAGCACTACGGAGCGGTGGGAGAGGCCCTGTTTACCTGTGTGGGTTTCCCAAACCACTTCCACAGCTGCCGTGCGGGAAGGAAAGCAGCAATCTTGGGCCTGTTCTCCACCGACGGCAGTCGCTGGCGCTTGGCCAGCTCCTTGGTGGTGGGCAGGTGGATGCCCTCGCGCTTTTTGGGCCTGCTCTTGTTGCCGCTCTGCTGCGGTGCCGGCTGTTGCACCGGCTGCTGCGCCGGCTGTTTCTGGCTCTGGGGGTGGGAGGACGTACGGGATTTCCCTGCCTGCTTGGTTTGCTTGGGTGGGAGGGTTTGCTGCACCGAGGAACTTGGCTGGGCCTCAGCTACTTCGTCATCGGAGCTACAGGAGGAGTCTTCATCTGTAGTGGAGGAAGAAGAAGAGCTGGAGCTCGATGAAGAAGAGGTCGATGAGGCTGAGGAAGAGGAGGAAGAGGAGGATGAAGAGGAGCTGCTGCTAGAAGAGGAAGAGGAGGAGGAGTTGGAGGAAGAGAGAGGGGTGGATGCTCTCGAGCTGGCCGAGCTGCTGTCCTGGGCTTCCCCTCGGTTCTTCTCAGCCTCCTCTTCTCCCTCTGACTCTGAGCTGCTGTCGCTGCTGTTGCTCTCAGACTCCTCCACGGCTGCTGGAGCTGCTGCCTTTTCTTCCTGGTCCTTCGAAGCAGTGAGGCTCTCCACTGAGCCATCGAACTTTCCTCCGAAGCTGGCAGGGGAAGGGTCTCCCTCAGCTGCTTTGGCTCGGGAAGATTTCTGCTTGCCCTCCGCACCCACTGCAGGGGAATAGCCCAGCCCCAAGAGACTCTTGCCGTCTCTGCGACTGGCCAGGTTCGAGTCCTCCAGCATCCTCATCGCCTCCTTCATCTTCTTTGTCTTTGGAGACATCACGCCCTCATGGTCCAGCTTGATCAGGATTTCGTTGTCATGCTTCCTCTGAGCCTTGACCATGGTGCCAAACTCCTGCGTCTCTTCTGTGGGCCGCCCTTTCTTGGCCTTGGCTTTCGACGCTGAAGCATCGCTGGAGCCGAAGGTTGCCAGCGTCCCCGGGAGGTCACTGTAGGGCTCCGTGCCGAGGATGCTGCCGAACACAGCAGGCTGGTAAGTGGGTTGGGGGGGGCTATGCAGCTTAGTGGAGATTTTCATTTTGCTGGCTTTTGACCGCTTTTCCTCTGTGGGGGCAGGAGAGCCTCCAGTTGACAGCGGTTGCGATTTTCGTGACCCCTTCATGCTTGGCTTGCCCAAGCAGGCTGGCTTCTCTGGGACTGAAGAGGTAACAGGTGCAGACTCAACCTGATCCTTCTCTTCTGGCAATGCAGCCTCTTCTGCAGAGGGGAGGAAACACAAAGGCATGATGGGCACTATTAGCTCAGACACAACCAGACACCAGTGCTGACCGGTCTCTGGCCAAGGGTGGCTTCTTCCTGACTGCTTAGGTATCCCCAAAGAGGCACAGGTCCTCACTGCTCACTGAACAGCCTTACTAAGCAGCCTGGCCTGATGCCAGCGCCTGCGAGCAGCTGATGGGCAACGCCCAGCGATGCTGCTTCAACTGCAGGGGAACCAAACTGCAGATTTCCTGCATCTTTGACCCTACTGATGGCTGCTGAGATGCTCAGCTGAAAAAGGGACCCTGCCCTGCAGCCTTGACTGACAGGAGGCGGCTCTTGCAGCACAGGCCAGCTTCTGAGCCAGCCTCCTGCAAACTGTAGCCACAGCAGAGTGAGCTGATGCATGGATGCTCTGCACTCAAGCAGTGCGCCCATTCCCCTCCAAATCTTGCCCCAGGCAACAGCTCTAACTTGAGGAGAGCGGTGGGGAACTGTGTAAGGACTCTCCCAACTCTAGGTCTGGCAGTGGTGCAACCTACCAGCTTTTGCCTTGACGCTTGGCTTTCTCCCTCGCCCCTTGCCCTTTGACACAGGCTCCTCTGACCCCAGTGTAGCTCCCTCTTTTCCTTCTCCAGTGTCTTTGCTGGATTTACGGCTACGGCGCTTGGTGCTGGGCACCAAAAGGGCCGGGGAAGGCTCAGCACCTGGAACAGGTCAAAGAGATGGTCAAATGCAGTCAAATAACACATAAAACAGAGATGCGATACAGGGAACATATCCCTACCAATTCTGCAATAGGGACTGGGCCTTTTTCCCTATGGGTTATATCCCACCCCAGCTCTGCATGTCCATAATTGATGGTGCAATCTTTGTGGTTGAAAGTCTGTGAACTTGCCCCAAAATCTCAGAGGCAGGTGGCCTGAAACTCCCTACATTTCATAGTGGGAAGTGTCATGTAAAAAACTGAACAGCAAGACTCACACTGGATCTTGTAGTCAGGTGGGAGAAGCCGAATGTGAGACAGTGGGATACGTCCCGTGTCCCCATCATCAAACTCTACTGTGATGAGATCACCATCTTCCTCCAGATCCAGGGCTCCTGTGGGTTGGGGGAGCAGAAGATGGGATTAGGGACAAACATCAGAGTACGAACCCCTTGTCAGAGAAGTGGGGACGTGGGGGAAGACAGGGATCTTGCACCACCTCCAAACCATCCCATCCCCACCTTTCCTAGGCTGTGCAAGGAAGAGCACGTAAGGCTTGCTCAGCAACGGAAAGTCCCTGATAATACTAAACCAGCCCACCCAGTGTAAAATTTCCCAGGCAGCAGCACTGCTCCAGAACATACCAACCGTTCCAGTTTGACTTCCCACCTCTTTCCCCTATTTCTCTCTATTCTTGCAGAAATTCACTTCTGTTTTCACTGCAGTATCTCTTGGGGGTTTTTTCGACCTGTGTTTTGTAATTACTCTTAGCAATCACAAGCTGCTGCTTTTCACCTTCTCTCCAAGAGAAATAAGCTGTGTTCCCACCCTCTCTTCTTGCATCAGCATCACTAGTCTATAACTCGTAAGTAATTCTTCCCTTACACACACATACTGCCACCAAGAGCCCAAAAGCAAGACCAGCCATGGTAGAATTGTCCAGGGCTCTTCACTGGCTTTTTAATGGGACCAGATGGGGGAGTTGATGTGTCAGAGACAAACCTATGAGTGTGCAGGTGATTTAGAAACCTCCACAGTCTCAGAAATCTTTGGTGCCTGGAGTTAACTCTGACTTTTTGAAGTGTGTTGAATTTCCCTGATATTTTAAGCTCCTAAATTGCTCAGACCTCTTCCTATGAGAGCACATCTCCTGGACCAACAGGACGTTACTAAACCAGCATCATGACTGAGTTGGGCATGACCGGAGGAGAGGAATGGGCCAGGCTCTGACCTCCAGGAGGCTCACAGCAGACCTCAAGGCTTCCCCAGGCAAGCCTGACATCCCTCAGGACACATAGGACTGAGACATGCCTGGTCCACAGCGCAGAGCAGCCAGGGTGGCCTTACCTCGAACAACTGTCCCTGGGTAAAGGCAGCGGTACTGCTGACTCCAGTAGGCTGCAATCCTCGTGCCTTCGGGCAGGAATCGCACTGAAGGTGGTTTCACATCGATGATCTGCTTGGGGCAAGAGGAAGGCAATTACTGACGTTCTTGGCACCAGCACAGACCACCCCACCACACCTGGCATGTAGCAAAGCAGCTCTGGAGAAGGCAAGGGACAGTTTTTCCCTGCTGGGAAATGGCCTCCTGTCTGCTCACAGGGCAGCGTGATGGACTATCCCTCCTGGCATACAGGCCTAGTGCCCACTGCCAGTGGGGAGGCTCAGCCACGGGGCAGCGACCCACACCAAGGGGAGCTCTGTCAAGACTGGCCACAGAGGCAGGACCAGGGCATCCCTGCAGCCCCAGCTGGGGGAGGAGGAGGCTTCCAGCTAGCCCCAAAACAGGGCTCAGGCACCAAGGACAGGCACTCTTTGGCCTCACATACCGCTTCCTGCAAGAGCTGCTCCAGGCAGTAAATGTGAGGACGGTTTCCCCTCTCGCCTTCCACCACCACACGGTATCTGAAACACAAAGGCCCAGAAGACATCACCCCGATCAGCTGACATCCCCCTTCTGAGCCCTACCACCAGTTTATTTGAGAGCATTTAATGAAAGATAATTGGATTTTCCTCAGCGCTGATAAACCAGAGTGAACTCTCCTTCCCTCCCTGCCAGACTCTGTCAGTCTCTCTCCAGCCAGCTCTACACAACCCCCAAATCGATCCCTGCATCAGCTCCGTCCCCGTTCACCGGCAGAGCCCGGATGGATATGGTAGCCCCTCAACTCACATGTCTGGTGAATGCACCGTCTTGACATGCCCGGCATAGAGCAGCTTGTCATCCATGGGGATGAGGACACGCAGACCGTCTTTCAGCTCATCCTTGTCAATTATGCAGGAGCGGGGAGCTGTGAGGTGTTGGAGCAAGATGGGGATTAGAGAGCACCTTACATGAAAAAGCGACCACAAGGGGAGAAGGAAACCTCATACTCCCAGCATCACCCTCCCTTAGGAAAAGGCCAGTAAGCCCTTTGCAGAAAAGGCATGCGCTCTCTGGCTAGCTCCTGGCAGAGGAAAATTTTGCCCTCTTGGTAATACTAAAAAGTGCTCCCTCTTGGTAATAGTAATATACCAGGAAATGAAAATAGGGCAGCTCAGAGCCTGGGCTTCATCTAGATGTCACACTGGGCCACTCTGATAAGGCTTGTTTTTGGCAAGCCAAATGGACTGGAAAAGTGGTATCTCCACCCCAAGGACTCATGGCTTTGGATGAGGAACATGTGAAAGCAGCACAGTCCTCCTCTGAACAGCCCTGGGATACTTGCCCAGCTCCTCGACCTGTACAACTAGCCCCCTGGCCCCTCCTCCCCTCACCTGGTGTGGGTGGTCGCTCAACCAGCATGCTCAGTGGGATGTTCTCATCCTCTGAGAAGCTGCTGTCTTGGTTGGGTTCAAAATCCTCCTCTGCTGCCATGCTCTCCATGAGCTTGCTGACAGCTCCTCCTTTCCCTCGGTTCTGCAGGAGAGCAAGCAGCACATCAGCTGGATGACAACAGGCAACAGTCTGATCCCATCTCACCTTCCTCCAGCAACAAATAACCTGAGGATATTGGGACAAACTTGTCTCCATCCCCAGCAATGTTAATCACACAGAGAGTTAAGTGGGTGTACCCAAACTTGCTTTTTGGTTGAACAAAGACCTTTGTTTCTCTGGGTTTATCCCCAAGCAGCATTGACAGCTGACCAAAAGCTATTTCACACACCCTAGCCACATCTCACTCCTGGAGGTTAGGAGAGATGCTGTGGAGCAGACAGCTGTAGCTTTGCTCTGCATTCACCATCTCTCCACACAGTGTTCCTGAGACTCTGTCTCCACTGAACAGGCAGGAGGCACCGTTCGTATTTCTTCTCAAAGCCCCACGATCCGTTTCTTGCCGTTACACACAGACCATAAGCATTACACTCAGAAATCATGTAAGAAGATGCGGTAATGTGTGTTGAGAGAAGACAGGCTAGAGCAATGGAGCAGAAACCAGTTGTGACCTGGCTCACCCAGTGCAGAGCAAGGCAACTCCATCACCATCTCTTTGGTCCTTGCTATCTATGAAGGCTCTCCCTCCACCCTGTGGTGGCCTTAGAGAAAATCCTGCCTGCTCATTAATTTGGGGGATGAAGGCAAACGAACGCCAGATGGTAGCAGCAGGTACTACCTGATAGTCATCCTTGGATTTTAGGCTTCTCAAACCAGCATTTTGCCTGTGACACACCCAGCAAAACCTGCATGTCTGTTTTCCCTCCCTCACACTGCAACAGTCCAGGAAAAGAGCAGGGCTCTGCCAGCCACCCTCCAATTCACCCAGACTAGAACCAGCCCCTCACCTCTTTTTTCACCTCCTTGGCTTTCACCTTGGCTTTGCTCTTCTTGGTGGAGCCCAGGGCATTCGCCAGGCTGACACGAACATCAGATGGGGAGCTAGGGATGCCAGGAGGAGACATGGATGAGGAGGAGGAACAGCAGGGTGTTTCTTTACCCTTCTTCCGCTGCTAAAAATAAAAAGAAAACACTCCCATCAGTAAAGAGAGGATTGGTAAAGATCTGGGCCCAGGAAGAGGGGAAAGGTGGAGCAAAGCAGGCTGTGCACAGGTAGGATGACATTCACCCAGCAGTTAGTTCACTGATCACACCACATCCTACATCTCCCAGCTCTGCTTTCAAGCTTCACACATTTTGGGAAGAGCTTTCATTACCCTAGAGAGCAATTCCTGCCCATCAAACATTCCCCCAAAGAGTTCCAAGATGATCCCAGCTGGCCTCATGTCACAAGTAACTTGTCTAACTCTCCCCACAATCAGTGCTCCTCCACAACGCTGCCATGAACTGAACCAGAGCCGGAGGGAGACGAGCTTTCAGCCAAGATGAAGAGCCAGCAACCCAGAGATCACTGCCACCACCAGCCAGGGACAGCCCTCAGAAGACACCATATAAAAGGCCAGAGTGGGGGCCACAGCTCAGCAAGCAGATAAGGTCGTGCAGAGAGTGGGAGAGAGATTTCACAGATGTTTTAATGCAGGTCCACTCTGGCCAACCCAAGCAGGATGGATTTGGGACACGGAGGGTGACACAAGTAACCTGCTCTGTTCAAACACAACAGGCTTTTACTCCCTGCGAGTCAGATTCAAGCCTGACAGCTCCTCTGGGCATACGTGGGGCTGGCAGGGGTGACAAGGGGCAACCAAACAGCACTGGGACAACTGCTGAGACAGGACTTAACTCTCCTCTGCCCTAGTGGAGTTAATCACCCTCCCCACCCCCTCAGCTCCCAAGGGTCCCACACCAATTCTGCCAGCGCATTCCTCACCTTGCTTAGCTCCTTCCTCTCCTTCCCCTTGCTGCCCTCCTTTTTGGGGCTCATGGGTGCCCCCTTGCCACAGCGCCCAGGCTTGGAGACAGGAGTGGAGCTGGCAGGCGCTGCGGGGGTCAGCATGGCCGAGGACGTGGTGGCGTCATGGAGGAAGATCCGCTCGCTCCGGCGCCGGTTCCACAGGTCATCATCGCTGGCCTCCAGCCCAAACTCAAAGCTCAAGTCCTTGGGGGACTTGAATTTCTTCAGCTTGCGGCCTTTCTCAGACCCAAGCTTGGCCTTGTCAGCGCTCCCAGATCCGGAGTCAAGGCTGCTGGGGGCCTGGCTTGGTGGGATGCTGCTTGCCTCCAGTGGCCCCTTCTTTCCCCGCAGCAGCCCTGAAGGCGACTTCTTCCTGATCTTGATCTCACTCTCCGAGTCAGTGTATTCAAACTCCGTCCCTAGGTGCAAAGGATTTAACCATCACTCAAAGCTCTGGCTGAGCCAAGAGGGTCCACGTCCTGCTGGAAGCTTTTGGGCTTCATGGGAGATGCCGTGCCAGTTCAACAGAGCCCTTGGTGCTCCCCTTTCCAATCCTCACATCCCTCAGATCTGCATTTCCACCCCATAAAACACTGATTTCCCTGAAAATAAGTCCCCAAACCAGAGTCCACCTTCTCCCACAACCAAAACCCTGCAGGGAAGCTCGTAGGACAAAACATCCTCTAATATTTGCCCCTCCACAAAAAGGAGTTCCTCAGCTGAAGCAAAGCATGAACCCCACATACTGAGCCTTCCTCCCCTCCTGGGGGAGTCCTCTCCAGTCTCACCTTCGTTTCAGAATGATCTCTTTAACGAACTGAATAAACCCAGTTTTCAGCTTATTTTTTCCCACTGGCCATCAGACACCACAGATCTTTTTATTGGCTCAGGTAATCACCTTAAAGTCAAGAGAGGTAAATGATCTTTTGTCTGGGGCAAATGGAAATCCCCTCACATTGGCCTCTGATTAGCATCACAGGCATAGCAGTACCCAGAGGCCTGAAATATTGTAGCAATGCCAAGATGTCCACCTGCACTGTGTTCCCCAGAATCTGATAAAGGAAAGCAAGATCATATATTTACATGGGCAGAAGGGAAACTGAGGCAGCACCTACATACCCAGCAACATGGGCAGGAGGGTAGGCAAAGCACTGTGGCTGCAGAGGCACTGTGCCATCAGAGAGATACAAACAGCCAGGAAGAAACTTGCCCGAGGTCATGCAGTAAGTCTATGTTGGAACAAGAGACACAGCCCAGATTTTCTAAATCCACTTATTTCCCAGGGCACATGGGAAAATGGGACCTCATGGGATGGCACAGCACCTCTGAAGATGTGCAGAAACATCAGCAGAACCTGGTTCTCCCTCTCCAAAAAAGAGCGTCAGCCAAAGGTCTCTCTTGTATCCTCCTCCAACCTGCTGTGGATCTGCCCTCTCTGCACTCTCATTTGCGTGACTCTGCCTTCAGACCAACAAGGTCTGAAATCAGGCCTCACCTGGCAGAATCTCTTCTCGAACCCAACAGTGAACGGCCCCTGCTGTGATAACCATTGCTTGCAGAAGACCCTTGAGAAAGGACATACAGGACCGAACAACATTCATGTGGGTAAATGAAAACATACAAGGCACAAGCATGGAGAGCATCTTCTCTCAGTCCTTCTCTCTCAAATACGCTCACTTTCCTGGGTAAATTCAGTCTGCAGGAACCTGCTCTCATCTTCTAGCTAAACCTCTTCCCCTGAGACAGCGGGGCATGAGCAGGAAAAGAGCAAGCCTGTCAAAATCAAAGCTGGCAAGGCTCAAAAATGAAAAGCCCATTGGAAATTACAACACCCCTTCTCCTCTCTCACTGCCGCATGAGACAATTTCTAGATGCTTCCAGTTTCAAGGAGGGCAGGTTACAAGACGATAAATTCTTAACAGAGGCTGTTGGAACAAGTTGGCAAAAGCCTAATATAGCATGGAAACAGTGCTAAAACAAGCCGGGCTCCCAAGGAAGACATAATTTTCCATTCTGAAGCATGCCATAAATTCCATTATCACTTAATAAATATTAATAGAGAATTTATAAATGGAGACCATATAGATCTGTCTGACCGGGAACGATGTCACCAATGGGCACTTGTGCAGCAGGGCATGGGGAGAGGAAGCAATGAAACTGCCAATTATGTGTAACACACTGAAACTGAGACAGAGACGGGGACAGAAACACAGGGTCTGGCACTGCAAACACATGAGCAGAGGAAGAAATGCTTGTTTCAAGTCTCGCTGGCCAGTTTCTGTGAGGAAGCTGATGGGATGGGCTGATTGAAGGGGTTTTTCTTCTGCTTGGGTGTCTCTCCTTCTCTTGGGTATCTAAGATCAGCTGCACTTAGCACATGCTTCCTTCCCTAAAATGTAACAGCACTTCACTGCCTTCAGCACTCTGTCCAAGGGGACACGGTATCCCATCGCTTGCCTTTGCAGTATGACTGTTAAGGATTCGCCAGGCAGGAAAAGAGGAAACTTTGAGAAAGCCACAGGCAGCTGCCCCTAGGGAAGCCATGGCTGCAGCTGCTAAACCTGCCATACCTGTGACTAGTACTTGTTTTCTTGCCAGGTGATTCCCCCCCACCTTCAGCATCAGGACCAAGCAGCCAAAAGCAAAGAAAGGGCAAGACAGTGTCTGGGTAACATCCTGCTCTCTTGCAGCACAGTAGGACCCCCTCAACCTTCTACCTTGCCCCCATGGCGCCAACCCTAACCATGCAACTCACCCATCAAGCTCTGCCGCTCCTCCTTCTTCTTCGCCTTCTGCTTGGCCTCCAGCTGGATGATGGAAAGTGGAGGGGGAACGATGGGGCTAGGCATTGCGCTGGCGGCAAACCTCGCTAGAAGGCCCAGGCCGCTCTCGTCAAGGGCAGGCGATGAAAGCCTGTCAGTGCCATCCGTCCCATAGTCCTCTGCTTCCTCCTCTTCCTCTTCATCCTCCTCTTCCTCTTCCTCTGAGCTAGAATCTAGCACGCAGAAAAGAGGGAGCCCATTACAAATCTCATGGAGTTGTGCATCAGCCACATTTCCACCCCAAACCGATAACTCTCCTGCTGCTCTGTGCTCACGTGAGTAGCACTGAGCCACCCATGAGCTGAGCCAGAAGATGTTGGCCACGGACACACATGTGCCTTTGCAGCCATACAGCCGTTATCACCCTACGTACCACCACCCTTGAAGGACACAGCAATACAGGGTACGGCAAAGAGGACCCCTTCAAGGCGAGGGAGGGAAGAGCAGGGTGTTGGCAGAGATTTGAAAAGGATGCCACGCACCCCTTCCCTGCAGCTTTCAGGAGGAATTAAAAGCTTAATTCCTTTGAAAATCCCAACCTCGGAGCTGTGGGATTCCCCTCCCGCCCACCACCTCTTCCTCCGTAACGAAATCCATTAGCGTAATCAGAATCAGAGATCAGCATGGAAGGGGAATACCAGAGATCAGCCTGTGCCATGGTGGGAGGCAAGGAGGACACAGAGAGGAGAAGGGGCAGGAGGCAAAAATGCAAAGGTGGGGAGGGAAATAATAATTTGAAAGCAATGGATTTGGAATGCATAAAGGGTGAAAGTGTAGGTAGTGTTGGAGAGAAGGAGGAGTGTTTAAACGCTCTGCCTCAAAACTCTCCATGCCTTTCATTTCCCTCTCTACAGCTCAGGCTAGGGAAGCCCAGCTCAGCAACAGGCAGGAAGAGCTGCCCACAGCCCAAAATTGAATTCTGGCAAAGAAATCAGCCTTGCTGCCTGCCTCGGCTGACACCCGCAGAGAGCAGAAGGCTGGGGTTTTCCTTTGCGGTGTGTATATACAGCAGGTATTTTGGGGGTAGATGCTCTGAGAGTGGCACCTCTCCCTTCCTACAGCACTTCCCAAGAGTCTGTCATCAGCTCAAAGGCAATTAACTTTAACAGCATCTCATCCAGTTAGTGCTGGTGAGCAAGAGTCACTACACAAATGCACATATACCACACACATACATATACACACACATATATGAGCACATAGAAATATATATATCTAACTGAAAAGTGGGTCTGGAAAAGATATTTCATTTCTCTTGAAGTTGAGGGCTTAAGTAGGATCATCAAGGTTGCTGGAAAATTTCCACCGCTAGCAGGAGCCCTGCTCTCCCCGCCCGAGCCCACTCGCCAGCTCCCCGCCAGCCACTATCCCTGCGTCTGAAAGCCAGCCAAATGAGAAACCAGATCCCTCCAAAATGAGCTGGAATGAACATGAAAATCCTTTTCTTTTCACGTATGCCCCCTGGGATAGATAAAAACGTCCTCAACACTTGGTTGTTTTAAAAAAAAAACAACCAGTAACACAAGTGTTATTTTTCCACTTTGGATTATTTTTCCGTGATATTAAAAATAACAGGAATATCAGAAAACAGTGTTCTCATCCTTGCATTTTATCAGCTGAAGTAATGGCCAGCTATTGGTTTTATTTAGTCTTGTTTAACAAGGAGAGCTTTCCTCCGTAGCATACATCAGATAGTCACAGAATACTAATTTCCAACTGCATAAAAATCCCTTCCCCATTTCAGTTGCTCAGGCCGGTTTCTTGTGATATAAAAATGCTAATAAACCTACAGTCCTGCAGTAAATACCAAGAAATCCACAGCCCTGCTCACTCCTTGCATAAAAACCACTTGCAAAAAAAAATCTACAGCAAATTAGGATCAGATTCCTTCCCCTACTAGAGAAGGGGGCACAAATGCTGTTTTTCTACAACGTTTTGCCAAAAAGAAAACAAATCCAGATGAACTCAGCTATTCTGAGACGCAGAAACCACCTGCCTGAAAAGCAGCAAAACCGTGCCTGAGTTCAACGACGCACCATGGGGTATTGAGACCCCCTCCACACATCCCATTTGGCTCCAAAATTCAGTAGTTCTCAGCAAAACCAGAAAAAAATTGAAAAAAATCAACCCATACAGCCCCTCCTGCCAGACCTAGCGAGCCGGCTGAGCAGAGCGCGGCTCGCTGAGCAGCTGGGGAGGAAAACAGGCCAAAAAAGGGGAAAGTTTGCAGGAAAATCCCTCCGTGACCTGTCCTGTGCAAATCCCCTGCAGCACCCTTGGCTCAGCCGCACCGACTGCCCAGGGGTTGCGCCGAGCATGGGCAGCACCACTCCTTCGGCACTTCAAAGATTCTGCATGTGCGAGGGGACAAGGGTGCCCAGCAGCTACGGTATTTCAAATGCACCAAGGTAAAACAGATTTAAAAGCCAGGATGAAAGCGGCTATTACTCACGCTACAGAAAATGTACGATACGGTAACGTACCTGGCAGTTATTCTAACCTCTTTCAAATATATGGTGTCACACTATGGGAAGACAACTGAAGATAGCCTCTTGTCACCATTTTTACCAAAACACTTATATTTTTATCTGCATGAGATTCAATTTTCAGCCTGAAAATAAACACATTTTAACATATTCACAGCACAGATCTATCCTCCTCCACCTCTCACGGCGAGGGCAGATCTTGCTAACTCCACTTTACATGCACAGCACAATCCCTGCTCCTGATTTCCCAAGGGACAAAAACTAACAAATGAAACAAAAATAACACATTTGGGGCTCTGCTCCAAACCCACATGCTTCTAAACTAAGCCCCCAAATTTATGGTCATGGTGGCAAATAAGCTGCTGGTGCTCTATGGCCATCTGCACGGCTTCTTGGAGAGACTCATTATGCCTGTATTTAATATGAAGCGGGAGTTTTACTCCTACTGTACCCAAATTACGTGTGGGCTTAAAATGAAGTACGCACAGATGCCTTAACACAATTGAAGCCTTAATTTTTTTCTCCTGAAAAGGTGGTTTTTAGTTAACAATGGGGAAAAAGACTTTAAAAAATCATGTCTTCCTTCAACAGTAATTCTGTTAACACTGAACAAGGGAAAAAATATTCAAAGTTAAAAATATCTTTTCTAATTGACATTTTTAAAAGCATGTATATGTGTGTACATATATGTATGTACACATGTACATACAACTCTACAGCCAAAATAAACAATAAATTCATATTTAAATGCTATTGATGCCAGATAAACTGAAGCCAAAGAAGATTTTTTCCCTGAAATTTTTACCTGCGTTAAACTAAAAACCAACCCAATTAAAAATACTAAACTTTCTCATTGCTTTTAACAGCTAAGTTGCCGTGGTATTTTACTGTAGGAGAGCAGTAAATGAAGATTTGTTAATGATGAACAGAAATTGGTTAAGCAATTTGGTTTTTAAAGACTGATGTAACAAGACGGATTGAGGGGGATGCGGAGAGGAAAGGCTTAGGAAGGGGGAGTAAAAACACACACTTAAAAGAGTCATTTCACATTGTAAAAAAAATAGCATGATTTTCTCATAACACCAAGCAGGCCTACAGCACACAAAGCAGGCTAAGTACAGGCAGACTTTAGACAGCTACTGGGTCATTGACATCTGATTTGTGTGATCTGTCCAAATTCTGGAGGTTACTTATTTTTGAATGTCCAATTTAAGATTGTACCTTTTTTTTTGTCAAACAAGCCAATTCTCATCATTGG
>NW_008824369.1:4469935-4473332 GCF_000699105.1 Pygoscelis adeliae
CCCTCACTGTTTTTTTTTTCATTGGGATAAAATCATCCTCCAAGGCAGGGAAAGGAGAGCAGGGAAGAAGGTACTAATTTCTTAGTACTAATTTCTTAGTAATTTTTCAAGGAAAACAGAGTATAGAGGAAGAAGTATTGGTCTTCGGCTTCAGAAAGTTCATGGTATTACTTATCTGATGGTTTTCAAAGGTCCCATGTGGCTTTGGCCCACATTAGCAGTTTCCTCTCAAAGGTCACTGGATGAAAAACCACAAGCTTTGCCTGTTATCAGAATGGCAACGTGGTGTTTGGTCTGCAAGAAAGCAGCGCGTCCCTACCTCTTGTATCTCAAATCAGATGAAAATAGGTCTTCCTGTAGCTACTCCTACCTCTGACATAGATACTGGCAGGACCATGGCCAGCCAATTACCCTGATACTAGGACAGTCTGCATCGTGGCCCAGAAACCTTTAAGCACAGTGGCAGAGCCTTTGCGGGCAGTGCCGTGGCTTCTCATCTTGGACCCATCTGCAAATCCTTCCCTTTGCTGGGTTAAGGGGTTCTCCAAAAAGTCTGTGAACAGTAAAGCATTTCTGGAGTCCTCAAACACATACACACAAGCAAACCTTCCATGCAAGACTCTTCATGGACAGAGGAAAGTCAAAAGTGGACAGCAATCATCTTCAAAATTAAAATAACCAAGAGAATGCAAAGAGCTACGTGTCATTATTCATGGAGGTAACATCGAAACATCTGAGGCTGACAGATGACATAAAGAAAAGTTATTTTGCCTACCTACATAACAATGGTCAAGGTTCGGGTTCATGGCTAGTGACCCTCGCTGAGAAGTGTCTGCCCTACAACCAGCCAACCACTTTGCTTCTTTAGTGCAGCGTGAGAGCAAATGCAAGAGACCGACACAGACATTCAAAGCATCATGGATAGGGGCAGGGGTGAAAGGGTTGGTCAAGCAGCTGCAAGGAGAAAGCGAGCACTTCTAGAAAAGCTGAGGTTATTAATCGGTTTAGTATCAGGGAAAGCCATTAGAAACCCTATTACCCAAATATCCCTTCAAGTAATGCTTCTGAGAAAGAACAACCGAAAAAAAAATTCATTTGCAGAAAAAAGCAAAACTGTAACCAATAATCCCTCCCCGCCTCCCCCTCCATGCCCACCTCCCACCCCAGGAGGTTTTGCATCTTTGGTTTCCCCACCTTTAAATGACACCCCAGAGGGATTTACAATGCATTTCCCCATTTGTTCCAGATTCCCCAACCTCCTCCCATATCCCCTCCCTTCCCCAGACTTTATCCCATAAAACTGGGATTTTTGGTTGTTTTTTTTTAAAGCAGACAGGTTACTTGAAAAATAGACAAAGCCAATTAGGGACAAGTTACCTATCTGCTTACCTTGGAGCAAAACCAAAAAGCAAACCCAAAAAACCCTCAAGAACTTGGCACCTAGAAGGGACTGATATCCTCAAAATTTCCAACAGCAGCAAAATAAACAAAGAAAAGAGGCAGGAAGGAACAGGGAAGGGAAGAATGGAAGTTAACGCAGACTCTTCATGGAAATGTGGCAATCTCACCCTTACATAAAATCCACTATCCCCAGGACTTTGTGGGTTCTCTAAAGAATTATTTTTTTTTTTTAAAAACATATATTTCTCTCTTTTGGGTTTTCTTTGAATGCATTGGCGGGTCCAACCCAGAGCCACATCAAACCAAATCAGCATTCCGTATCTTTCTGTTGTGTTTGATAATTTTTTTTTAGCTTAAATTATCTTTCTTTGGAGCTTGATTTGGAGGGAAGAAAAAACAAACAGGTGCATGGAGGAAATTAACATCAAAAAACTAAGAAAAAACAAAACAAAAGCAAAACTATCCAGCCCTGTTTTCAATTAACAGCCGTCTGAGCAGCATGAAATACTAAAAGGCTTTTGCTGTGCTACATCCAGATCTGCCGTGTAACTTAGATGATAACAACTGGGGATGCTCTTGCTTAGCATTCAGCCCAGACGAGCTACTTTCTTTTGGGAGCTGAGGGCTCATTAAAATGACCTTTCCCCATGATTATTATTTAATGAGTGCGCTCTAAAACAGAAACCCCTTGTGTCTCTGGAGGAAAAGTCTCAAGTAATCTCTTTTCCCACTGAAGTACTAATGACAGGCTGACAAAAAAAAAGCTGCAAGAAAAAAACTGGGGTGAGGGTGAGGGAGGGAAACTGCAGAGTCAAATTTAATGCAGTAATTGCCACATCCTTCAACACCGTGGGTTACGACTGGGCATCTGAAAAAAACTACCACCCAAAAAGAGTTGCAAAAACTTGCCGTATACATTTTAAAAAGTGAGAAAGAAAAATTTCTGGCTGTTAAATAATGGGGACCTTACAACCAGCACCCTCCTGCAGCAGCAACAAGGACCAAGTGCCTCCATGTTTTATCTGCCTGCCTCGAGAGAGACTATCAACAGAGGAAATAAACTGAAAAAGAAAAACCCAAAACTGGGCGAACAAAATAAAAATTAAATTAAAGGGGTCAGGGGGAAAGGCCTAGGCTGTATCTGGACAAAGGCAGCAGGGATATTTGAATAATAGAGAGTATCCCAGACTAGGTTAATTCCAGTTCTACTCATGGGGAGTGGGAGCAGGAGGGGGATGCAGAGCAGGATGAAGTGAAGCGGCAACCTAATCGCCTGATAAGAGACACAGCAAGAGAGACAAGGTACACAGGTTTAGTTAAAAATGAACTCGATATGTTTAATAAAGCTTGGTATACCAAATCGCAGTACAAACATCAAGTCACACGGCCACACAACAGTATCCCGGTATTAAAAAAAAAAAAAAGGAAAAAGAAAAAAGGAAAAAGGGAAAAAAAAGGAAAGTAATTAAAAAAAAAAGCTCCTTCCAAACCTCTACAAGGGTCATGCCAAAATAAAATAATAATAATAAAATAATAATAGTAATAATAATAATATAATGGTGGTGGTGGCAGCAAGGAAGAAAGTGAGGGAAAAACTGAAGGGAGGAAGGGAACAGGAAAGCAGGGAGAGGTGGATACTAAAACCCAGTTGATATAAAAGCTCTAAAAGAGCCAGCCAGTAATAATATCACAATGATACAGGTACAAAAAGGATAAAAAATAAACGTCGGGCTGATAAAGCAGGCTACGCTGCCAAGAACAAAGATGGCCGCCCTGGCTCCGACCATCAAAATGGCTGACCCCGGCCCGCCAGGCTCCACACTCGCCCTCGCCCCCCGCCCTGCCCGCTCCCACACAGACATGGCAGAGGGGTGCGTTTGGGGTTGCATTTGCTATAAGCTAGTAACCTTGATCAAACGAGTCCTCCGAGGAGTCGCTGAAGGAAGATCCTGCCTCGGCCTCCCGCAGCAGCAGGCAGAAGGGCTGCTTCCGGCCC
>NW_008824369.1:4473404-4483519 GCF_000699105.1 Pygoscelis adeliae
GCTGTAGAGACCGGGCGGCCGCGGCTTGGGGGCGGACGGGGGCTGCACTGGCCACTCATCCCTCAGGGATCCCTCCTCCTCTTCCTCCGAGTCCGTATCTGCGGTCAAAGTGGGTGGGAAGAGCATTACATCAGAGAATGGGGATTTGGGGTTTTTTGGGTGGGTCTTTTTGGGGGGTGCTTTGGCGCGTTTCTTTGTGAAGAGGCTGTAAACCAGGAGGGAAAAGCAGCTGCAGGAGGGGCCGTGTGCCAACGTTTTCCACCCCTGCCAGGTCCCTCCATCACAAGTCTTGGGCTCAACAAGCGGAAGCCAAATAAAGATGTATTTCCTTCTTTCGGTCAGAAATAGACACTCTCCATCTAGGCCAAATGACTCCTGTCCTCCCTTGAGACAGGATCCAAGGGGTGTTTTCAGCTCAGGAGCAGAAAACTGAGGTAGACATTTCCACTATGAAGATGTCCACCAAAGGTGCAGCGACACCAACAACCGGGCCATCAACCTGAATTAGTCTTAACCGTGGTTATGTTCAACACTCTGACCCAAATCTCCTTTTCTACATGAACCAACTCTCCCAGAGGGTTTTCGACATGGGCAGCAGGAGCAAGCCCAGCTGCCAAGCAGGCAACACATCTAACTCCAAATGTCTAACTCCAAACGTGCCACCCGAGATGCTCTGCAGTGTGCAATATAAAGGACACTGAAACGGAGCATGGACCAAGCCGCTCCTCAGTCTGCGAACTGTGGCTTTACAAAGCTGCCAAGCCCCGTGGGTGGTGAGAAGTTATTCAGCGGTCCCCTCTGGCATCTGATGAGTGGAACGAGAAGTATATGGTACCCCGGACGCAATAAAAGCAGGTACGAATTGTCACCTCCTGGCTCATGAACACACCATCAGCTCCACAATGTTATGGACGTTGTGGCGGGGACCATTCCAGCCTGTGAGCAGCAGCAGATGCTCTCCAGTGTCAGCCCAGGTCGGGCATCACTCCCCACCTCTATTGCGTTGGTTGTGGAGGTGAAAGAACGAGGGATAGCAGGTTTAGGAGGCCCAAAGCCCAAATATGCAAATTATTTTGGGCATCTGACTTCTGTTAAAATCTGTGGGAATAGGCTGCTCAGCCCGCCCTTTGGATCTATGCCCAAGGTTTTCAGGAATCCAGCTAGAAAATCATGAGGTTAGGAGACAGAAAGACTTGGCACCAGTCCCGCTTCTCCTCCTACACAAGAGCAGCCCACCAGTCATGGGAGGTGCTGCCATATGCTCGACCTGCCTCCCCAAATCCATCACGCTTGAGTGACCAAATGACAGGCTAAAGCCCTTTCCTTGAACCTGCACACAGCTGAAAAATCACACACCAAAGCTGAGCCGTTTCAGAGTTGGTTCCTCACTGACAACAATCCTCCTGCGCTGAGATCTGTGTGGCGAAGGGGCACATTCCTACACCAGGAGACTCGCTGGAGAGGAGAGGGGTGAAACAGTAGCTCCCTTAGGTCTGGGAGGGAGGTTTTGTTCATGAAACCACAATACAAAGTGCCAGGGCACTGCAAAAGCTCCCTCTGCCATGAGCCAAGGCTTTTTGCTCCAGCAACAGCCCATGCCTCCTCTCCCCATTAGCTCCTGAGCTCCCAGTGTAGGAGCCATGTGTCTGTCCTTAGGGGTGAAGCACATTCAAGAGCAGAACTGTTGGGTGGTGTGTACAGCACGGCCAGCCAAAGGCTGTGTTCAAGTCCAGTGGATGCAATGGCTCCTATTTTGCCATGTAAATGGCTAATTTCACGCCAAACATTTGTTCAGTTGGAGAATCACTAGCTCATCATCTTTCCCATTAGTGACATTTCTAAATTGGTGTTGCACCAAGAGCATACCGGTGTTTGTTATGCATACAAACACCCTGTAAGAGTTTTAACATGGACTTAAATAGCTGCAAGCAAAGGAAAAGATGCATATACAAGTGAGCTAAGACAGCCACACAACCAGGCCTCTGACCATAAACTCCAAGTGCCTCACGTGCTCTCTGCCCCATTGTCTGCCTGAACTATAAAAGACTCCTACCTCTGGTTCTACTGTCTTCCCAACACTATCTGCAATTGAGCTTTTTCCTTCTGTAACAGGGGTCCCTAGCTCTGTTGGGTTGCAGGAACCTTTGCCTCGGGTATACTTTGGGTTCAGAAATGGCAGTCCGTACGCAGGATGCTGGGGTGGAGATGAACACTGATGAGGCAGATGGGAAGGCTGAGCACAGTCAGCCAGGAACCAAGCCACAACGCTTAAGGGCAGGAGGACGCTTATGAACATCAGTGCCCCCTGGCAGCCTTTGCCTTCTCCAACTGACTCCATGGCATAATCATAAAACCATTCCTACCCAACTCACTAAGGACCTCAAAAGTCAGCCGTTAACCACCTCCTGGAACAGCGGCTACGAGTCCTCATCTGACAGGTAGATGGAGAGCGTCTACTCCCACCAAAAGCAAGGACGTGGGTCAACTCTTTTTAAAGCATTTTTCCCCATTGATGATCAGTACAACACAGGCCAGGAAGAGATGCACTCACGTTGGCTACCTCTTGGATGGCAGGTTGGGTGGACAACTCATGCTCACCCCAAAGATGCAGCAGCATTGATTAGCCAGGGAGGAAGTCACCTTTCACTCATGAGCAAAACCAGACCCATCTCCAAGACCCCTTCCATTAGGCCAGAAACCCCCACCACAAGCCCCCACAACAGATTACACCGTAAGAAGAGATAAATGAGGGGTTACTTACTATAGGAGTAGCTGCTAACTTCAGATATTGCTGGTGAATGGGAAACCTTGAGCTGATTTTTGACTTTTAACCCCACCTCCATCTTCTTCATTTTGGCAGCCACTTTGTTTTTACCTTCCTTGGTGGTTTTCAGTGACAGGCCCAGGTTCTTGGCCAGGCTCTTCTTCTCCTCCTTGCTTGGCAGAGCCTCGTGGGGTGGGAGGTACCTGCTGCCACCTCCACTAGTTTTTGGCTTTCCCCCTGAGCTGTCGACAAACTTGAAGGGGGATTTGAGCTTGTCTTGTTTGGTGAGCGACAGGGCCTTGTCAAGCTTGCTGGCCAGCTGCTCCTGATCTGATGGCACCTTCTTCTTCTTGAGCTTTAACTGCCAAGGTGAAAGGAAGAGAGACAGGTGAATACAGAGCAGATATGGCAGACCTGAGGGATTTTACTAACCCTCATAACAGTCTCTCACGCACGCTAGGTAATAAGGCCTCAAAATGATGGTCTTAAGCCCCAGTTGCCATAACCCACCATGGTGCTAGGGAGGAAGAAGAGGAAGATGTCAGCAAACAGCACAGCTTTACCCTTATCAAGCACTACAAAATCGCAAGATTAACTTAGAAAAAATGTTTTTTCTTCCAAAAGAAATATGTCCATAGAACAACATGTTTTGGAGTTCTATTTTCTCAACACTGTCTGGTTTTTAGGATATGTTTGGGTTGGTTTTACAAGTTTTTCTCCAAATCACGAGGATTAAAAATCTTCTTTACCCAAAACCCCAGCCAAATAAATACGGATTTCCACATAATCAACCAGCTCCAGAGGCTGGGATGCCAAAAAGACCCAAATACCTCTCAGCAAGAGCATCAGCACCACTGCATTACAGCCAGGGCTGTTACACCCTTTTCAGTATTTTCTTGCTTCTTGAAAAAAGTAAATATACTTTACATGTGCTACAGCTAGATAACAGCAGCTGTAACCCAGTACTTAGCCTGTATGCATTTTGGATTTCATCAGCAGCTTAAAGCTCCAGTAAATATCTCATTGCCTCTACAGGAGCAGAAGAAAACCCTGCATTTAAAATAGCAAGGTTGCGCTCCCTTTCCTCCCTTGCTTCGGGAAGTCAGTTCCCCTCCACTATCTCGACAGGCAAAGGGGTAAGACAAGCACTGCCCTGGATTCAGAGCTAGTGCAACACTGCAATGCTCTGGCTGGCTCGAAGGCGCTTGCCTCTGCTCTGCCTACCAAAGAGGTCCAACCTCCATAAGGCAACATTAGCCTTTGCAAACACCCCTCTGCTGCACAGACAGTCCTCTCATGAAGAGCTTCTAAACGCACGTGAACTGAGAGCAGACACTCTAAGATCAGGAGGAGTTATCCAGTGCAAGCCAACACTAGCAAAGCAGGAAAGAGATCTGCTTTTGGCCCATGGCTCCATGTTCCCCATGAGGGCACTGACCTCGTTTGAGAAGCTGGGAGCCACATCATGCTCTTCCCAGCTCTGGTTCCTCCCTTTCATCTTGCCACTGCTGCTCTCCACATCCTCGTCCTCCTCCGGGAGGGCCCCTTTGTGCCTCTTCTTCATGCCCTCGCCAGTCTCAGAGTCTTCGGAGAGCAACAAGGACTTGCTCAGTCTGCAAGCCAAGCACAGCATGGGTCAAGGTGGGGGGCTTTCCTCCCTGTGATCCCCACCAAGATCAAAAGTGAGGTGAAATGCCTCCTAGGACAGTGGGGATCCTCAACGGGAGCCAAGTCCACTGTGAAGACACAGCAGTTTGGACAAAGTTTTCCACCAAACAGGAGAGCCAAGGAGCCCTTCTTGCACACTCTTGGCCACCAGCACAGATGAGGGTGCCTGAAATCAGAGACCTGCAAGGTGGTCTCTGAAAGGAAGTATTTGGTGTCTTGAGTAACAGCCACCGAAAAGTGCCTGATTTGGTACAGAGCAGGAGAGAGAAGGATAGACAGCTGAGCTGGCCCTGTAGGTCTTTTCCCACCTCTACTTTGACAGACTCTGTAGGTGCAAAGAGAGACTCCTGAGGCCCAGGGAGGTGCCTCACTGCCCAGACACTTGCTCTGGTTGCTTGGGTATGAGGAAGGAGGTGGTAAGGAACTGCCACACAGGGTGGTACAGAGGGACAAGGGTACTGCAGGGGCTGGCTTGCTCAAAGGACAGGCAATCCACTTTACAAGCCCGGCCCCTCTGCGAGAGGCATCTGTGATCTGCGTCTTCATTCTCGCTTCGGGATTTGGGGGGAAAAGGAGAGGGTAAATAAATGATAAAAAAAAAAAACAAAAAAAAAAGTAGGTGAGACTATAAACACATCTTTCACTGCTCCCCAGCTGTCTCCAGTAACTATCTGATGGATGATCAGTCAACACCTCAAGACCTCTACCAAGCCTCCATTAAAAGCTCTCATATGCCGCCTCCTTCACGCTAAGCCTGCTGGCCCAGGTCATACCACCACCACAAAGCCAGTGACACGGGGCAGCCTCCTCAGCTTCCACGCATTTCCCATCCCCTCCAGCCTCTCTGCTGACCTCCGCAGACAGCTAAACCAACACCTCAGGCCCTGGACGTTGGCTGAGGGTGCACCTCCATCTCCCACGCCAGGTTGCTCAAGCATTCCTGGGATGTTGGGGGCACGCACACGCAACACAATCACACACACAACACATGCACAACTCCAGCCACCTCTGGATGCCTCCAGCCTGTCCAGCCACCCAAATGAGGAGCAAAACACAAAGCCATCAAGAGGACAGATTTTCAGAAGCACACGGTCAGTGGGAGCTGGGCACCTGAATCTAATTTGTAGCCTTGAAAGCACATTTGCAAAAATACATAGCACACAGGGAGATAGCTCAAAGGTGCCTTCCCATTGGAGGGACTTGGCCATCTATGGATGTTTAGATGGCCAACAGTGGTGGGATCCAGGCATCCCAAACAAGAGCAACTGGACTTGGAAAAGAGAAGAAAGCAGAAGACAGAATGATCCAGACACTTGAAAGAGAGAGGTCAGGTGAAACCAACTCCCACTGATTAAGGGAACAGGATATGAAGACAGCAGAAACACAGCAGAAAGGCCCTGCAAAGTAGATAACCTGGAACAGTCCTGTCCTTCCCGTTTTTGACATCAGCATCAATTAGCTCTACAGCACCAGCTTGCACCGTCCGCTCTCCTGAAAACACACGAGGATGTGCTCCCCAACACCAAGAGCTCACTTACAGGTCCCTGCCCAGTCACTTGCTCCGTATCACCTCACCGCCGCTCAACTCAGCCTGTCCTGCTTGCACGCAACACCACAGACACGTGCTCTACCAGCGGGGAGGGAGGAGGCTGGCACTGTATTCCCACTGCAAGGACACGCTCACGTTAAATGCACACACTTCCACAACACCACTGCTGCCAGAGACCGGCCTGCCAACACAACACCATGGCGAGCCCCCGCTGCATCCAAGATGCTCTCCCCAAGTAAGACCCTGGTGCAGCGACCCTGCCATTTTCCCATCTTCCCCAAATTCCAGCCTTACTTTCCACTCTTGCTGTCACTCTTCCCTCTCTCCTTAATGGGTGACAGAGCGCTTGATCCAAGTTTCCTCTTCCTGGGCCTTCCAGGGCCTCTTCTTGCCAAGCTTCTACTTTTCTCGTCATGCTTTTCCCTTTAAAAAAACCACACGCTTCACTGTTAACCAAGGCAACAAAAAAAAAGCAAAGAAAAAAAAAGCAAAATCAAATTTTGCAACCAAAAAGCAAAACAAACAGGAAAAAAAAATAAAGCAAATAAATCCAAAAAAGAAGAAAAAGGGAAAAAAATTAAAAGCAAGCAAGCAAGAACGGGAGCCAACCCAGAACCTTCGCCTGTCACCAAACTGCTAAACTGAGCTGCTGAAGCCAAGGTTGTCTCTAATACGGTCTCCCAGCTGCATTCACCAGTGATCAGGTTGTCGTGTCACACAGCCTAGGAGTGTGTTGTGCAAAGCTCTGGCGGACCATACCAGGAGGAGAGGAGAGAAGACAGGGGGGGATGGAGGGCTGTTTTCTCTCCCAGACCGAGAGGCAGTGAAAGTGCCCAGCTGGAAAAAGAAAGACCGAGTGAGCAGCCTGCGACTTACTCGGAGTCCCTGCGGCGCTGCAGCTTCACCAGCTCCCGCTGCTTCTCCTTGTACCGGCGCTGCAGCTCTGCCAGCCTCATCCTGTAGTCCAGCTCCATTGCATCCATGTTCTCAATGGCCGATTTGATGGAGTACATCTGGGGTGGGGAGGCAAGAGGGGGCAAGAAGATCAGGACGTGTCCAGGCCCCCACCTAGCCAGGGGTGGTGCACACTGGGGTGCCCTTGCGATGGCCAAGATCTGCAGCCTGGCAGGGAAGCCCTCCATGGGCTCCAGTGGAGCAGAGCACCCTCACCCACAACAAGCACAGCCCTAGAGCGGAACCCGAGCAAAACCAGCCAAGCAAAGATGTTCTGTGGCTTATGCATGGGATGGTATCAGCTTTGAGGGAGAGCAACCCTGGGAAAGAACCTGAAGGATAAAATACACCCATGGAGCCTGTTTTCACTTATTTAAAAAGACAGATCAAAATATTCCCTGTCTTGGAACACTTACTTGCTGGGTACAAAATAATTTGTCAGTCTCTCCCATGGGGAAGAGTCAGCAAAGAAAAAAAAAGAAAAACCCTCCTGCCACTATCTTTATTTATCCCCCCCGCCAAAGCAGTAACATACGAGTTCCTGCTGGCTTTGTATTACAAACACCGCTTCCAGGGCTGCCGAGGGTCCTGCTGAGATCAATGGTGTTGATTCACAAACAAGGGAGGAAGCTAAATTGCATCACACCGACTCCTGCGCAGCTACGAACGCGACGCAAGGGAAATGCTGGTGTGCTTTGCTGAATGCAGAAGGGCAACACAAGCCGGGTGGCAAACTGTGGCTGGAAGAGCAAGCTGCAGTGAGTGGATGCACCGTGGCTCTTCAGGCTCAGCCACACTAAGAGCTACTTACAGGTTCATCTTTCTTCTGCATCCAGCTGTACTTTTTGTTGGGATTCAGCTCTCGAGGCAGCCGGATGGTTTTCAGACTTTCCATAAAGGGGGTGGAAAGTACTTCCATGAGCATGTGGGTGCTGGCAGCCAGCAAACTCTCCAGCGTTGGCCGGACAGGGAAACTCTCTGGACCTGCTGAGGACAGAAAAAAAAGCTATAGAGGTTCACTCTCCAAGACTGCTCCTCCAGCAGGCACAAGGAGAGGCTGATGTCCCTTTCTGGACCATGGCAGCTCAAGGAGCCTCCCAGCCACCCTTGGCCCCCACTTGAGATCTCCTGTTGTGCCCAGCCATGGTGTAACTAGCAGTTCCCATCACGTCTCGCCTCAGGAAGTTACTGGAAGGTGAGATCTTTTCAGGACCTGCCAAGCTCTTGGAAAGCATCATCTGGAGCTACTGGGGCCTCTTGTGCCAAACCCCGACAGACTGCAGACTCAGTGCCTGCCAGAAGGGTGTTACCCTGGCAGCTCTCGGCAAGTGGGGCTCCATTTCCGCTACACATACCACAAACTGTCTAGACATGGCGAGGGCCTTTGGAAGGGGAGAGCAGTACAAAAGCCACACGTAGCTCAGCCTACTGCAACAAAAACCCTGCTCCAACGCCATCCAAAGTACCAGCCGCTCCTGCAACTCAGGGCAGTGCTCTCCTTGCTGCCTGGCTGAGGTTGCAAGAGATCCCAGCCTGTGCCTCTGCTCCTCTGCCTGCACAGAGAGCGCCAGGGCCGTATGCAGGGGGACCCAACCTAGCCCAAGGCTGGCCAGACTCCCCACTCACAACTTACTTTGTATTTCTTGCTTCCTTTTCTCCAGCTCCATCTCTGCAATTTCACTGAGCAAAGTGATCCCTTGCAAGAAGGAGTGCTCCAAGGCCTGGTCAGGTAACACCTCCACCTTAATCTGGGATGGAGTGACGCTGGCAGTAGTCAACAAGGAACAAGCCTGAGGCATTTCTGTGGCAGCCACCAAAGCGTTCATCCCTGCCAGCGGGTCGCCTGGCTTGATGTCCAGAGCTGGGATTTGGCAAGAGATTGCCTCTTCCGTGTAGGAAGGGATCTCTGGCCCCTGCTCCCCCTCCTCAGGGGGCAGGCTGGGAAACTCCCTCCCCCGGGGCACATCGGCACTCTGCAGATCCATGGCTACAGAGGCCTCCTCCCGCTGGGGCGTCAAGTCCATCTCAGGCGGCTCGTTCTCCGCGTGCACGAGCGAACCGTCATAGTCCATGTGCACAGAGCAGGTTTCTGCTCCGCCTCCAGTCTCTGCCTGAGCCTCTGCTTCTGCAGGGCAGGCCACAACCTGGTAAGGAGGTGGGCAGCTCTGGAGGTCTTCCTGGTCCTGCTCCATAGCACCCAGGGCTTCACCTTGATGCAACAGGAGATTGCAATTGTCCACATTCTGCACTGGGACGGCTGCAGAGGTGGTGATGTTCAGAGTCCCCATGTCCTGCTCACAGATGCCGTCTTGGCTTTCCTCCATCTGCACTTCTGATTTCACCCTCTCTTCCAAGGACTCCTCTTCTGCTGCTGCCTGGATGGGCTCTAGCATTTTGGACGGAGACAGGTGGATGGGCTTGACCTCTGGGGAAAGCTCCATGTGCTCAGAGCCTTCAGCAGGCAGCGGGACATCAGGAGCCAGGCCATCTGCGTCAGATGCTGCGGTGGGCTGGAGGAGGTAGGGATAGTGTCTTCCAAAGGAGGGAGGCAGGGACTGGAATGGATATCCTGGGGGGATCTCTGCAAGACATCAGAAGGGACAGGCTGTGTAAAGGCCGGGTCTCTAAAGCACCTCTCTCACTAAGGCATAGAGATGGGTTCCCTTCATCTCCCATCTCTTCCTATTCTCAAGCAGTGGCTGCTTTGGGCACCTCTCTCCTGGCCAAGCTGCCACAAGCATCAGCACCCCAGAGGTCCCTTCTGCACCTTTCTAGCACTTTCCTGCAACTGGAGGGAGATCTGCCTCCTACATACTTCTCCCACTGAGACTTCAGCCCTGGAGGAACCAACCCAGGCTCGACCCAAGGGAAGAAGACAGCCTACAGCCCCAGGTGCCCCTAAGACCCAGGCATCGATCCAAGTCCATCACACCACCCCTGGTCCTTGCCTCTCCCCTGTCTTTTAGAGGAGCTACGCGGTTTTCTCTAGAGGAAGGGATGGAAGCAGGAAAGAGCTGAGGAGAAAAAGGGAGGCAGGCACAAACACAACGGGACTCTGCCAAAGCAGGGCTCTCTTACCTGGGAACAAGGCCTGATAAGGACCAGCAGCCTCTTTTTCCAGCTCCAGGTCTTTCTTCTCCACGGTCTCGGGCACCTCTTCCTTTGGAGGGATGGCAGGGG
>NW_008824369.1:4483543-4491547 GCF_000699105.1 Pygoscelis adeliae
CGGGGTGTGGCGGGGTAGGAGTAGGCTGGCTGCGAAGGTGGCTCCTCCATCTTTTGGATCACCTCAGCTTTGAGCACAGACACGGGTGAGGCCCTGGGAGAGAGGGGAGGTGGACTCACAGCCTTGCTGTAGGACGTGGAGGCGCTGGGAGACAGCACGGGTGGTTTTCGGTGCACCAATCCCGGGGCAGAGGAGGAAAGGCCTGATTTGGCACTGTCCAGGTTCCGTTTCGTCACCTTCTCTTCCATATCTGCACGCTGCTCGTTCGCCTTCAACCTCTCCTGTGACAAGAACAAAGCAAAACTCAGCACGACATCTCTACCTGCTCCTGGAAAGCATAGATCTACCACCAAACAAGACCAAAACATGGTCTTATCAAACAGGGACTGGAATAAAACACATGTTCCTCTGCAACACCATTTTAAGGCCATTCTGATGGAGGGCGACACTGATCTGTGATAGCTTTCTTCACAAATTCCCAGCTCCAGGAGTCATGTCAAGGGTGTCTCAACTTTCACTTGCAACCAAAGCAAACCATTTCTATTTCTACGTCTCCAGCCTAGTAAGCACACATGTAAAATGAAGGCTGAAAACCAGATGACCACTATAAAAATTAAATGGGTGTAAAACACCCAAATGAAAGCTCACGACTTCCAAAATCATTTGGTGAATGGGAGCTGGCTCCAGGACCCAGTGTGATTGCTGCCAGTATTGCAGCTGGCTTCTCTGAGCCGCTCAGGAGGTTTGTTTGAAGGTGACCAGGGATGAAACCACCCAACTAAACAGAGACATCCCTAGGGAAGGAAACAAGGTCATGCTGCTGCTGGGCAGCTCTCCTGACAGCACTGCTCAACAGCTCGACACCAAACCCCTCCAAAACCCACCCCAACAGTGCAGGATGCACTGAATGCCTCGTATCCCAGGGACCAGGATAGGATCGCTCAATGCATCCATACCCTTGAGACAGACTTGCAACACCGGCACAGCTGCTTTTTCCCCCCAGACACTCCAACTTCAGGCTCATTTCACGTAGAAAACGTACCACGAGCTGAGCGCTCCTCTGTAGCTCCATGGCATGGGCCGCTTGCTGCTGCAGAATGTACATCTCATGCTGCCGCAGCAGCTGCTGATGGGAGAGGAGCTGGAGCTGGTGAGCATGCTGGAGGGAGCTCCTGGTCGGAGGGTACATAGCGGGCCACAGTGGGGGTGCCCGGTCCATCAGCTCCGCTGGGGAATGAGCAGAGATGCAGTCAGGGAGGCAGGAGGATGGGGATGGCTAGAGGATTCAGGATCACGCAGGGCAACTGTCTCTACCCCAGTCCCAGGGTGTGGGGGATGCCAAACATCAGGCTATGCAGAAATGCAACCAGAAATGCAGAGGGGAAAGGGTGCTGTCTTTCCCTCAGCAGCCCCAGGCCTACCACCCCCATGGGTCCTGGGGCCTGTTTGACTTGCTTTGCTCTCCACCCACCCTTGGTTTGACTGTCCCTGGCTGAGCCCACAAGTAGTTTCTCCTAACCAAGGACCCAAAGTCTATGGGGTCCTGCAGGGGATGAGGAGCCACTGCTGAAGATTACACATTTCCATCTCTGAAACAAACCTAACAAGAGGCCAGCTCACGCCCACCCTAGAGCTGTGGCTGCTGGTCCCCACGGGTAGAACGCTCCTATCTAGCCTCTCCAAAGCCTGTTTCCTCCACAGCTGTCAGAGCACGGTCCTCAGGGACATCCTTACCGAAGTGTGGCAAGTGCTCGCTGGGGATCACAACAAGCTGCCCCGACTGTGGGTCTCTGGCAAACTGGTAGGCGGAAGGGAGAGCTCCCCCCATGGCAGGGGGGAAGCCTGGAGTCATGCCCTGGTGCAGGGAAGGGTGACCAAGTCCTGGAAGAAGAAACACCACAGTCACAACTCAGGGGATGCAGGTAGCTCCTACCCACGCGAGTCATCTACCACTTGATTGCTCTAAAATACCTCCTTCCCTTTTCCCTGTGATCAGACAGCAGCCTCACTGGGCACTTAGCAACACCTCTCCCTGGACTGCATCGGTGTGAACACCCCATGGACACATCGCTCCCTCCCAGGGCACTCACCGTAGGGATGGCCAGCCAGCCACATGGAGGGGCTCCCTGTCCTGGGGAGCCAGGGGTGGGCTGCCAAGTGCGAAGCCGGGTCTGCAGACCAGCGCCCGGAGCCCGTCAAGGCTGGGCCTCCCGTCACCATGAGGTTGGAGTTCAAGCCGTTCGTGGCACAGCCGGAGGGGTGTATCCGGGCAAAATCTGCCAGCTCCTTGCTCTCTCTGGTCATGGGGGAAGCAAGAGAGAGAGTGAGAGAGGGTCCGAGTGCTGCAGGTTACTGCGCGGCTGGAGGAGCCCAGGGGTATGGACCAGTCTGCCAGGCGAGTGTGTTTGCGAACTAGGGTCAGATGCTCAAGGAGAGCTGTGATGGAGGTGGTTAACATCACATCCAGAATAAAACATCCCATCTCTCCATCTCTTTGGAGCAGGGATGGATTTGCAGCAGGCTATTAGGATTGCCCTGCTGCAGATTCAGGATCTGCCCGTAACCCCATGGTACCCCACTCAGCACTCCTCTCCGCACCAGCAAGGTTGGTGCCAGCAGCTTCACCAGGATGGATGCAATCCTGTCCTTCCTCCAGACAGGCTGTCCCCAAGCATGGCTTGTGGCACTGTGGCAAGAGACCCTGTCCCCCTCTGGCCCTCACCTGAGCAGCTTCTCCTGATCCCTCTCCAAGCGCCCCGCCAGGAGGTGGCTGTCCCGGTGGCGGCTCCTCTCATCTCCGCAATCATCTTCCGAGCGTCCGTGCCCTAAGAGACAGCCCAGCACCATCAGACATAAGAAACAGTGTGGGGAAAGCTGCCCCCTTTCCTCTGGGCATGGAGAGGCAGTACCCTGGGAGCCAGCACACCCAAATGCCACTGTCCCCAAGACTGTATCAGGTTCAAGCCCTAAAGGACAGGGCAAGGCTGTCTATGTGATCAAGATATTCTCACTAAGGTGGCTCCTGGTAGCACCCAGGTGCATGTGGTTTGAGGTCCGTGTCTTCAAGCCATCGAGGGACCCACTCACCAGGACAGGACAGCCACCAGCCTGAGAACAGCAGGACCAACAGGACCATTTTTGCTGAAGGACAGTGGCAGATTTCCCATCTCAGAGGGAGACGAGGCCCAGTTAAATCCCTGCATCAAACCACACAGTCCTGCTAAGCACATCTCGCAGGGGGGCATTTTATCTCTGCACCTTCTGAAGCACCTTCTGCTCTTGTAAACCAGTCTGGGAGCAGTGGGTATGCTCTGAAGCCCTGTCCTTCTGCAACAGGCAGAACCAACACTATGGACCCTCACAAAACCAGTGTTCTCCGCTCTGTAATTCAGCCTGTTAGCGGGAATCTGCATCCCCCTCCAAGCCATGCAACAAGAAAGGGTTTGGTGAGGCAGGGGCACATATGGCAGAGGAGGGCAAGAGTCCAAAAAGGAGGGCTGGATGTTTGGCTCGAGAAACGGCTCATCCAGAATCAGAACAGCTCTTGCAAATACAGCCTGACACGGCAGCAGCCGCCTCTGCGAGAGACTAGGAAGCACCTTCACAGGAGTGAACAGCAGCTCCTCGCTGGCCCTGCCAGGACCAGGTATTGGGGCCACCCTTCCCTTATTTTATCCAAGGTCTTCACCCCAGCTGCCTGATTTTAGGCTTGCTTTTCCCTAGTTTTTTCCCTAGCTTCTTTCTTGCATGTGCATTTTTTCCATAATTCCCTGTTGCCCCGTCCATGTTATGCTTTGGTGACGTGACCTGCCCCTAAATCCCAGCCCTGCTCACAGCAAGCTGCTGGCCACGTCTAACGGGGCCAGGAGGAAGGTGTTTACTTCCCCCCAGCTCTCAGTGCACCCTGTCAGCACATCCCCTGCCCGGGCAATGCTCTGTACCCCGCAGGGCTCAGCGGCGCAGCACAGCCTCACACGGCTGCACCCTGGCTCCTGGCAGCCCTTTCCAGGGTCCTCGCTCTCCCATCTGGATAAGGTTTGGCACACGGGAAAGCATCTCAGGAACATCAAGTCTATTTTGCTGACAGGCAGCCTTTTCAAGGAGGGCTCTGCTGTGTATTTCCACAAACCTGGGCAGCCCGTGGTTTTTTTGCTGTCAAGTCTCCAATTCCCTCAGCCTTTACTGTCAGAAGGAATCCAGGAACAAGACAACATCTCTCCCGGCTCCTCTCCCTAAGGCTCCTTCCATGGGCTTCAGGCAGAAAGCGAAGATGCTTTAAAACCTGGCACACACCTCTCCCTCCTGAAGGACTTTCCAGGGTCACCACATTTCCCTTGCAGCGTGCCAGGACACTGCGTGCAGTGGCTGTCCCCAACCAGCCCCTCCTCGACTTGCTGAATGATGCCCTATGCAGCCTCCGTTGCTCAGTTTTACCACCCAGCCTCCATGGCAAGAGGCACAGGAGGTCGCGAATCCCTCCGGAGCCCCAGCATCCCTCCCTGCCTCTCCACCAGCATCCCCACTCGCACACAAATCCCCTTCCACCCCCTAGCCCAGGTTTTCCCCCCTTGGAGCTCCTTTTCCTATTTCTTTTCCCCAATCAATGCCAAATTGCCTCTTCGGTGTCAGCAATATGGAGCAAGCCCTTGGTTAACTTGCAGCCTCCCTCCCTTCCTTGGCACCAGGTGAGTTGATCCCCACCCCAAGCCTTTTATTAGAAACACATTATTTTGTTATTTTATCTCCGCTCCTCCCTCTCTGATCTACATTACTTGCGCTCCGTTATTTATAGACGGGTTTATCATCTTTTTCTCATCCCCCATCTGAACACACACACTTTCTTATTCCTTTAATTCCCGACTAGCCCCCACTCCGCCAACAGGACGGTCCCTTTTCTGTACAGACTGATGATTGTCCGGACAGTGAATGATCATTTTGTCTATATATATGAACATGACGCACGGACCGCATAGAAAAATTCAATCAGTTATGCATGGAGGAAAGGCTTAGGTCCGTTTCCTTGACAACCAATGCCCAGCACTAAATACTTGCATTTTACTTGCCAAATACTACAGATTAGCCAACTAAAGCCTGCTTTCTCCTTCTTAAAAGGTCTAAACATTCAAGCACCGTCCACTCAGCGCAAGCAAGCTAATGTTATTAGACGAGTATCTCCTGGCACACAAAGGGGGGGCAGCATTTGGGGGGCGAGAGGAGGAGAAAAGCAGTCTTGTTTTCTGTCTGAAAGCCAACTGCATCACTTAGCAACGAGCCCAGAGGCCTGCCAGAACTCAACCCTTGTTTGCAGCCTTTTAGTTCGGCTCAGTAAATTACATTTAACGCAAGCTGGGAGGGTCTGGGACGATTGAACGGCTGAACAAACAGCTCCCTGTGCTGCCCACGAGGTCCTCGGTCAGCTCCTGCCCGGCCGTGGGGAGGGCGACGGGAGGCGATGGGAACGGGGACAGGGGCCAGGAGAAACCGCCTCTCGCCACCGAGGTTTGGGAGAAGGGGGCGAAGGCAGAAAAATGGGAAAAGCGAAGGCTAAAAATGGAAACCCAACCATTTCTCGCCGGCTTTGGCATCGCACCTTGGCATGCCAGAGCCAAGCTCTCCCCTTGCTACACAAGCCAAGCAGAGCACCAAAACACTTGTTGGAGCCATCCCCCTCCTACCAGCACCATGGCTTAAATCAAAACCATGAGACTAAAACACCAGCACAAAGGTGGATTAAGGGATTTCTCTGTCACCGCCTTCGCTAACAGGGATCAAACACGTGGAGAAGGGTTGTCCTCAGAGATGAACAGAGGGGATGGCATGGGGGAAAGGGGACTCCCTCTTGCACGGGGAGTCCTGCTCCCTGCTGTAGTCTACAACGTGCCCTTGGCTGAGAACAGGAGGCAGAAAGAGCTGAGGATGCCAAACTCAGCTCATGCCACACAGCCTGCACTGGGTGGCTGCTCTCCCCAGGGAACAGATCCCACAGGGAAGTCCCGAGACAGGTCTGGGGAACTTACCTTTGATGCTGCTGAGAGACAGCGAGCGATCCCGGTCCGCCAAGCTGGGCCCCAGTTTGCTGCTGCTGCTGCTGCTGTTGTCCTTCTGCCGGGCCACGGCCACGGCGATGCCAACGGGCAAGTGCCTCACCTCCACCTCGCCCTGGGAGCCGATGCTCTCACGGCCAAAGGATTTGGCACTCTCAGGTCTCTCAGGGTCCCTCTTCAGCTGCTTCGCTGGCTGCTGCGACAGCAGCTGCTGCACTTTGGAGGCACCCAGCTGCGAAGAGTCCAACTTCATGTTGCCCAAGCCACCGAAGGGGCTCTTCTTGCCACAGCTCTGCCGGGACGCAGTCTCCTTGGCAAAGCTGCCACTGTACTTGATGAGGCTCTGCATGGCCGACCCTTCGCCGTGGGAGGCGGGGTGGAGGACATCTGTGGCGCCCCGTGAGCCCACCACCGAGGACCGCGGCAAGCCGCTGGGGTCAAGGTAGACCTTCTTGGCTTCCTCCTCCGCCCGGGTGACATGGTTGTGCTGCGCGGCCAGCACCGCCATCTGTGTGGTGGCAAAGTTGCCCATCTCAAAGGGCTTCCACTTCTGCTCGGGCGGTTTCAGCTGACCGTGGTCCAGGTGCTGCCGGGAAGAGTCCAAAGTGCCATAAACCTTCGCTGCTTCTTTGGAGCTGGATCGCTGGAAGCGGTCCCGCTCGCAGGGGCGATGCTCTGCCTCCGGACTCGGCTTCAGCAAGTCCTTGGAGGCCAGGAACTCCCTGCTCTCCGGAGAGCCCAGCCCCGGCCGGTTGAGGAAGGGCTCCGAAGTGACCTGTCTCTTCAGTGCCATGGAGTTCGCCCTGATCACCGAGCCCTTCTCCCTCAGAGCCTCCATCCTTTTGGCATCGCTGTGGCAAGAGAAGTCCTGGGACAAGAGCGTGCGGGAGGTGTCCGCAAGGCACCGCTCTGTGGGTGACTGCAGCACCCCCACCTTGCCGAGGTCCTTGTCTTTTGCCTTGTTGTCACGGGCCTGCGAGGCAATTTGGATGGGTCCACTCCTCTCGTCGTAGGCTTCGACCGAAGGCACAAAGGTGGGGGCGATGACTTTGTGCTCCCTCCCCAGCTCCTTGGCCGGTGGGAAGATGGTGTACATGCTGGAATGGACGGGCTGCGGAGGGAATGTTGTGGCCGGCGTCATCTTCCCCGGCTGCGAGGGGTGTGGGGACGGGCAGCTGCAGGAGACGTGCAAAGCGCCCACGGAGGGCAGGAGGGGCTCCCCCCGCTTCAGCCGCTCAGCATGGGCGTGCGCAGAAGGCCTCATGTTCTCATCGTGCCGAGCGGGATCCTTGGCACAGCGATCCTGCTCGGCACCCAGGACCTTCAGCATGGGATCCCCACCTCCGTTGCAGTTGCTGAGGGAAGAGCTCTGCAGAGGGTTCTTGGACTTGGGTTCCCCGCTGCCCGCGCCCCGATTTGGCATGTGCTCAGCCAGGAACGGCGAGAGACGCTCGCCGACCTTCACTGCCTTCTCCACTACGCTCACTTTCCGGTCGCTGTCGGGCTTGGTGTCCTGTGTGAGGTCTACCACGCTGCGGGGCCGGGGCTCCTCCTTTGGCTTGCCCTCCTTTTTGGCAAAGGGCAGGGAGAGATCGCTCCGGCATGCCCGCTCCTTCCCGCTGGGGTCTTTCAGGCCTTCTTTCGAGCTCTTATGCAGCTGCCCAAGGTCCTTCTCCCGGAGCAGAGTGCTCGGCGTGTGGGTGCCCGCGGTCCTCGACAGGGGAGGCTGCGGGTGCAAAGCGGACTGGCCCGCATGGCCGGACAGGTAGAACCCATCTGCAGAGCAAAAGCAAACAAAATTACCACGGGCCTCCAACCCCTTCAGTCCTACACAGAGACAGATGAGAGGTGGCAAACCGGGAGGCAACGGGTTTCAAGGATGTCTCAGACATGGCCAGGAAGGACCAAGGCAGAGGAGACCTGGCAGGTACCTCCACATGGCCTAGGCGCGGATGCAGGA
>NW_008824369.1:4491776-4499841 GCF_000699105.1 Pygoscelis adeliae
GATGTTGGTATTACTAAGACATCCCTGGATGAATACTCAAGAGGGTTCCTGCTCTTCCTCCTCATCGTCCCAGCATCCAGCAGCTCCAGCAGCCAAGCAAGCCCCAAGGACAGGGTTAGCACCCCGGGGATGATGAAGGGGAAGGGTGCGCGGGGACCCAGACTCACCTTTTTGTGACTCAAAAAGGCTGTGTTGACCCAGCTGGGCCAGGAGAGGACTGCCGGCGCTGGGGGGCTCGAGGTGGCTCAGGGGAATGTACGACGGGTAGAGCCCATTAGGCAGATGGGAAAAGCCTGCAGAAAATAGGAAACAGAAGAGGGAAACATGTTTCAGCCCGAGCAGCACGCCGCCTTGGAACGAGCCCCGCAGGAGCACAGACTGTTGTGGCTGTCGGTCCCTCACGCGCCAGTAGCAGCGGCTGCAAGGACGCGTGCGGTAACGCACACCGCACACAGCCCACAGTGGGGAGCGCTGCTCGGGGCCCCTGCTTCAGGTACTGACCCCCCTCTGCCGGTCCTCCAGCTCGCCCCTTGCACCTCTGCGAGGCTCTAACTTTGCAGCCGGTGGGCTGCAAATGGAGCATGCTGCTTTCTGAGCAGAGCCTTAAATCTGCAGGCTAAATGACCAAACCACCTGGCCGATAAGCTGTTTTATTACAAGTACAGTGACCTGTGAGTGAGGGCACTCCCCAACACGCTTCCCGAGCAGCGATAAGACTCTCTTGCCAGCACAGCTTTGCCAACACAGCCCGTCCCCGCTGCAGCCGCACCACACCGGGTGCAGGCTTTGGGGAAAGTGCGAGAGCATCCTCCACAGCAGCTCACACAGAGCGTAGCTTCACATACCCAAAACCAGCATCTTATCTCCAAGGAAGGCAAAACAGAGGAGAAAACCTGCTGCCTCCCCACGAGCCGATACAAAGGCAGAGTGTCCCCAGGGCCCAGCTGCCAGCAATCTGGATTATATCCTGGACACTGGGGCCTCCTCCAAGAGTGGGCCCCCCAGCAACGTGCTCATGCAAATAATCATCAGCAGCATTTCATCAGTGAATATAATCACCATAATAACACAAGCTCTTGGCTACAGGCAGCAATTCCTCTGCAACACTGCCACCAAATGGCACCCGTGCAATACTACAAACCACAACGGTCTGCGAGAACCAGCTTCCCAGTTGGCGCCATCATTTAAAAATGGATTAAAAGCCATCAGGAGAGTCTGAAGGAGCCAGTCAAGCCCCCTGCGAGCCTCCTCCCTCCCCCTAAGACCCCATTAGCAACGAACCTCCCCAAAATTCAACAATCTCCCTGGAAGCAAGCAGGCAATGAGTTTGTCAAGAGTTCAGCACTCAACTGGATCAAAACAACATCACATCAAAACCCAACAGGAGACGTAAGTTCAGTCCCCGAAGCTGCACGTGGAGCACCATCTGCGAGAGCTAGTCAATATTTCACATTATTTAGACAGCCGGGATCTCTTTCGCATACATGTTTGCATCCCGGCACATGTGCTTCACCGACGCGGTGTTCCGCACAGCTCCTGGCCCAGATCCATCGCCCGACAGCTCCCAGCGGCATCACCCGCACACGCCAACTCTCCAGTGGCAGGACCAGGGGAGCTGCTGTGCCCATGAAATTCAATGCAGAGCCCGTTCCCAGCAGGTAAAACTTGTCATTTAATCTTGTGCGGGGTGCTGTAAAGGCACTGAGTGTGCACACACATTCACACCTCTCCTTGGTAACCCCAAAACCTTCATATTGGAGCATTTCCAAACGCGCTTTCTTATTCCAGGGCTGGAGAATGCTGGGTAGCACCCAGGGGCACCTACCCTGGGGTTAGCTGTGAGCAGCTCCACTCCACAGCATGTTTGCCTCGGTCGTGCCACCTCCGCCACGCGGAACGCAAGTCCCATCTGGCAGAGCACATGGTTGCAGCACAGCAAACCCCCTGGAGCACCCCATGCCATGCTAGCCCAGCCGCTCCAGCCCCAGACATCCCCACATAAGTCCCTTCTCCCAGCCAGACCTCGATCTCAGCTGCAGGCGCTCCAGCAGGCGAGAGCACCGGCACGGAGATTGCAGCAAGGCACATCCCACTCTGCAGACACTGCCACATGCAGGTGCCCATGGCATGTCCCCATTTGCACATGGTGCAAGGACATGAAGGCACCTGCAGAGCTCCAGGAAGGGGACATGATCCAGCCCTGTCATCCAGCACAGGGACGTCTGCACACAGCTTAAGCTACTGGTACCCAAAGAGGCATTTTGGCACCAGTTACACTCCTGGTCCTACTGGGGCAGCTCCCTGCCTGTGGAATCTTATCCTACCCAGGGATAACACAGGGTCAGCCCCAGCCCCAAACACTCTGGGGCTTCCTCCGCAATCAGCGTTATCACATCCCACTGCTGGGATCCCGACTCAGCCCAGGGCTGCAGGAGGAGGAAGAGGAGTGGGAACGTCGGCCGAAAGAACAAGGGGATGAGGAACTGTGGGATGACAGTGGCTGAAGGGCAGATGAAATCCTCTCCAGCTGCGCAACTTAAGACGAGCTGTCACAGAGGTTTTCTAGCCGCTGTGCTAGAGCAGGGAGCAGAGTGGTGACAAGCGGCTTCATGTGCAGTCTGAACTAGAGACAGGTTCAGGTGGACAGGTTGGGGACCCTGCAGGGCAGTGTTACCACCCCAGCTGGCAAGCAGCAGCAGAACCGAGCTGATGCCACCAGCCAAGCCCCAAAGCCACCCCGCACCAGGCAGCCCATTCCCTGCCAAGAACCAGAGCTGGGGCAGGAAGGAGGGATCCCAGCCACAGCCTTCCTGGGGATGAACCCAATGCAAATCCAACTCCGAGGCACTGCCAGAGCATCCCTTCCTCCATACAGCCCTCCAGCAGCAGTGCTGATGGGCAGGCGTAAGACTCGCACACAGCCCGAAACCTGCTGCCCCGCTCCCCCAGGCAGGACCTGGAGGTGAAGCTGCTCCTTCATGCGCTAAGTAGCTGCATTTGCAGGAGGTGGCCACGGGCAAGTCGCTCCCTCCTTGGATCTCCACGCCAGAAAGCGATGCCAAGGGAAGAAACTCTACCGCAGTGAGCAACGCACAGCTCACCCCAGCCATGGGCTTCTGCCAGGGGAAAGGGAGGGGAAAGGGGGAAACCACAACCATTTCCATCTGCCCGGGGCCAGAGCGTTTGCTGAACCAGCGCAAGATCCTTTTCGCCCAGGGACATGCCAACAGGTCTCGGCAGGCTGAGCCACGCTCCTCCAGCCGACTGCTCACCCAGCGGCGGGCTGGCACCACGGTGCAGGCAGGGGAGGGCGAGGCAGCAGCACCGCCCGCACCCGACCAGCCCTGTGCCCCCCTTCCCTTCCCTGCCACGCCACGCCAAACGCGTGTGCCCATCAGCACAGCCTCTGGCTGCCTGGGAAAGGGGGGCAGCATGGGCACACATGATCCAAAGCAGCCCGGCTCAGAGGGTAAAAGGGTTTAAGGGGCACAGAGATCATCCCTCAAGCCACCTTAACCCTGCAGGAAAGCGACAGCCGGCAGCCAAAATCACATCCCTGCTCAGCTCCCCCCTGCGATGCTTCAGTGGGTGTAGTGGATGGGCACAGAGCCAGGACGCACGCCCGTCCCCTCCTTCCCAGCTGCAAGATGAGCTGGTAAAATGTACCTGCTTTGCACGATTGAGACATAAATCACTAAGGGCTGTTATTAGAAGAACTTGGTGGGTGCAGATATGTTACTCCAGTTGAAAACATCTTCATCTTTGCTTAGCTCTCCAAAACGGCGGGGGGAATGGGAGGGAGAGGTATGGCCGGGTGACTCACCACCGAGAGGGGATGTGACTGATGGGGAGATGAGATACCAGCGACCGCACAAACCGCACACCAACGTTTGGAGGCCAGAGGTCGCGCCGGAGGAAGCGAGAGGGAAACGGGCCCCACGTGCTCAGCCCACTCGGGATTTGCCCAAAGCTCCCCGGGAGGAGGGAGCCACCAGAAAACATTGCCTGGCCGAGGTGGTGAAGGCAGGCTGGGGGACGTGCCTGCAGCAGAGCGGGCTGCCGCATGCCACCGGTCGCCCAGAGTTTTTAACCTGCAGGCTCTCTCCATCTTGGCCCCCCCAGTGCACAGGCCTGAAATTCAGCTCCATCTGGAAGAGTCGGACAAGCCTGGGTTGTGAAAGAGCAGGGCAGGAGGGGGACACGCTGGAGCTGAATGCATCTCCCCCGCGGACACGGCTCCAGCCAACGAGCCAGCCTACAGGTCTGATGCGACACGTGTGTGCCAGCGCTGGGAAAGCTGCTCCACCCCAGCCCGGCTGCAGGCGACCCGCCGGCACCTTCATGGCATCCCAACGCTGCCCTCCATGCCAGCTGCCGATCCGGTGCAGAGGTGACAGTTCACTCAAGCACCCACAAAGGGTCAAGGACAGCAAGCAGGAGCTTGAGACACCACTCAATGGGGAATTCACTCCCCTGGTCCAGTTTTCCAAACCAGCCGGCAGCACCGATGCACCAGGGAGCAGCAGCATCCACAAAGCCTCTATCCATGCCCGGGGATGGCTCTCCGGTCCCTGCTGTCGCCTCAAAGGGAATCACACAACAGGATGCAGCTGTGTGACAGCCCCAGTGGCCTGGACGGGCAAGCAGGCGGCCACATGCGATGCCGGCTGCAAAGCGCACCCTGAAGCTGAGCCCGAGGCACGAGCCATCTTTGCCCAAGAAGCCACAGCCCTGTCACCGGAAGACCGGCAGCCCCCAGCACCCCGGGAGAAGTGAAGTAACTCTCCCCCATCAGCCCCATCTGCCCGTTATGAGTTTCTGCCACTTATGAAATATTTCCAACCACCAGCATCTCGCCCCATCCTCCCTGGGCCGTGACGGACGGACACACTGCCAGGAAGCAGGCTGGCACCACGCAGCACTGTGCAAGGGACTGTGGCCACAGCGGAGCCCGAGCCGAAAAACCTGGCCCCGCAGTCCCTCCAGTCTGAGCCCAGAGGGGCTGGGAAACACGGCGGCGAGGCTTTGGGTTTATTTCCCTGGGATGTTTTCAGCTCTGGGCACCCCAGGGAGATTTGCAGCCCTGTTGCAGTCAGGATCTCAGCTGGCTGCTGGGCTCTGGCACGGAGCAGGAGCCGCAGCCGCCCTTGGCCAGGAGCACAGTCACCTCTTCCCCAGTCCGGCTCACAGCGCCTCACAGGCAGCCAACTGGGACACCAGACCATGCCACAAACAGCTGGATAAAAGCTTATGTCCTCATGAGTCCCCTTTCCCCAGCAGGGAGGGAGGGGAACCGGGAGAAGTCCAAGCACAGCGAGTACCTGCCGGCCACCAGCCCCCATGGGACCCCCTCCCACCGCCGGTGGGACAGCCACCGTACCAGCACCAGCTGCCTGTGCTCACCATCATCAGTGCATCCCTGATACTCTCCCTGCAGAAGCAGCAGCTTCCCGGGGGAGACTCTTTTAGAGCCCCCCCCTTCAGCACACACCTCCCCATCTCTGCCCCACGACACAGGGGCACGCAGCATGGCGAGGCATGGCCGCAGCTATTTCTCATGCACACGTTTATGGCTGCAAGCAGCTGAGAGCCAGGAGCGCTGACAGTGTAAATCTTTGCCGCCTCCTCCCCTGTCTACCAGGGCAGCTCTAGTGACACCCGAGGCACCGGAGCCACCTTGACTCATGCCACACACAAGACGCCAGCAATACGAGCCCCCGAACACACCGGGCTGAAACCAAAGCCCCCGGATCAGATGCACCTGGACCACAGCGGTGGCCAGTCCCTGTCCCCGTCCCCGCAGCCCCAAGCCGCTGCCACCATCGCAACCCACCGCCCTCCGCCCCAAAACCTGACCCTGCTGTACTTATACCCTGTGCCACGGCGCTGGCTGTTGCTTCAAAGCCTTAATTTACAGCCTCGATTCTCTGCGTCCCCTGAAGGCCTTCGATCTCATCCCCTGGATCCAGAACAGCCAGGTAAATTTAACTCCCCGTTTAATCTTCTGAGCGCCCCAGTGAGCTCGGAGACAGCATCCTCTCGCGGGGAGTCCACGCTCCCGGCCTTTGCCAGCTTGAACACCACCACGCTGCTTTCCTTCAGCTGCAATGATCACTACTTTAAAAGCCAAGGCAAGTTCCCCCCCACAGCTCAGTGCAGCTCTCTATTGTTTCTTTTAATTTTGTTTTATTCCGTGTGGGAATCTGTGTCCAGGCTGCTTTATTTTTAAGTGGCTCTTGCTCAATATTTACTATTGCTCGCAACTGCGTCAGCAGAGGAACAGCACGCGCTCCCACCGGGTTTCCGACAAGCCCTCCCGCAGCCATTACCCGGTGCCGATGCTGTGCCACGATTTTACTGCTGTGCTACCCTCGTGGTGAATCACCACCTGCCGGGCCCCCCCCGCAGCCGAGGCACACCGAAGGGCAGGGTGCATGCACAGGGCAGGGGGGGGGGGGTTCCCTGCCTCCCTGGAAATAAGTATCATCAGGTTGAGCCCTACCGCTCACCTCCTCCTCACCCGGGAGCTGGAACAGCCCCAACACCCTGGAGGTGGCAGAGAAGGAGAAAATGGGGAGAAGCGGCTGCAAGGGCTCAAGGGATCAGTGCTCGCGCTCTGGCTCTGCCCCCGGCGTCCTACAGACTCATCCCGTGCCTCAGTTTCCACTGTGCAACAAAGCAAATGCTATCTGAGGTCTACCGGTGCTTCAGGGCTTGGGGCCACAGGACAAGGACACCGATGAGATGCCTTGAAGATCTCCTGCGAGGTCACCCACCAGCTCCCTGTTGACAGTGTCTTCATGGGGGCCAGCAAGAAGCCACCCAGGTGGGGACACGAATCCCTCTGGCAGAAGGAAGGTGGCTTTTCCTCCCGCTGGAGGGGCCAGGATGGAAACCATCCCACTGGGACCCTTGACATGATGTGCAGCCGGTCTGCACAGCCTGAAACACGCGGTCTGGGAAGCGCCAACCCAGTCCCACATGAATCCTGACGCACAAACACTCAAGCCAGTGTCAACGCTGCCGGGTCACTGCTGGCTGCTACAGCAGAAGCTTCTCCTCTGCGTCCCCAGCCCAAAATCCCCCACCACGTTGGATGTCTCTCCTTTTCTGCTGGCATAATTAAACCTGACACCCCAACAGGGGTCCACCAAAATCTCCAGGCTCTCACTATACAACCACACAGTTTTCCTCAAATAGCAAGGAGCAACCTGATGGGCTTTTCAGCTCCACACTTACTAAGATGCTGTATGGAAATTAAAAAACAGTAATTTTAACTCTCAAACTGATTAGCAGAATCCCCAGGAATGCAGAACCTGGCTGCTAGATTGTAGTCTTGCCTTCCCCTTCTGATTTTCTAGGACAGCATCAAAACGTCTTTGCTCTGGTCCATCCTTCATCACCAAGACCTTCCAGCCACTGGTGGCTGGCACGGGGGCCCTAGGGCTGACTCTGCTCCCGGGCACACACCTTCGTTGCAGGTGCTCTCCCTCCTTCCTAAGCACAGAAATTTAACCCACCCCATATTTTTTTAATTTTTTTTTCGTATTACCCAAACTCGGTGCAGAAGATGGGATGTGAACAGGCCAGTCCCCGCTCCCCGCTGGCCAAGCCCTGCCCATGCAATTAACCCAGCGACACCCACGCGCCGGCTCTGAGCCGCTGTCCCGTGCCTTCCTTAGAAAAGAGCTCGTTACCCTTCGCTGCCAGAGCCGGGAGATCTACAGGCGCTCGGTGGGGGAAGGTTATTGCAGGATGGCACGGGTGCCGGTCCCCACATCACCTGCACCGAGTGCCTGCCAGCAGCAATTAAATCAGCCTTCAAAGAGAGATCCCAGCTTTCCCAGCGCCATTAGCCATGCCCTGGAGGGAACACAGTCTATTTTCAGCCACAATGACTTAAGACCAGGTCACCAGCAGGTTAAATGGGACTGTGCAGCATTATCTCCCTGCCCTCCCATTGAGAAATTAAACACCGCTGCGTGATGGGCAGCAGCCAGCCCCGCGGATTCACGCCGGGGCACCCACCAAAAGGTAAATGCCACCTGCCTTCTCCTCCCCTCGG
>NW_008824369.1:4499936-4503222 GCF_000699105.1 Pygoscelis adeliae
TGGTGGGTGGGGGCCACCGCGGGATCGCCCCTGGGTTCGTCCCTGCCTGTCCTCCAGTCCAGCACAGTGAGGGGTCGCAGCCAGAATGGTCCCCACCATGCTCAAGCCCAGGCGTGCTGGAAGGAGCCTCAGCACCCCCCATTCTGCAAATCCAAGCCCACACGGTGCCAGACCGGGGCTGCTCATCTCACCCCTTCCTCCAGAAATCAGGTGGCCCAACTGCAAGTGCCCAAGCTGGGGACTGCCCCAAGCCACAGGTTTCACCAGAGCCACCAGAGAGGTGGCATCTCCCCACAGCAGCTCAATCCGCTTTGCCGGGAGGGCCACCACCAAAACCCGACCAGTCATCCCGCCACTAACATCTAGTGGGGAGGCGGCAGCTGGATGAGGGTTTGTTTTGCCTCCCAGGCCCCTGCCAGGCGCAGTCAGCACGAGCCGGGATGACTCAAAGCCCTGGGAGACGCGGCCTCCAATGCTGCTTATTTTAAACCTTGTTTGCAAAGTGGCTGCTGTGGCTCAGCGCTTCTCAGGGTGCCTTCCAAAGAGGGGTGGCGCTGCAAGGGGAAACTGAGGCACGGAGTGGCACGGCACCCCGATCAGGCCTGAATGCCGCAACCCCAACACAAACAGCCGGCAACCACCTCATGACACGGGGGTCCAGGCAGCGAGGAGGGACCGGCTCCAAGAAACATCCCAGGGCTGGAGCGAGGGCGTCGCTGATGACCCAGCTGAGTCCAATCGGCTCCAGCTTCATGTCTCCCACTCGGCCAGGACAGGGCAAGTGTGTGGTGAAGCCGGAGGCGCCTGCCTGTACTGCTCCGTGTACCACGGGGGCAAACGCATCCTTCTCCCAGAGTCCAGCACTGACCTCCACAGCATCTGCAGGGACCAAAACCACCCCGGGAGAAATCCAGCAATGGGCTGAATCTGGAGGTGGAAGAATGACACCCACAGATGGAGCACGATCCCCTAAGCTTCTTTTCCTTAGGAAACCAGGCTCAAAAGCTCAGCCTATGCCCAGCCTCTCCCCCCAACCCCACGTTCAGCCCTTTTTCCTTCCAGAGGCTCCTGCCCTCCCCGCATCCTCCTGAACATCGGCCCACGTCACCTTTTCTGCACTGAAAAAGTGCTGAGCCGTGAAGCGAAGGGGTCTCTGCGGCCGGCAAATGCCCAACACCTCACGCCTCCCCGCTGCTGATAACGGGAGATAAACGCAGAGGCAAATATTATGGCAGTGCGGTTTAATTCCTGATGAATTATGCAAATCCGTATTCAAACTGAAGCACAGCCCTTGGGCTCTTGACGAATTGCCAACCTGGCCCCGATGCCACAAGGCAGAGACAGCCAGCCCTCCGTCAGGTGAAGCACTAGATGGATGCCCTATATATGTATATATACGCACACATATAAACACACAGATGTGTGTTTGCACATCTCAACTAGGGAGACCAAGGAGCACCTGCAAGAACAATCCAAGAGCAACTTTTGCATTTCTCCTTCCTCTCAGCTGCGTTTGGCCTGACCAGGGAAGGACACCGAGCTTTCATGTCCTCCACAATATGGAAGCGGCTTGGGTTGACAGAGAGATTCAAAACAGGAAAGAAGATAAAATTCACCATGGCTGGGGCTGGGAAGGAGGGGAGGCAGAGGGGGACAGGAGGGGAAAGCCTAAAAAGCTTGTGCCAATATGAATGTCAGCCCTGAAGCCGAGGAAAGGAAGATCTGTCCACAAAATAGTCACAGAGAGGGCTCATCTGATGAAAGTAGGAATTTCCGATCCCACACAAACCCCGAACATCCATTAAAAGCAGCAGAAGAATCGCCGCTTTGTGTCGCTAATCTCATTAGGGAGAAAGTCCCGCTGTACCACTGGCACTGCAAAGGGAAACCCCAGCATGCTGCACACGCCGGGAGCCCGGCGTGGTGTGCCTGCCCAGCGGAGCGGGGCCAGGTGAAAGGTGCACTGGGCTTTCACAGGCACCCCGGGAGGGCTCCTGCACCCATCTTTACTCGCCTGCCCGGACCTTTACTCGCTGGATTATTATCCGCTTGGCTTGCGTGTGACACGGCATGTGGGATGCCTCCCCAGCTAGCAGATCAGGACACAAAACACCAGAATTACACACACTGCGCGGCGGTAACACAGGGGCTGTTTCATTCACACACCACTACCGGCACTGCCTGCAAGCAGCAAAGAGCTGAATCCCTTCAAAACCCTTCCTCCCAAGCACGCTGGCCATTTCAATTTTTTATTTTTTTTTTTAATTAAAAGCAATTAAACCAAATGTATTAAAAGCATATTTAAGCCACAGGGAAATTCTGCTGAGAAGGGATCAGGGGCAGAAAGGGAAGCAGGGGCAATATATCTAACCACCAAACATAAAAAGGGATCTTTGCTCGTAGTAACGCAGCAGGGTAAGATGGATGGCGGCAGAAAGCAAGAGCAACCTTTGCAGAAGTTGCCGGGGATACAGATCCAGAGAGATGGGATTGAGTGCCTTAAAATCTCCCTTATTCCCCTAAAAAGGCACATTCTCTCCCGAACATACCATGTTGCTCCTTCCCTTGCTCCGAGCCCAGCATGTTCGGCTTGCCTGCCGGCATCCAGCTCCCTCAAAATGGCTCTTTGGCCACTGCTACGTTGGCGATAAAATTTATTCCCAAGGTCATTTCACTCTTTTGCCACTATTTCAAGCCCTGCTGGATTTAAACAAAAACCAGCCTCAGATATACCGAGCCCTCCCTCAACCTCTCCTATCTGCCCATCACCTCCCTGATTTAGAGATACCAAACTCTCAACTACCTTTCGCTTCCCATAACCGTGAGCGACAACAGCTGGAGAGGAAAACCGGAGCATATTGTGCACCCAACAGCTGATCCTCGTGGCGTGGGGAGAGAGCCCAACTGTCACCGCCGTGGTGCTGCCGTACGGCAACGGCTCCTGCCGCGCCGTCCTCCCCAGCCAGCGTGGACGGGGATGGGTATAAGGGGTTTGTGCGGTTGCCGTCCCCTTGGTGTTTAAGAGCTGGAGAGAAGTGAACGATAAGCAAAGCAAATAAACAGCAGAGAGAGACGGTGGTTTTCCCCAGCCGGTGGGTGCGTCGCGATGCCTGCAGACATCCAGCTGTGCTATCCCAGAGTGAAGCCAGCCAGAAAAGCAGGGCTGGGAAGAAACATGGGGAGAAGGAAACCCCCGAATCCTCATGGCCAGGGAGAGGCAGCACCCTGCAGGGTGGCCGCGCTGGAGCCTTCCCCTCCCAAACTTTGCTTTTTAAAGAGCATCCCC
>NW_008824369.1:4503260-4506004 GCF_000699105.1 Pygoscelis adeliae
ACTGCTCCCTTGCCCCGGCCCTGCAGGCAGGGAGCTCGGGGCTGCCCTCCGCTCCCCGCCCCCCTTCCCCGACCCCGCCTGCATTTTCGGGTCGGTTCAGGGCCCACCATGTTCTCCGTTTCAGCAGCGAGGCAGAACAAAGCGCGCCCTTGTCCTCGGCACCTCAAGCAAGCAATGCTGGATCGCGTTACCTAACCCAGACCAACATCTCCTCATCCCGGCAAGGCAGCTTTCGTGTCAGCACATGTCAGGCTGGCCCCGATTCCCTGCACCACCTCCCGCCCGAAGCGTTAACTGGACCAGTTTAGTACACGCTGAAAACACACGGAGCCTTGTTTCAACTCGTCGGGCGCTAACCCCCAGCTAAAGGAGGTGATCTGACACCCTCCCGCCGGTCGCAGCCACGGCCAAGCCACAAGGCGCTCACCTGGAAGGCTGCCGTAATGACGTTAATTCCCCTTAACAATGTTCATTTCCATATTCATCAGAAGATGGTGAAATGACAAGATGGGGGGTTATTTACTATATAATTATAAACCAATTTCAGCTTTACCCTGGGTTATCCTAGGAAGGAGATCTAAAATTTCCCTTACGAAAGCCCTGCTCTGCTAACCACGTCTGCAGTGAGTTTAATTCCCGGCAATTTCCATTTCTCCAACAGCTGCTGTGCTGGGAAAGAGCAGGAGCCTGTCCCCAGTGCCAGGGACCTGCCTGGTGCCCCATGCCATCCCAGGCTAGGATTTCTAGCACCGGCACATCCTCTGGATCAAATTTTCACCGGCACACCATCAGTCGGGGCTGGGACCGGTGGCTGTCCAACCCCGCCAAGGAGACTTGGTGCCGGGTGGGGGGCAAGGCTCACTGGGGGTCGGAGAAGGGCTGCTACCATGCTAATAAAGCACGTCTTTGCTAGCACCGTGTATCAGAGGCAGGGCCACGCTCCTGCCCGTTCGGCTGGGGAAGGTATTAGAAACCCTAACACAGCAGAGGATCCTGCAGGACCCTGCTCAGAGCAAGTTTACGTCACCACATTGGCCCTTGGGCTCTCATCCACAGTCCGAGCCCAGTGTCCCTACCACCAGCTACCGCCACTTGGGAGGGGAACGTCAACGGGGGGGCTGGAAGACAGGGTGGACAGTCCTTCCCACCCCTCCTGAAGGATGGAGATGCCACCCCACATCCCACCCGACCACCAGGACCTCGGGGAAACCACGGGGACATCAGGGAAATGTGTCCCCAGGAGCGCATGATGGGAGACTCCCAAAAATGCAGAAGCCCCTTTTTTCCCCCCCCATTTCATCCCCAGTGCAAAACCAAAGAGACCACTCCTGCCTCGCTCACAGAGTTAGCCACAGGCCCGAGGGAGCTGCAGGGGCATCACTTAATGGCCAAATGCTTCCTCCGCCCCTGGAGATGCTGGGTGTAAACAGGAGAGCGCGACGGGTCTGAGCCCAATGTCCCTGCCCGGCGCAGGCCAGCATCACCTCCCCGAGCCCTACCGGGACAAGCACGCTCGCTGCTCCGCCTGAAAACACGTATCAAAAAGCATCTAATTTCACCAGGGCCTCAAGGGAGGAGAAACATCTCCCCAGGCAGGTCTCCGGACGGTCCGCATTCCTCCCGGTGTTACACTGCGAGCCCCTCCCCCAAGACATCTCCCCAGGCAGGTCTCCGGACGGTCCGCATTCCTCCCGGTGTTACACTGCGAGCCCCTGCCCCAAGGAGCCCCCTGCGCTCAGCCCCTCGCACCACCCCCTGGGCGGGCAGGGAGGGGGAACCGCGATTTCAAGGGCCATTAAACACCGATGGTATTTTCCTTGCAGCATCAAAACGTGACCAAAAAGAGCCGCGCCGAACCACAGCCAAAATCCCACCGCTGGTCCCAGAGCCCCCCAGCCCAGCTACAGGGAGGAGCCGGGCACGGCTCGGTCCAGCACCACATCGGTGCTATCCCGGCGTCTCCTATCAGCGAAGTGATTTTAGCGTGGATGCAGTTTAGATGAGCAAATTGTGCTTCTGCTGGCACCGCCGACAGCAAGGCCTCCTCTGCAAAATCAGCGGGCTCAGCAGCAGCACAGTTTTGCCATTATAAGGATGGCTACAGTGGGATTTTGCTGGCACAGCAAAGCTATCCTGGGGGGAGGATTTTTTTTTTTTTTTTTTTTTTCCCCCTACGCTCCAACCTGGCCCAGCTGTCTGGAAAACTTCTCCCTGGGCACAGCAAGCCTGGAAGCATGGATGGTTTCCAATCCGCCTCAAATCCCTGCATTTGAATGCACATGCTAATGTGGAAGTATGAAAGCAAGCAAACCAAAATCTCTCCCCTCCGCCTGACCGCTTTCCTTTCAGCCACAGCTCTCAAGCTGGATTTAACACAAAGTCAGCTCTGTTCGTACAGGTGTGTCCTTTTTCCCAGGCACTGGAAAGTGTTTCTGAAGCATATTTTAATGGAAGAGGCTGGGCATCCTTTTATACAAACATGGATCTGTTCAGGCAGCCCCCCCATACACATCCCACCCAAGAAAGGATACCTCAGTACATGGCAAAAAGCAGATTTTTATTATTATTATTTTAAACTCAGACAGTCTTTTTTGCATGTGGATGATATTTGCTCGCGGGAAGCCCCGCTGCCTGGCAGGGACGTGGTCCCACAGCAGCCCTTAGCAATCGCATCCGAGGGAGCCTTTTCCACCTCCCCCAAAACACAGAAGCTGCCAAGAACAACGCGCCCGCCGCGGGATGGA
>NW_008824369.1:4506590-4508484 GCF_000699105.1 Pygoscelis adeliae
CCGGGGGTCACTGGACGCAGCCCAGGCACCCGTATTTTGGCGCTGCAGCAGAGCCCGGACTGCTCTAAGGAGCAGAGGCTACGAGAAAAATAAGAAGTCAGTGCCAGCGATAACTGGATCCTCAAATATGGCCAATCACGCTATTTTTACAGGGGCGTATTTATTTTAGGAGGACGCTGGGACGGATTCAACAGTCTCTTTCTTCAGCCCGGCGGTATTTAAAGATCGGTTTGAACTGGCTCTATTTAAAGGCTTCGCCTCCTGCCCGCTTTTCTTAACCCCTTGCACAAGCCTTTGCTTTCCACCCCTCCTAAAAACGAACCAAACCAAAAAACACACAACAAAAAAAAAAAAAACAAACAAAACACACACACCCCCCAACATCAACACTGCAAACGCAAACCTACAAAGGGCCCCTCTGTAGCAGGAAGCAATCATCATTTCAAACGATACTGTTAAAGCCGTAAAAAAAAAAAAAATTAAAAAAAATCCCTGCCCATCCCACTGCCGTGGTGTAATGGAAGTTTCGACTGTTAATTGCACGTATCTTTTTAATACAGTTTAGCCTGGTTTGAATTGCCGTGCCGAAGCCGATCTCAGAGCGAGCTTTGCGAGCTCATCGCGGGGAGCGCAAGGAGGAGAGCCGGGCACCACGGAGGTGCAGGGAGGAATGGGGAGGGATTTTCTGAAGACTTCAGAGAAAGGAAAATAAAAATATAGGAAAACATTAAAAAAAAAATTGGAGGGATCACAAAACCTATTCCCTCTGTGAGGGGCCCCAAATCCGAGGCTCGCTCCCAGCCCAAGAGCTTGCGGCGCAATGGGAAAGCTCGCGGACGGCGGCAGGGAGCAACGCTTTGTCAGCTCGGCTCAGCCGGAGCTCGCCGCCTCCCTCCCGGGCTGCCTGGATTTCAGGGAAGCACCAGAAAAGGAAACTTTGGGAGGAGAAATAAAAGAAAACAAAAAAAAGAAAAAAAAAATCACCCAATTAAAAAAAAAATCAACCCAAAAAAAACCCCACAACAACCCGCACTCGGTTTGGCTTGAGATTGTCCAGACGAATTTTTGCAGAGATCGTATTCTGCTTTAGCAGGAGGTGGAGGAGGGGGGGGGAAAAATACCGAGGACAAAAAAAGGGAGGAAAAAAAGGAAAGACAAAAGGGAAAGAAAAAAGGTGTTTGCCCATGTGCTTGGCTTCATAGCCGTTCGCTTTACACCTCTCCTCTTAGCACCTGGGAAATTGGCACTGCCACCTAGTCTAGAACTAATAAATCTTTTTCCCTCGATTCGGGCTGCTTCCTTCTCTGCAGATGTTGGCAATCAGGTTTGCAAATTTCAAAGTCATTCATCCCGGGCGGCTGGGAGAAAAGCAGGTTTATTATTGCAAAACCTGTCACCCTCCCAACGCCTAAAGTAAACTCCGAGTCACCTCTCCACGCCCAGGGGAAAGAAAGGGAAAAAAAAAAAAAAAAAGAAAGAAAATAGAGCCAGACAGGGAAATCAAACGGTCAGAAATCCCTCGCGTCCTCCCAGGGCAAGCTCGGCAGCAGCCCGGCAGAACAGCGGGCAGGAGCGTGGGCAGGAGGGTGCAGGCAGCGCGGACCCCGCGGTATCTCCCACCCTGAGTCGCTGGGAAAGGGAGCTCGCAGAGGGAGGAAAAATAAAAAACCCACCAAAAAAAACCCGTAATTTAAGCAAATAAATAAAAAGCTGAGTGGGGGGAAAAAAAAAAATAGATCCCGTACGTTTCAATGTCTGCTTTTTTTTTTTTTTTTTTGGTCAAAGAAATATTTATAATGTGACTATTATTCTGCTTTTAAAAGAAAATGAAATTAACATATTTTGTCAAGTAGATGAAATGCCAAACCAGAATGAAAACAAATCACACAGTATT
>NW_008824369.1:4514913-4517928 GCF_000699105.1 Pygoscelis adeliae
CCGCTCTGCCACCTGCCCGCTTGTTTGCCCCCCCAACCTCTGAGCTGGGACCCCCCCCGTGTCAGGACCTGCCCCGCGCCAGGTGCCCCGTGCTTCTCACACCCTCCACAAAGCCCCTAGTACCGGGCTTTTGTCACAGCTAGCCTGGATCTTTGATAGATCAGGGTGGTTTTATTTTTTTTTTTCCCCTTTTACCCAATAATAAGCTTTTTTCGTCCAAGATCGGGAACAAAAAAATAGGCAGGGAGGAGGGCTGACATGCACAACCCATAGAGAGCTTTGAGAGGAGCGCGAATCCCAAAGCTGTAATTACTGCCTGCGTTTTTCGGCTATGGACCGGCTGCTAAATTGGGTGTGAGGCGCGGAAACGGCAGTTACACCTTTCAGCGGAAAAAATGTGGTTTAGCGGAGAAACGTGCACGGGGAACCTCTCCAAATCTGCAATCCCCGTATAACACCCCAGTATTACAGGTTCTGCATTTGTGAGTTTAAAACAATCCTACGTCCAGGCGAACGGGAATGCTGAGCTCCGAACGACAAGATCTTCTACATCAACAGGGTGAATTGGGGATTTTTCCCTTGATCTGTCAGTTAAATCAAAAATACCCTCCTGGATGCGGGACACGAGCGAGCGAGAGGGAGTAGCATGTGCTATTTTGAGGTTTGGTATAAAATAGATACCCTTGGCTTCAGCATTTCTCCGTAGCCCGGCCCACAGGAGCTGCAGGTACTTTCGTATGCATACAAAACATTTTAAAATGGAAAATATTCACAGCTGCTCTTGCCGTTTTGACAGGGGGGAAGGAATCGCGGGGCATGTTAAGGAGATATTAAAAGCTGTGGTTTGAAGCTCCTAAAGCATTTACTCAGCGGGAGATCCAGAGAAAGAAGTTTAGAAGTTAACTGCATACTTGCGTGCCTTTGCTCTGTCCTTCTTAAAATTCACCTCTCCTATCTGCTTCTAATTTAAACAAGCAGAGCCCTCCAGGAACTGGAAAATCCAGATTTGCAGCATCTCCCAGGGAAAGACGATTTCCTGCGTGCCCCTCCAGCGCGAGGGTCCTCCTGAAGGTTAAACTCGTGAGTGCTGATGGTTTCGCACCAAGTTAATCTCCCCCCAAATAAAAGACCGGGGGAATGCCTGCGAAAACCGCCCCGATGTTGCCGGCTGGTCCCTGGCTTGGTCCCATCCCTCTTCCAGAGGCAGGCACAGATTTCGCCCGGCGTTAAACGCTCGTCCCCGCACCGTGCCCTGGCCTGCTTCGGCTTCCCCGCCTGAAAACAAGGTAAACCCATCCGCCTCCCCGGGGTACATCATCATGGCTTAAAATTAACACTCACAAATGTATTTTCAAATCCCTTCATGAAAGGCACCAGAAGCTCTAGGTATTATTAGAATAGATCTTTCCCCTTTTAACAGCTGTTAATTGCCATTAAAACCAAACATCCACAGCTTTATTGGAACAGCATCTGAATTTCCGTGTCGCACGCCGCGTGTTGCAAAGCCTGCGTGTGTGCTCGGTCTTGCTTTCTTGCACATGCCAGCCTGTCACGACGAGGTGCGATCGCTAAATCCTACCTCAGTGGTACTTATCTTGCGTACTGGGACCCATTTTTGGGTCCCCTGATGCCAGGCTTTCTCCTTCGCCCTCCCCACCGTGCTGCAAATCATCGCACCAGACGTGCCATCGTTGCAAGAAACTCAACCCCCCCCCCCCCCCGGACTTGCTAGCAGAAAAGAAGATGGGATGCAAAACCTGTTCCCAAAAATACCCCGAAGCAGCAAGCAGGAACCTGCCCGCGAGGAAATGGGTCCCTAAGGCTGAATCCGGCCTGCAGCTGCCAGCAAAAGCACGTGCTGGGTGTCACAGGGATGGGAATAACCCGCTGTGACGAACGCGGAGTAAATCAGAGTCATTAACAGGCAGGGATGGGGGGAAGGCTGCCAGCCCTGCCCTCCCTGCAGCCGCCGCGCTGGGGGCTCCTTTCCCCGCTCCCTTTGGGGTTCGTCGAGCCGGCCCCATCGCAGCAACCCTCCGTCACCTCGCAGCCCTGGCTCTGGGACTGCCGTACGGAGAAGCCGAGCGCCAGGCAGGGGAGAAACCCTTGGGAAAATACTGCGGCAGCAGTCTTCCCTGTATCCAGGAAGCCGCCGGCTCCTCGCATCCCTCATGGGTGTTTTATGCACCCGCCAAACGATCACACCCGCCTGGGAGTCCCCTGCCGCAGCCTACGCCGGGTACCAAACCGCTGATGCTAAAACACGTGAGATGGATTCAGCGGGGCAGGAGGGGAAGAAACACCTGCGGTTCCAAGCCCTTGAGCGTCTTGTTAGACCCCAGTGTTTCCTCTCATCCCGAACGCCAACCCGAGGTGGGGGTGTCCGTGGCTGGCTCCCAGGGCTATCCCCTCTCTTTTCCCATCACCCCAATCCTCTGCACAGCCCCGAGTGGAGCCAAGGGGGAAGGAGCAGTTGGACAAGACGAGCCCTTTCTGCTCCACAAAGCTCGCCAGCCAGCAGCACTGGGCTAAATAATTATTATTTCCTTAAAGACGAGCCGAGCAGCTATAGACAAAAAAAGTCCCCTCTTGTCGGAGCTGGAATTTGATGTCCTAACGACTGTTTTTGTACCATGCCTGTTAGAGGAAAGAGCTCGGCAGGAGGGGGAAAGAGAGATTTAATTATAGAGCTGCATTGTGATTTTGCACACATAGCTGGCTGTTGTAATCAGGTTACAAGTGTATCTGATTTTCTTCCCTCCCCTCCCTCTTCCTCCTCTTTCTCTTTCTTTTCTTTTCGTGTCTTCCCCCCCCCCTTTTTCCTTTCGGTGGTCCAAATTAGTTGCGTATGTTTGGGTGTTGCAGAGACAAGCTGTTATTTGGCTTCACCCAAGATCTTGATCAAGGGAACTACGTTTCCGAAGAGCCTCGGCAGCTCTTTGCCAGAGAACGCCGCCGGTTCCCAGCTCCGGCAGAACCCCCCCGGGCTGTGCCGGCCACTCGCATCCCACTGTC
>NW_008824369.1:4517996-4519843 GCF_000699105.1 Pygoscelis adeliae
CCGCCGCAATAAGGGGGGGACACACATATATGCAGCTGGCTCTTCCATGCTCCCTACCAAATTCCTGCAGATCCAGGATTCCCTCAAAAAATAGAGGCTTTTGAAGAAGAGGAGGAGCCCTATTTACCTCCGTTGGGGTGGGAGGAGGAAAAGAGAGGGGAAAAGAGCGTTTTTAAAAGCAACTTTATATTTTTTTATCCGAGGCAAGTGATGCCACACTTGGATTGGGGACTGTTGTTGGGTTCATTTAGGAATCTATTGTTGTCCATGTGAATTCTTTTTTACATTTCAAATAACAGGATTATTTCCCCAGGGGGTAATATCCTGTAATTTGAACACAATAATGGGAATAAATTACTTACTTAGAACTAATAACGACAGCCTGATTCCAATATATATAGGAACTGTAACAGCTTTGGTTAGTTAAAGTGTAATTGTGTCGACGGATGACATTTTCTTTCAAAGGAATCTGAATGACTTTTAATTAAATTTGCTGGGGGCGGGGAAGAGAGGGAGAGATACTCTGGGAGATCTCGGCTGCCGGGGCTGCCGGCGGGTCCCAGCCGGGGTGCCCCAAGCCGGGCATCACCCCAAGCCGGGCATCACCCCGCGGTTGCAGAGTTTCCAGACCAGGCACATAACAGGGGAGAAGGAAACCACCACCCAGCCCCGCGGCCAAGGTGGGGAGGTTTGCAAGGTTGTAGAGCAAGGGGAAGGGACAGCATCCCCCGCCCCAGTTTGCCCAGTTTAGCGTTCCCAGGGGGCCAGATCGCCACCGTTCAGACAGGACTGCGCTGCCCCAGCCACCACTGGGCCGTCCCCGACCTCAAGCGTGGATGCTGCGTTTTGGCCGTCGCTGTCGGGATGCGGGGATGCTGCAGTGAGAGCCCACCGGACCCCAGGGCACTCATCCTGTCCCCCGTCCCACCTCGCCAGATCATCACCTCTGCTGCTGCTGCTGCTCCAGATGGGCAGGGACGGATGGAGGGATGGAGAGATGGAGGAGGTGGAGGGATGGTGAGATGGAGGGATGGAGCGGATGGTGGGGATGATGGGGATGGGGGGACGATCGGGATAGAGGGATTGTGGGGACAGAGGGATGGAGAGATGGAGGGATAGAGGGGATGGATGACCCGAGAGATGGAGGGGATGGAAGGATGGAGCCCAACCCGTTTCCTGAGCTCCAGCCTGGGCCAGGCAGAGGGCAGGGCAATGCCCGTATCCTGCCCCGGGCACCGCTACATTGCCTCTACCTGTGTGGGGGAGCGGAGGAGCCGACGGAGGGCAGGAGGCACCAGCAGACAGGCAAGGCGTCTCTGCTGCTAGTATCACCCATATTGCCCCCTATTGCCGCCTCGGCCCGGGGCGCTGCCCCGTGGCTGTTCTCCGGGGAGGGCAGCTCTGCCCGAGGGGTCCTGTGTGAGCAGCTGTGCGTCCCGGCTCTTCTCCCTCACCCCAAAACTCCCCTGCAAGCCCTGGGCTCTGCACCTCTCCCCACCGCTGGCTTCACTACCAACCGCTCCTCAGGTTTATTTTTGAATCAGAAGCGCGCGAGGTTCCCTTTAGAGGAAAAAAAAAAGAAAGCATCTTTAAGCCGCGGCACTCAGAAAGCCAAGTTCCTGCCCCGAAATATCTGTGAGAGGAGCAGCGTGCCGCTGCCAGCGGCTCTGGCCTCCTCCAGGACTCATTTTCCTCTGTTTATCTTGAAAATATTTCTGCGCTGAGGTCCCACCCCACGCGGCGGAGCCCTGCGAGGCCGCCTTCAGCCTGACACACGGCCTCTTGTTTATCCAGAGTGAGTTTTACAAATAGCTTATTAGGCCCAGAGGTCTGTTTGCCGGAGGAAA
>NW_008824369.1:4520087-4523369 GCF_000699105.1 Pygoscelis adeliae
TTTGCCAGATTTTGGAGTTGCTCATGATTTAAAAAGATAAGCGTGCTGGTGATGGAGCTCCCACTGCCCTCATCCTCTCCCTGCTCCCATGGCTGATGTCCTGGCTAGGATTTCGGCACGGCACAGGGGTACCACAGTACTGCCGGCTCTGGTTCGTGTGATCCCTCAGTGGCAGTCGCTGGGTAGTTGCTTTTTGCAAGACCCCGCTGCAAAGGCTGCTGGTTTTGGGGGGTTTGCAGGGGTTTGGGTTGCGGGGAGTACGCATTTTGGGGGTTGCTGAATTGGTTGTGCTTTGGGGGTTGCTGGAAACATGCCCGAACCTGCAAGAGATGAGGACAGTTGGATGCCGCGTATGGTGGTCATGGCAGGCCCCTGGCAGGACTGTGCCTCAGTTTCCCTGCCCGCCCCTCTGCTGCCCGCCCAGCCCTGGGAGCCCCCAGGGTGGAGCTGGGGTCGAGGGTTTCAGCCCACAGCAAAGAGCGTCAGGGATGTTGCACGGGGCTCGAGCCCGACCACGGGCACCCCTGTGGCCACAGGGTCTGGCAAACCCGTGCCTGAACACCTCTGCCCCTGCTGCCACCGCTGCCCTCGGCATGAGGGACAGGAGCCCGGCTGTGCCCCCTCCCCGCTCCCGCTCCCACGCGCGGGACTCAGCACCGACCTGGGACGCCCATCCCAAGCATCCCCTCCCTGAGACCCCCTAAAGCATTGCTCCCAGAGCACGCACCCACGCAAAACCCTAACACAGAAACATTCATAACCTGGCCAATGAGATTAAATTACCTGCCCCTGGAAGAATAAAGGAGGCATTCAGCCATTTCTTTAATGTCTTTTCCCCTGCCAAGGCCAGACACCACTGTGACGGTCGCGCACAGAGGCGGAGAAACACGAGCCCTTGCCTCTCCCTCCGAGGGTGACCCCGATCCGCCCCCCGTCCCCCCCTTCTCCGACCCTTTAACACCCAGGAGAGCACATGCTTCGCTCGCCCGTCACGAGCTCCCTTATCTTTTAATAAAACCTTTAAGAGCAGAAGTCAGGCAATGCCAGCACAAAGGCAGCTAAACCTCCTCCCGGGACATTAATCATTTTCTTTGACACATTTTGCTAATTAGCCAAAGCGTTTGCCTCGACAGGGGAGAAATTGGGGCCTGGGAAAAAGAAAAAAAAAAAAGAAGGGGGAGAGGTAGAAAGGGAGGAAGAAATGGGGGAAGAAGGAGCCGACGTTGGTCCCGTGCCATCCGGCATCCCTGGGCATCACCTTGCTGGGAGAAAACCCATCCCCAGCCCCGTCCCGAGGTTATCGGGACACGGTGATCTGCGATACGCGTTTTACCCTCCCCACCCCACTCCTTATTACCCCGGTTATTACATATTGCAGCAGCGGTGGGTCATTTGAAACGTGCTGTTTGGAGGTTTAACTCACTGCTTTATCTTTTACACGGCTGTTAATCCTCGGGACACATGTTTCCTATCAGCTGTTGATATTTAACATACAATAAGTGTCTTATTAAATCGCAGCGACCGGCTCCACGCAGACCGCTCCCCCCCAAAACCCGCCCGGGGGACACCCAGCTCGGGCACCGCTTTTGGGTGCACAGCGTGTTATACCCAACGGGGAGAGAAATATAGCAGGGTGAAGGCTCCTCTGCAGCAGCAACTCAGCCTTTAAATTGAGTCTTTGAGTCCCTGGGCAGCCACTGCTCCCGCACACGGGGAGAATCCCTTGCAATTTTTCTAAAATACATTATTTTTAAGGGTTTTCTGGCAGTGCCGCGGTGGCTGGTGACCGCAGGGACGAGCTCATCCCAGGCAGGACCAGCTACCAGGTACGACTTCTTTTTTTAAGCGTCCAACCCAGTTTTCACAGGACCTGATGGTTTTTTGGGGACAGGGACCGTAGAGAGAGCAACACACAGGGAAATTGCTCTAATCCACCGCATTGAAAAAAAAAAAAATCCCGAGGGGAAACCATCGCCTGCGCACGCCTCCCTCCACCCCGGCACGGCAAAATATTGGCTCCCGTCCCATCACTGAACATCGGCTCTCCATCCCAACCCCCTCAGGAAGAGCAGGGCAGAAAACCGCACGGCACAATCCCCTTTTCTCCGCAAAACCAAGCGTAAGGAGAACTAAATTGGGTGATACAGTCCCCCCCGGCACTGGAAGGGCACCCACCCGTGGGTGTCCCCTGCCCACGGTGGCTCAGCCGTCCCCATCGACGGGTACCGAGGGAGCGAAAGCAGCATCCCAGAGCCAAGTCAGTCCTTTGGGTAGCGTTAAAAAAATAAATCACAGCTCTCTGCTTTTCTTCAGCACGAGCTTCTCATTGCTGCGGGATGACACACACCGCCCCCTCCAAAACAAGGCGCTTTATTATTATTCTGTTTCTAATTTGGGAGTTAGAAATAATTTTCCATCCTGGCTTCCAAATTAAACCATCCCCCCCCCCCCAAAAAAAACCAAACCCGCTTTCCAGAGAGCAGTGGCGCTCTGCGAGAAAAGGGTGAAGGTGGGAAAAGTCAGGTGGGAAAGCTCACACCAGTGAGCATCAAGAAGCATCCCTCCCCATGCCCGTTTCCAAGAAAAAAGCATTTTAAAAAAGCCAATCCAGTTAAATATAGAGCTGCCCCGGGCTCCCTCTGCGACCAGCCAGGGGTGGGACGGGCTGGTCCCACCGGGAAGGGGCCGTGCTCCATCCCTGCCCTCTAGAAGAACACTGGGAAAAAAAAAGGGGATCCAGCTTGCTCCCTACAAGGCAACAAGGAGCTGAACTGCGTGGCGAGGTCCCACTTCGTCCCATCCTGCCCAGCCTTGGGGACAGCAGGGACATCCAGAAACACCCGGGTTGACTTACACCCCATCCCCAGCGCCGTCACCCCAGGTTGTGCCGCAAACCTTGCCGAGAGGTTTCGGGAGGGCCCCGTGCAGCCGGCAGCGCTGGCAGGCGTGCTGAAACCAGCACACAAGGAGCTGGCGTGGGGCGGTGGAAACCCTCCAAGCTTCCTCTGCCGTTGTATAAGAGCCGCTCAAAAATAATAATCCCCAAAAAATTCAACCCTGGGAGCGCGACCAGGCTGCTTCCCAGGCGGCCGACAGAGCGTGGTTTGCACAGCCGGCCCTGCACACATGCAGGGGGAAAAAAATGCCTTCAGGTGAGGCAAGCTCCGCAGGAAGGTCAGGATCCCAGATGTTTTCATACCAAAGATCTTTAATAAAATAAAAAAAACAAAAAAGCAGAGCGAGGCACGGAGGCAGAAACCCCCATCATGCCGAGCGGCCGCT
>NW_008824369.1:4524140-4524691 GCF_000699105.1 Pygoscelis adeliae
GGCAGGGGGCCGGCTGCAGCCCCGCAAGGGACGGGATCGCATCCTCGGGAAGGCTGGAGCTTCGTCCCGCCATCGTCACCCACAGAATAACAGCAATACTGGCTGTGTTGTGGGTACAGAAACGGCACGTACTTGTTTCTGGCCGGGGTTCCTGGCAGCCCCAGCCAGGATTTGGCTGCGCAGGAATTTGGAAGCTGCCTTAAATCCAGAAAGAAATGAGAAAAGGCTGAGAGTGACTTTCTGAGCAGAGTTCAGCTGCAAATCTCTGCTCGGCGGCAGCTCGGAGCGGGGCAGCGGCCGCGTCTACTCTCTCCTGCTCCTCCCGACGCATGGGGTTAGGGATGAGGTTGGAGACGCGGCTGCCAGGTATTGCATCCCCCTCTTTGGGGGCATCGGGGAGGGCTCCCCAGCCCCCCCGGACACCACCACCTCCCTCCCCACCCTCCCCAAAAAGCCTCCTCGGCCGCGATGCACCTCAGTATCCAACCCTCCATCCCACTTCCCCCCCGCCCAGACAGCCCCGCCAATCGATGCGCCAATCTGAAACCCCA
>NW_008824369.1:4524737-4525322 GCF_000699105.1 Pygoscelis adeliae
TCCCACTTCCCCCCCGCCCCGACAGCCCCGACAATCGATGCGCCAATATGAAACCCCATAAATCCACCTCACCTTCGCCCCGGGGCTGCCGGTGGCCTCTCTCGCCCCGCGGATGTGCTGGCTCAGCTGCAGACCGACGCCAGGCTTCACCCTGACCTTGAGATTGACGGGGCGGCGGTGGCATTGCTAGGAAGACCCATGGTCAGCGGCCCTGCTTGCTGTTCATTTTGGTGGTATTGAGGAAGAAGGGGGTGAAAAAGAGGCAGGAGGTGCCGAGCGCTGTGAAAACCAACAGAAAAAATGCCAAGAAATTAAAAGCCACCCCAGAGCCTCCTCCAGATGCTCAGGAATATGCTTCCCTACCTCCGGAGCTCTGCACGGGCAGCCGTCCTCATCCAGGGTCAGTGCTGGGGCCATCTTGGCCCCATACCCATCAGGAGTCCGGCTCTGGCCCTTCATGCCCCCAAATCCACTTTCAGGGACCTGCTTGCTGCGTCCTGGTTCATCATATCCCCAGGAAATTCAGAGTTTTTTTGGGAAAAACAGGCCCGGTGCCCGTGATGGGGGATTACCCGTATCTGCTCA
>NW_008824369.1:4525343-4526978 GCF_000699105.1 Pygoscelis adeliae
TGCGGTACCCGAGCTGCAGTTTTGGCTGCACGTGGGAACAGCCACACCAGCTTCAAGCTGGAAATCGGTGTAAACCACCCCCGTTCCCAACCCGCTCCGGTTTCCCAGCAAAGGCTCAGCTTCCCCAGCAACATCCCTGGGTGGAGGGGGCCCCAGTGATGGATGGTACCCATCCCCGCATCACCGGAGGAGGCTCCGGGATTCGGGTTACCCCTTGTCCTGGAGAGTCAAGGAGGAGCAGCAAAGCGCTTTCCACCGCGGTGATTTTTTCTCTCACTTAGGAGAACACTTTTAATTAATATCACCATTACCCCGTGCACTTGCTGTATAAACAAGACCTCTCCTTGATGGTTTAAATGGCCTGAAATCACACACGTTAATTAAGGCATCCGTCGGGGTAAATAACCGGCCTTGCCGTTGTGCCAGAGGGAAAGGGAAGCCCAGGGCAAGGAGGCAGGTTTGCTGCAGGAACGAATATGCTCTGAATATACCCCCAAAAACATCGTCTTCCTGTTTCCCAGCTCTCTTCTCATTCGGGGACGGGGACCCACGCAGGGGACCCCGCACCGTGTCCCCTGCGAGTCCCTGTATTTGCCCTAAAGGGACTTCTCTGCCTTTTTGCCCCGGCTACAGGCTCAAGCACCGTCCTCCCCGATAGCACCTGGGACATGACAGACGTTAGTCACCATCCCAGCTGGGTTTTAAATATTGATCTTTTAACTCCCAACCTGGAGCTTGCAGGCGAAAAAAGCAAGTCTGAGGGGAATGGGATCCCAACCACAGCACTTCCTATTTTTCAGGCATCTCGGTCAGCCGCTCGAGCATCGTTTCGGGGAGCGAATGGCTTTTCCATATTGGGCTGCGGCTCGCGCTGCCTCTCCCTGCCAGAGAAGCCTTTGAGCATCGTGGAAAGGGCTTGGCTTCGCTTTGGTGGAAAGCCGCTTTCTCGGCAAAACCTCAAAAAACAAGCTTTCCGTAAAAAAAAAAGATGGGTTGGGATGACCGGGGGATACTCGTCAGGGATTCGGGGCTGGCTTTGGCTCCCCGGTGCCCCCACCAGCAGCGTAGCCCCCAAAAAAGCCATTTTTGCTAATCGTTAATAACCCACTGCAAAGAGGGGAAGGAAAAAAAAAAAAATCCCTCCGTGCCCTAACTTATGCACAGACAAGAAAATGTCGTTAAACTAAACCAAACAAACGAATCAAGAGGCAAAGAGAAAAATCACATTAGACCGAATCATAAATCCCGGAGAGGGGTATTTACAGGCTGAATTACCAAGTGCATTGAAACTGCAGAGAATCCGAAAAGCAGATAGCCATAAAGGCAGACAACGGCCCTGAAAAAATGCTTTGATTAGGATCTGGGCAGCATTCAGCCCAGATGTTCATTTGTCAATGAAAGAGGGATGGGGGGGAGGTGAGAAAGGCTTTAAATTAATCTTTACAACTAGAAAGGAGCTTGTAATACACACCATATGGGGAGAAACGTCCTTCGAGCCCCCTCGCCTTCCCCCAGCCCGAAGTGTTTGGAGTCAGGCTGGGACCCCCCGGCCGGAGCGTGTCCTCCCCGGCCCCACCACCTTTTCATCCCCCTATTTTCTACACACACCAAACACCCCGTGAACCCAAACTGCTC
>NW_008824369.1:4527273-4527769 GCF_000699105.1 Pygoscelis adeliae
CGAGGCTGTTTATTAAATGCCAACCATTCAAATTAATTCCCCTAATGGACTCGCCGACATCATGGTGTGCATTTAAATGAACACTTTGTCATATTTCATAGCCAACCTGCAGCTCTCCGCAGAGCAAACCTGCTGGAAAGCCGGGCCGGGAACAGCAGCAATGACAGGGACAAACCTACGAAGAAATAAATAAGAATTAAATACAAATCCCAAACGCGACACGGGGGTTGACAAGGGAGCTCAGGAAGCCCTTGGAAATTTGCAGGTGCGGTGCAAGCAAGACCCCGGGCAGGGCAAAAAGAGCCGTGCAATGGCAACGGGAGCTTCTTGTCTGCATGGGAGGAGGAAAAAGCTGCTTGCTGCTGGGGTAGGAGGTGCCAGAGACCCTTTGCCTAGGCCAGCACGAAGCCACCGCTTCCCAGCTGGTGTCTGGGCTCCACCGAAGCCCCGGGGAGCCCCGCTATGGCGGGGGCCAGCGCCAGCACCCCCCCCCCCA
>NW_008824369.1:4527909-4572263 GCF_000699105.1 Pygoscelis adeliae
TGTGACCGACCCGTCTATCGCCACGCTTTCCCCGCCACAGAGCCGACCGCCCTGGCTCCTGGCAGAGCATCCCTGCTGCTCTTGAGTAAACAGGCCTTCCCCCCCCCCGCCGCCCCCGGGACAGCCACAGGTTACTCGCCTTGGCTTCGGCTTCAAGAGCTCCCAGTCCTTTCATCATCAGCCTGATGGAAAGCTGGCGTGCATACACACACACGCTCGCTTGCTGCAAGCACCAGCTATCTCATGCTCGCAACCTCTCCTCCCATCTTGTTCCCTCTCTCCCCCCCTCATTAAGAGCTGCCGGGGGGATTTCTTTCCACCTTTGAGGGTCCTCCTCCTTTTCTCCATCCTGCCCTGCTCGCCTTCCCCAGGGGCCGGAGGACGAGGAGGGGCTGGGGGGAAGCACTGCTGCTCCCCTCCTGTTTGGCACACGGGCCCGAGGAGGGCCTTTCGCACACCATGGGCCAAGGGAAGGGGGGACCTTCGCAGTCCGGGATGGGGATGTGGGCAGCAGCCCCGGCGCAGGTTTGGCGTGGGCAGGAGAGCAGAGGGAGCAGCGAGCGTTGGCAGCCGGGTCTCCCCCCGTCCTTCTAGCCCACTGCAGGAGTCGGGGGAAGGAAACAGCTCGCGTTGGAGGGGACCACCGGAGCAGCAAGAGCATCCCAGCGAGAGACGGGGCTTAGACAGAAACAGGAGCTGGCTCAGGAGGGGGCTGGTGCTGCCCTTCCATACCAGGCAGGGCCCTGGGCCACAGCAGCAACTCGGGGCTCCTCGGTCACACCTGGAGCAGGTGGCCGAGCGCCGGCAGGGGCATGGGAGCCGTTCAGACGAGGGCTCACCCTCAGTAACACCCGTACACAGAGATTTCTTCTCTCGCCCCTGTCCTTTTCCCCTTGCGCATCTCTGAGCCCGGGCACTTCGTGCTCCCAGTGCTGCCAAGCTGCAGCCCCCGCTCCCAGGGGTCCCACTCTCATCTCCCCCAGCTCAGCCCTGGACCACCGGGGCTGGGGAAGGGAGGGGAGACCATGGGCACGGGGCGCTTGCTGCCCATCCCCAACCCAGAGGGTCGGGATAAGATGGAGCCGGCCAGAGCAAACCAGCGCAATGATGCACCCGGAGCGCAGGGGGTGGAGGGGGGACACGGCTTCCCCACGCATCCGTCCGTCTGTCTGTCCGTTCTCCTACCGGCACGGGCTGCAAAAACGTTAATAATCGTCATCATAACAGCCCTTTCATTTTCTTTCGATATGAAAATAAACCAGCACTGTTTGCAGAAGGTTCTCATTTAGGGAAACATCTGGAGTCAGCACTTCTCCCCTGAAGGGCAGCGAAGGGTTCAGAGGATACCAGCACTCGCGCCAGGGAGGAAGAGGAGGAGGAAGGAGCCGATTTGCCCGGTCCCCTGGGGAAGGGACATGGCATGTTTCTGTTTGGTGTTTGCTACTTGGCCTCAAGTGAGCAAGGCACCGTCCCACCCTGGGGTGAAGGGGGCAACCCCCTCTGGCACCCCGACCAGGAGAACAGCCCCTCCAGGTCCCAAAAGCCATGGGCACCAAGCAAGTCTTGGAGATGCCCGAGGTCCCCCCAGGGCCAAGGGGACACCCGGGTTTGGCTGCTGGGAAGGACCTTGGGGACAGGAGGAGCAGGGGTGCTCCTGGTCCCCTGGGCTGTGGGTGAGCAGGGAAAAGGACTTACAGAGGGGCAGCACACCTGGGGACACAGGCTGGTGTCATAGCCCGGCCAGGGGATACCGTCCCCTTTTCCCGGTCCTTCTGGACCTTCTTCCAGGTCCTCTGAGGGCCCCAGGGCAGGAGCAAGCGAAGCCCTTCCTCCCATCCCGGGGGCCTCACAGGGGAGGAGGGGTCCCGTCCCATCCCTCCCTGGCAGGTCCCCAGAAGCCGACAGGACACTCGGGGCCGTGGCAGGGCTGCGCCCCGGCTGGCCCGTGTCCCCCAGGCAGGACGGTCCCCGCACAGGCTGCAGTGACACCAGGCTGCAGTGACATCTACTGGGCTCCCGTTCGGGGAAACCCTCCGGCCCCGGGGCTGGCCACAGACCCTCCAGCACCGCACAGCCCCTCGCCGTGACCAGGCCCCGCTCCCACGCCGAGCCCGAGGGCTGCCGGCTCCGGCCGGGGCTCCATGTCTCCAGACCCAACCCTACACAAGACCACCCTGATCCTCTCCAGCTCCTGTTCAGACACCTCCACACCGTGTCCCCCACCACCAGCTCCGGGCAAAGCCCCCAAACCTCTGCAGCCAGGGGAGAAGGCAGCACCCCCCCAGCACCCAGGCTCCCTGGGGAGGGGTCCCAGGGAGGGTTGCGGTGCTCCTGAGAAGACCAAAGAGCTGAAAAACCTGCATTAAGGGAGAAAATGCGCAAATTAGGAGTGGGGGTAGGGATGGGGGGGAGGAGTGTTGTTTATCTAAAGCTGATTTTGATTTTCTTCTTTCAGATATCAGCAGGATGCTGAGCCTCGCCTCATTATGCAAATAGAAGCAATTAGAGCTCACCCAGGCTCTGCCCACGTGATGGGTTTATGGCACTCGCAGAAATCCTTCCTGCTACATGAGAGGAATAACAACAGCTCTCCTGCGCCGGCTCCAGCCCCGCCACGGCCGAGAACCCGGGATGGTTTGGTAAGGGGAGCCCCAGAGCCGGGACAAGCCCCCCCATCGCCGCTCCCGGGGCTTTTCAAAGCCCTCAGAGAAGGGCTTTCCCAAGGAAGAGTCTCCTCCTCTTCCATGGAGACACCAACCCCACCGGCAGCAAATCCTCACTGGCTCTCGGGATGGGAGAGAAGGAAGGATGGAGGGGGAGAGCATCACTGGGAGCGACTTGAAAGCCTTTTTCTCCACCGAGTCAGAAAGTCAGCCCCCAGCAGGGCATTGCTACGCTTTAGGACTGCCGTCTGAGTGGACGTGCTTTGCTGAACACCAGCAGAAAGGGGCAAAGCAAAGAAATACCTAAATTCCCTGAAGTGGGCTTAGAAAGCAAAGAAAACTCACCCAGACACATCACAGCAGCCCCAGTCCCACCTTGGCTGCAGCAGGATGCCGGCGCGGGGGGCCGGTGGCAGGAGGTGCGGCGGCAGCTCCGGTCCCCATCCGGCCCTTCGCCTCCCCAGGGGCACGCGCCGACCTGCAGGGACCAGACACAGGAGCATAAATCAGGCACGACTCCCATAAATCCATCATCTTCTTCCTGATTTACATCAAGGTAGCCGGGAGGATTTATTCCCAGTACCTGCCTCGAGTTTCCCACCCCCAGAGGAGCATTAAAAAAAAAAAAGGCTCTTAGAATATTGATATTTCTCCTAAATCTTTTTTTCTTTTCTTCTTTAGAGATGCAAATGGAGATTGATGAGCCCAGGCAGGCAGCTCCTCACCTCCGAGGGCAATTTCTACCTGTGTTCCCAGGGGGAGGAATGAGCAGCAGGATGCCCATGAGTCCTGCTCTGCAGAGGCCATCACCTGTGGCCAAGGGAGAGCTCCCAGGCACCTGCTTCAGCCCGGAGGCGCTTGCTGCGGAGCGGGCTGAGAGACATCGTTGTGGACCGTTTCGCAGCGTCACCGCATTTAAGCTAGCGAGCATCTCGCAGGACCCCCTCCCCAGCCTGCATCCCTGTTCTGACTCCATCCCTGACCGTCTCCACACCGGCTGCTCTTTCCAGGGCTCACAGGTGGGAAGAGCACCCAGGGAGCCCTTTCCATCTCCCCCAGCCAGAACCGCTCAGGCTCATATTGTACCGCTCAGGCTCCTATTGTAAGGCAGCGTCCGATTGCCGTGGAGAGATGTATTTCTGTAGCCATGGGATGGTTTGGGAGTAAGACCCTTGTACCCGCCCTGAAGGATACAAGTGCAACCCAAAGCTTTAGGAGCCACCCAGGCACCCAGCAGCATGGCTGGAGCTGCCTTGGGGTACCCCCACATTGCCCCCTGAAAGAGAGACGCTTGCTCAGAGCTTCTCCACACACTGAAAACACTCAGTGGCACCGTGACACCAGACACAGAGACGAAGACCCTCCTTGGTGCTCCCACCGGAGGATGGGATCCGGCTCAGCCATCGGCTGCAGCGCTCTGGAGCCGAGCTGCTTTTTTCCCCAAGGACTCGATGCTTTCCAGACCTTCTCCCCAAGGTGCAGACAGAGCCTGCGGGCAGGGGCTGTAACGAGGGCACTGATCCTGCAGGCAGCCTGCTTCGGAGGGACCCCTGTCTGCACAGGATGCAAGACCCCGGGTGCAAGACCCCATCAGAAAGATGCCTTCACCTCCTGATGGGACTCGCACCAGGGCTTGGCCGCACCACGGGGAAGCGGGACAGCGCCAGCGCAGCTGAAAAAGAGGGGTCAGGTCCCGACAACCCCAGGGCTTGGCACACAGACTCCTCTGCCCTACACCTGTGGGTCCACGGAGGAGCCGAGGTACGGCGCAGGGCAGGAGTCAGCTCCCCAGAGCCTCTTCTCTGCCGAGCAGTGCAGGCAGCGGGAGCTGCAGGCAGCCAGCAGGCAGCGGGAGCCACGGGGAAAGGGCTGAGTCAGCACCAGGAGAGTCGCCCCCAGCCAGACCATTTGGCAGGCAAAGGTTGGGAAGGAGCTTTTCTTCCATAACAGGGCCGAGCGAATAATTCATAGCGGATAAATAATTCACCAGGAGTTTAGCCTTCCTCTGGCAGCGGATTGTCTGCGAGCTGTTAGCAATTATCCTGTATTTATTTGCGATCCTGAATTTTTAGTTGAATTATTCAGACAAGTCGTTGCCGGGCTGAGGAAAAGCCCGGGGAAAGGAGGCGATACCTGAAACGACAGGAAAAATCATCGTCAGGATGAGTCTGAGGCTTGGGAAGACACGGTGTTGTTATGATTATTTAAGCATCTGTAGTGCAAGAAATACCCAGAGCTGCAACAGGCCCCAGAGGCGATGCAGAAGTGAGCGGATGGATACAGAGGAGGCACCGGATCATTGGATTTCCACCACCCAGCTTCGCTTCCAGCCAAGAGCCCCTGGACATCCCCGGGTTTTCTGCTTCCTACCAGCAAATTCATCTGATGGGAGATTTGTAGAAGAGGATGCCGAAGGAAAGACAGCGCGAGCAAAATAAATTCACGTTTCTGTTTGCATTAGTATCTCCAACATTGTTTTAATGAGGTGTCTCCCTGGTTCGTTCAGCAGCAGCGCTGCTCGGTGACTCTTCTACAGCCACACAAGCCCACGTGGTGGGGACACCCACACGCGTCTTAACTCATCCAGAGTCATCAGCCCGAGGGCTTGGTCCTTGCCTCCCGCACGCAAACCGGAGCTGGCCTGCAAAGACACACGGAGATGGGCTTTGGGGGGAAAAAAGCCCAATATACTCAATTCAAGTGAAAAAGAAATTTTCTTGAAGGACAAAGCGATGCCTCCAGCAGAAAAGAAGAGGAGCGGCGGCGGCGGGGCGCAGGCTTTGGGGGGAAAAAAGCCCAATATACTCAATTCAAGTGAAAAAGAAATTTTCTTGAAGGACAAAGCGATGCCTCCAGCAGAAAAGAAGAGGAGCGGCGGTGCAGGGACGCAGGGAATGAAAGCGGCAACGATCAGCAGCAACGACCTCGTGCTGTGGCTTCTCGGGCTCCGGCTGCTGGACCCGCTCCTGCTCCCGGGGAGGTTTGGCTCTTTCCTTGACCGGAGCAGAAGATCCTCCACAGCAGCGAAAGCACCAGCTTCTGGCCCTTGCCCAGGCAGCTTTCCCCATTGGGAATGGGGGCAGCTGGCCCCGTTCCCAGAAGAAGAGACTGATGAAGAAGACTGCTACCACCTTTCCCGAGACACAGCCTTGGATGCTCAGTTAGCGGTCGGGCTGGAATCGCCTTTCTTCAACAAGGAACAGCAGTAACCCACCCCACTGCAGGCTGCAGGACCCTAAAACTCCCAAACGCAGAGAAAAGCTTGGCAGGTGACTCCTGAAAACACCCAGGCATACTGGAGAGTCTAACAATAATAATAAAAACAAATACAATCTCATAGTTGGATTTTTTTTAAGCCCATCTTGTGATTTTAAGGGTTTAACTCACATTTACTGGCTCCTCAGGACTAGCGACCCAGCACCCCCAGGGCTGGTGGTGACTGTCCCAGCAGCGTGACCAAGGGTCCTTGTCCCTTCCATGGTGGAGGGCAGCTTTGGCAGAGCTGGCGACCGCTTTTCGGCCTTCCCAGGGCCACTCCAGGCACCACACGGTGCCCAGGGACCAGAGCAAACACCTCTCCCAGCTCCCTCGGGGGGCTGGTGTCCCAGCCCACGCTGCCACGGTCCCCACTCACGGCGCAAAGCATCCCCCCCCCGGCCCCGAGCCAGGAGCTTTAGCAAACTCTCGTCCTCCACCGACCGAGGCTTTGCAAGACTCTTGAATTAACGAATCTATCTCTCCATGAGCCAACTGCTACAGGCTCCGGATCAATGAAATAGGTAAAAAGAAGAAAAGCGAAAGAAATTTGCATGACTGTTCCTTGACGGATGTTTCATTACACAAAAGGAACACATCTCCTCCGGCTGGGCCGAGATCCTCAGCAGTAATACGCATTTCTTCTATTTTCTCTTGAATTGCCGGTCATGCATTTAAAATTATTTAAAAAAAAAAAGAAAAAAGAAAAAAAAAGCGATCACCTAGGGAGATGCTAACTCAGAGGCACGGTCCCGTGGAGAGGCGTACGGGGAAGAAGAAGGTACCGGACCAACGCAAGCTGCTTCCTGGGCTGCCGGAGCCCACCCAAAGGAGGATGAAGCCCACAGGAAGGTTTTCCCTCTGACTAGAAGGCCAATGGCATCCTAGCCTGTATCAGCAATAGTGTGGCCAGCAGGAGCAGGGAAGTGATCGTGCCCCTGTACTCAGCACTGGTGAGGCCGCACCTCGAATACTGTGTTCAGTTTTGGGCCCCTCACTACAAGAAGGATGTTGAGATGTTGGAACGTGTCCAGAGAAGGGCAACGAGGCTGGTGAGGGGTCTGGAGAACAAGTCTGATGAGGAGCGGCTGAGGGAGCTGGGGTTGTTTAGCCTGGAGAAAAGGAGGCTGAGGGGAGACCTCATCGCTCTCTACAACTACCTGAAAGGAGGTTGTAGCGAGGTGGGGGTCGGTCTCTTCTCCCAAGTAAGAAGCGATAGGACGAGAGGAAACGGCCTCAAGTTGCGCCAGGGGTTTAGATTGGATAGTAGGAAGAATTGCTTTACTGAAAGAGTGGTTAAACATTGGAACAGGCTGCCCAGGGAAGTGGTGGAGTCCCCATCCCTGGAGGTATTTAAAAGGCGGGTAGATGAGGCGCTTAGGGACATGGTTTAGTGGGCATGGGGGTGTTGGGTTGACGGTTGGACTCGATGATCTTAGAGGTCTTTTCCAACCTTAATGATTCGATGATTCTAGAAGGGACTCACTCGTGGGTATCACACGCTGCCTTCCTCCACTTCTCACTCCTCACCCTCACCTGGCTCCTGCCAGCTCCCAGGACGTTCAGGCAAGTGGTCCTCAGCCTGCAGCCATCTTCATCTCAGCTGGGACAGCCCGGACAGATGGTCTTCGTGAGTTAATCCATGCGATTTTGCCTAAATTTGATGAGGGAGCAATTTATTACATGCTGCAAACTGGCAGTGGTGGCAGTAAGCAGGCAGGAGCGGCAACCAGCGGCAACCAGCATCCCTGGCAGGAGGGGAGACAAAGGAGGAGGTTTGGGCACAGGGAACGACCCCAGGGCTCAGGCTGGAAGTCCAGGAAAGCTTCCTCCTCCCTGCTGAAGCTGCCCAGGTGCCTACGTGGGGCAGGGGCTGGATGAAAAGACTGGAGGTAGAAAAAGCCATTGAGCACTGGAAAGGGGAGCCAGCGGCCGGGAAGGGTGGTTGAGGACATTGGGGACACCCTGACCAGCTCAGACCAAGCTTCATACTTCAGTTATCAGGTGGGTCACCGGGTCATGCCTCTGCGGTACTTGCTTGGTCTCACTGTCCACTGCCTTGGCTGTATCCCCTTTCCCCAGGGTACTCTTTGAAGGACAAAGAAGGCATCAGCATGGATTTATCTCACTAGTCTTCCTTACCGGAGCCCACTGCGGGATGAGCAGGGGCCTCCATCTTTCCTGGCGTGTCATCCCGTACGATGGCCACCAGCTCCTAAGATCATGTCCTACCAAACCAAGTGGGTGTCCAGAGCTCAGTGTCCTACGTATCTACTGCTGACAAAGTGGGAAGGCCCAAAGCACGTGGTCAACCCGTGCACCCAGCAGGACTTTCCAGGCAGATGGCAGGAGGAGGCTTTCCTAACAGCAAGATGATGGATAACCATTTCCAAAGACTCCTCCTAGCTCCGTCCCACACAGATCACACTTGCTTAGGGTCCTTCCCACTTACCAACTCTTCCTTCCTCCACTACCCAAACATGATCCACCTCTTCTCCAAAATTACCATTCCTCCTCTTCCTCTCTGCAAGGCTCCCATTGCACCTGCAGGGGCTCCTGGCACCCACCAGGGCTGCAACATCAGCCCAGGGAGCCTGAGCCCAGGGTCTGAACATCTTCACCTGAACCCCACCTGGAGGGTTGGTTGTTTTGCTCCAATGCTGGCTCTGTGAAGGTCGCTGGCTGCCGGGAAGGCTGCCCAGGAGCGAGGACAAAGCAGTGTCACAAGCTGTGGTAGTGGGGACATCTGTCTGGGGAGAGAGAGGGTAAGGGGACAAGACACAAAGCAACCACAGAAGCAGCCTCAGCATCCACCGCACCGCCCCACCACCTGAGCCAGGGGCAGCCCGGCTCAGCCCTCTCCCGGGGCTGGGGTCCCTCCTGCAGACCCCTCTAGGGTGGAGGCTCCCATCGATGCCAGGGGATCCCAGGGGATCTGCTCGGCCACCTGGATGCAGCTGGGATGGGGGTAGGCACCTGGCAGCTCTTCTGCTGAGCGCAGGAGCTGCAGCCAGGCACCGGCACATAAATACACCGTCCTGGAAGGAGCCTGCGGTGTATCAGAGAGCAGCCCACAGCCACGAGGGGACCTGCCCCATCCCATCCCATCCCATCCCGTCCCGTCCCATCCCATCCCATCCCATCCCATCCCATCCCATCCCATCCTGCGGCAGCCGGTTCACCAGGAACACCCTGCGTCAGCGCTTCGCCAGCGATAAATAAGGGAGGAACGTGGCGGCTCTGGCCCCCAGGATCTGCCAGCCTTCTCCATCGGAGAGGAAAAACGAGGGCTCTGGTGATGCTGGCACCCTCGCCCCTGGCAAGGCTCCCCCTCCGCCACCACCAGCCCAGGGGTGACAACGAGGGTGCCCAGAGCTGCCTTCTTGCTCCTGTCCCTGCATAGCCCTGAGGAGGAAGATGATACGCAGCAAGGCACCCTGAGACCCCCAGGATGGGGGGACAAGTACAAACAAAAAAAAAAGAGCTTTTATACAAAAACCAGATACTTCCATCCCAGCTGATGTGCAAGGATAGAAAAGGGAGGGGGGAGAAAAGCAGCAGCTGGGATTTTGGAGAACAATGTGGGGAGAAAAATGAAAGAGGGAGGAAGATGAGCGCAGTTGAGTCGCCCGCGGTTGTCAGCCCTTTTCGGGGGGAGGGTGGCGGCAAGGTTAGTGATCAGCCAGATCCGAAACCAGACAAAACTATTTCCACATGCCAATAAAACCCCGAGCGCGACGGGTTTGCAGGGCTGTGGGGCCCCCGTGCTGCCTCTAAAACAAAACAGAAGAGCTGGGAAGCTCACCCAGGCAGGAGCTGGCGCGTGGAAGGGAACGCAGTGATGGCGTCTGGCCTTTCCTTCCTCCTCCTCCTCCTCGCCTGTCGCAGCCCATCCCTCCTGGCATTGCTCGGTCTGCATCAAAGGGACACATGGAAAAGCAATAGGGCAGTGCAGGCATTGCTTAGTGGGGCCGTTGCTGCTTGTGGGCGGGTCTCACCTCCCACATGGGTCTGAGAGCTGAGAACCTCAAACTCATCTCACTTGTGTCTTCAGCAGGCTCCGGCATGCGGGGTCAGGGATCAGAGGGCTGAAATCATCCCCGCCGCCGTGAAACCAGCCCTTCACAGCGGCAGAGCCGAGGCAGCCCCCTCCCTGGGGAGGCTGACGGTCCCAGCCCTCTCCACACCGAGATGGGGACATTCTCCAAGCCACGGCTGAAAGGGACCTGCTCCTGCCTGTGTCCCGCCACGCGGTGACCTTGGCTGAGCTTTTAACTCGCCCACGGCTTAGTCTCAGCAGCCGTAAAACCCAGTGCAATCGCCAAGACCTTGCCGGAGAGGAAAGCAGCTGCCGCCCTGAGCTGCTATAAATCACTGCACCAAAAAGCGCGGCACCCACCTCCCCGCTCCCCGGCTGTAAATCTGCAGGAGCAGAAACTGGAGTGGCTTATTGGGAGAGGCCACATCACCACCCCAGCCCGGCTCAGCCCTCGTGCTGGCCACGTGGGTCCCCTCCGCCCTCCCACACCTCCCCAGGGAGAGGAAGAGGATGCTCGGTTAATATTAACTGCCAGCAGCACTCGCAGCCTTATCGGACAGGCAGCAGGCACCCTGCGTCTGCCGAGCTTCACACCACCCCGCCGCTCGCTCCCAAGCTCAGGGTGGTCACCGCCCCCACGGCCCCCCGTAAGGGAACCGCTGGTCCCAGAGCTGAGCTGTGGGGTAAGACGGGTGGATGCCGGGGATGGACGGTGACTCCAGGTCATGAGCCGAGCTGAGCAAACCCTTGGCACATCTCCAAGCTCCCTGCCTGCCCGTGCTGTCCCTCAGCCCCAGCGTTGTGTCTGTCCCCGTACCTACGCACCCTTCCTGCCACCCAGGTTGACGATGACCGGGACCCAAGCCCAGTCCCTCAGCCTGGAGGAAACCTCTTCATCCTTTGACTATTTGCTCAACAAGCACAAGGACCAGACAATTGTGATGTTTCCCCCTTTGTTGCAAGAGTTTAAGAAACCTTGGACACCTCAATCCTACAGGAACCTCCTGTTCTCTGGTGGGTACAGGAGCCAGAACCAAAGGGCAGCGCTGCAGTCCCCTCTGGACATGGGAGAGGAGGCCATCAAGGAGCACATCCAAGGACATAGCAAGTATGGTCCTTGGGTATTTTGGGCACATGTGGAAACTGAGGGGTTTCAGTTCACAAGGCAGCCTGGAAGTTACTGCCACACTGATCTGTGCTCACACGACCAGCTCCTGTCTCTGCAAGAAAGACTTCACCTTTGCTACGTTAATTAACAGCGGAGAAGAAAAATTGAGCGCGGGTCTGTGCCCTGTCCCATCGTCCCATCCCACCGAGGCAAAACCATCAGGCTCTGCAGCTCCAGCTGCCCAGGTCATGAACTTCCCCATCCCAGGGAATCCACAGGTTTCACCAGAAAGCAACAAAAATTCATCTGCTCCGAAACGCTTCTCCCCTTGTCTCCGCTCCCATCCTCCCTCCCACGCTCATTACCCGGGTGCTATTCTGCTCAGGTCCTCCTGGTGTGCTCATCACCGCAGCATCACCCCCGCCAGCAGTGACTAACATCTGTCACGTTTGCTCTCTCATCCTTGCCCAGAGGCAGGAAAGTGCCTGCGTGTGTGTACACGCACCCTTCGACATGCCAACGCAGAAGCCCCGGGTTAAAGCCGCCGGCTCATTTCGGTGTAAATCAAGGTTTTGCTGGGTCTTTGCATCAAAGATGGCATCTTGCCCCGAGAGCGGAGGGCACGGATTTGGCCGTGGGTCTGTGAGCCCAAGGTGGTTCGTGCTCTTCCTCACCGAAGAAACATCACCATCAGCATCACCACAGAGCACTTGCAAATGCCCCGACCTGCCTGGTGCAGCGTCCAGGAGACCAAGCGATACTCCACGCACCGCAGCGCATCCCTCCAGCCCAGCGCTCCCCGCTGCCCTGACCAGCGCCAGCACACAGGGCTCGCCACCGCCTGGCCGTTCATCATTCTTGAGCTGGCCTGATCCAGGCACTGGGCGGTGCTGGTGTCGGCAGGGCTGCAGCAGGGAAGGATAAAGCGAACTGGGAGTCATGTGGCATTCCCAGAGGACCAGCGCAGTGGGGAGACCCTGAGCATCTTGGCCTTCTTAGAAAAGAAGCAGCTCTTGGCAACAGAAGGAGCGATTGTGTCCTACTGCCGAGAGGCGAGGATGGCTGCCTGCACCACCTTTGCTCCTGTCTGCTGTAACTTGTAAGCCCTTTGAGTCACGCACACTTAAAGCTTTCTCTGAGTCTTCTAATGATTTCTTTTTTTAATTCAAGACTGTAAACGGAGCTGGATTCCTGTGGTTAATCCAGCGCAGGGTCCACTGGATTAGCAGTGAGCCCACCTGCTACACAGCTCCATAGAGTCATCTCCAGTCACCACCACCTCCACATCACTCACTGGGGTGAGCTGCAAGTTGCATGTTGGCCATCAGGAGTAGCTGGCTCTTACTGTGTCCATCTTGCAGCCCAGGGAAAGCAGTACGGACCCAGAAGGTCAGTACGGACCCAGAAGGTCAGTACGGACCCTCCTCAGCAAGGGACTGTCGTGGTTTAACCCCACTCAGCAACTGAGCACCACACAGCCACTCGCTCACTCCTCCCCGGTGGGACGGGGGAGAGAATCAGAAGAAGTGCAGAAGATCTGACCACCTCCACCTCCAGCCCAGAACGTTGAAGGAGGTGGCTCAAGGAACTGCAGGATTTTGATAGGCAGCGTTAGCAAGATGTGAGTGGTGTCACAGCACAGGAAGAGGGCAAACGCTGTCCCCATCATTAGGAAAGGGGAAAGCAACTCAAGGGAGGAATGAAAGACTAGGCCAACGTCAGTAGTAAATTGAGGCTCTAAAGCCCATTTAGAGAGACGCTGTGTAAAGCAAAAATGTACGTGGGACCAACATTTTGTCACCTACACCTAAAGAGAATAAGATCATATTGGCTTTGCCCTGCATTACCTGACTTTCTTGAGAAAGGAAGACCAGTCCTGGGATCACAACTAATCCTGGCACAAAAGGAGAAGTCTGTGGCAGCAGCTCTGGGAGGAGCCAGTTTCTCCTGGGAACTGGGTGGCCTTGAGCAGCACGATGGAAGGGAAGTGGCCACCAGCAGCACGATGGGGAAGGCAACACATTCAGCAAGGACAAATTTTGGGTATAAGAAGGCAGCCTTGAGGCAGGGATGGACCCAGGTGTGTTGGGACATCAGGAGCTGATCGAGAGCCACTGATGGGTGAAAAGGCAAATGCAATTTTAAATTTGAGAAGTGTTTTCAATAAAGGCAGAGGAATACAAGCGCCATTAGACCAGACACTGGGGTAACTTCATCTGAAAGGTAAATATTTCAAGGGGAGTAAAATCTTGAGAAGGACAGAAGACCTCATCCAGCTGAAGGTGAGCACTGATCCAAGAAGAAGGGTACAAACCAGCGTAACTTAAAGAGGGTGGGAATTTGAAGTCTGCTCCCAACCATCAGAGCAAGGAGATGCTGACACACCCCTGCATAAGAAAAGCAGGCGTGAAACACCCAACTGCTCAAAACAGAGCAGGATCCGTTCCCCTGACGTGGTAACCAGCAATAACAGGAGACGACAGTCAAATCGGAGCCTTAACCATGCTATAAATGAAGTGAGACACATTCTGATTGAAACAACTGGGTGCCTAGTTAAAGCCTGATTGCAATAGGCTGCTCGCACATTTGTTGACCAGCTGAGCCGTGCTCCTGCGGAGCTTGTAGGGCAGCGGTAGGATTACGCTGGAAATGGGAACATTCCTCAAAATCATACACCCTGATCCTGACGGAGTCAGTCACCATCCCCATGGCAAATGAGCCTGCAAAAGTCAACAGGACAAGAAAGAAAATGGTAATGAGAGATCTGGAGTTTGAAGGTACCACTGAAAAGCAGGTCTTGGGTACAAAGAAACGTTACCCTGAGTTTTAAAAGAATAAAACCTGGTGCAAACATCAGAGCTTCTGCAGGAGGCTGGTGAAAGCCTTGCCCTCTCCCACCATGCTCGGTGGTCCTCACTTCCCACTCAGATGAGCTTAGTGATGTGCTGCACCCAACATCTGCAAACCATGCAAGAGCTGAGAGGCTGGAGACACAAAATACCTCTTCATCACGCTTGGGACTATCAACTACCATCATGAACGTGGTTTGTGGAGCTCAGTCGGACTCATGTCCCTTCAGCTGCACCAAGCCCACGCATGAGCTTCTGAGAAGAAAGCTCCGATCCCAGAAGGGACCTGAGGAAGCCACCCAGCTCCATCCACCCCATGGCTGGATCTGATGCACCCCAGGCTTTGCTGGCTGGGAAGTGCAGGTACGAAAGCCATGCTAAGCACAGCCGTCCTGCGTGGTCACTGCCCCCCTCGAGGGAATGGAAACCACAGCCGGGTTTTACAACGGCATTAAACTCAATGTTCCCAGCACCTCTGGTAGCGCAGGACCTGCTCAGAAGGGTTATTCCAGCCTGAAGGGCAGATTTACCAGAAACTAATCCAAACAGAGAAGCAGCCGTGGGGCTGTTTGCACACCTGCCAAGAAATGCTGGGGCCTCCAGCACGAGAGGGGCAACAACTTGTTTCTTCCTCTCTCCTTTCTTTTTCCTAGTAAATCAAAAATAATAATAATAATGGTAGTAAACTCCCCTTGGCTTTACTCTCCCCCACCAGAGCAGATTCAATTAGCAGCTTCCCTGAGCGGCAGAGGTGTGATTTACTCCCAGAACGGGATGCATTAAGACGTAGGGCAGTGGGAAATTTCCATTTGCCCCCCAGTGAAATTCCCCTCCCCAGCCATTCCCACCGCTGAGGACCAGACAAGCTTTCCTGCTTCGCTTCCTCATTAACAGGTTTGAGGCACAGCCCGTGGTTTGGTTAAAGAAGCCCCCAAAGACACGTTCACCTGGGGGAGCTCACACCAGACTCCTTTCTTCATGCAAAGTGGATGCCATCACCCATCCTTGGGATGCTCTCTAAGCCCAAGCGTCCCCCGAAACGGTGTTGGCACCCACTAAGCTGGGCACAAGCTGCTTCATAGCCCGAGTTGGCCGCTGGTGCTGCTGATAGCCAAAGTGCCCCAAAACATCCCAGGCCCAAAGTAAATTCCCACGATAGTGGTGGGCAGCTGAAACCTTAACCGGTCCCGTATCAAAAGGGCCAGTCCCCAGCATGGGACGTGGCTGCAACCTTGTGGCATCCAAAGCACTCAGCTAGCTGGAGCAGCTACAGCCATCCCCATCCTGGCACCGTGCCCCACACGAGGGGCAGCTATCAGCCCCCCCAGAGGACCCGAAAACACGAGCTGTTCCCTTTCCACCCACATATCATCCTCCTGATGCTCTCAGACGGGTTTTCACGCTGCTTCCCGGAGCCGAGCTCCCAGCGAGGGCTGCTGTGTCCGCGCGGAGGCCGGGGAGGAGAGGCAACGATGCTCCACGCCGCTCACGTCAAGCCCTCCGCAACCCACGATCTCTATTTGATTCTCTTTTAAAAGGGGCTGTAACGCAGCGCGTATTTATACTTCAAAACAGCTTGTGTAATTGCCAAAAAAATTAAAAAAAAAAAAAAAGACACAAAACAACCTTGCTACAATGACTAATTAGCTCACTCCTGCCTCGTACCCTGTAAACAAATGTATTTGTAACCAATTTGCAAGCACTTTGCATAAGGGGCCCAGAACACTCATGCCTGTTTGATGCATTTTGACATTAATTTGATAATAGCGGCTTAACAAGGAATCCAGGCTCCCTAGCTATAAATATGCTGCTTTTCCACTTCCTTTTATCTGCACAGTGAAATAATGTTGTTTTTCCCCCTGCTGCAATAACCACCATCCAACTCTTTCATGAATGCCCTTTATGTCCTTTAGCATTTTCAAGGCTTTTTTTTCTCTCCTCCTGGAGAAAGTAAAAGGGTTTTATTAGTTGTATTTTTAATTCCTGTTCATTGGGGGGAAGGAGAAGAGAGGGCAGCGATGGTACTCTGATAATGCAGCTTCCAGGAGACAGGGGCGAGAGACTTGTTTGTTCAGAAATACTTCTCCATCAGTCTGTGCTTCATAGGAGGAGAAAGCTCATCCTTCTCCTCCTCCACTCGCTGTGGCTCTCCCACTCCCTGCAGGCCTTCACTGGCACACCAGAAAGAAAATTCAAGCAGAGTGAACTGGGAATGGGACACTGGAGTCCCCACTGATGCCAACCAGAAAGGCACCATGGCCCCCATCCCCAAAGGGTGGCACTACAGGGCCACCCCACTCCAAACCTCTGCTTGATGGGACAGTCCACACCACCATGAGAACCATCACGTGTCCCACGGGACAGCACAAAAACGGCTGGATCATGGGGGCTACAGCTTGTCCACGCCCTGACAACACCATTTCTCCTCTCCTTCTGGTCCCTCCCCGAGACTTTCCACCTATCCCAGCATCAGAACTTCGCTCACACAGAGGTTCTTACTCGTGCACGCGTCCTCCACCTCGGCCTCGCCTGTCAGCCCCCAGGGCGAGGCTGTCTCTGGGGCCTGAGAAGTAGGAAGCACAAAATTAGCACCTTGGAAATTGTCAGCTGCGTCCTGTGGCCATAGACAAAGCCTTTGGGAGATGAAGCGATTTGGCCTCTCTCCTCCACACTCCCTTCTCCCCTGCCTCCACCTTGGAGCCAGAGATGTGCAAGTTGCTCCCCCAAATTGATCCAGGGGGTGAGAAGTGGCACACAGAGCACAGACCCGGAGGACCTCTCCTCCTGCCATCCCAGGCCTAGAGACCTCCCAGACAAAGTCCCAGCAGACGGAAGAACAAGCGTTCGCTGCTGTAGGCTGCGAGTGAGGGTCTGGGAGGTGTTTTAGCCAGCACCCTGCAGACCTGCCCCCTCCGAGGTGCTCTCACCCAAGACACATCAAATGCTAAAGAGCAGCTGGCAGGAGATAAGGGCTATGAAAAACAGATCAGGTGGACCAGCCCCGAGAGCAGCATTAGTGCTCACCCACGCTTCCCATTTTGACCTGCATTGCTCAGGTATCCAGTAGCAAGAGACTCTGTGAAGTGAGAAAAGGACCAGATCTCCAGGCAGAAGAGAACTGGATCATCTGGTCCGTTTAAATGTCCTCCCAAAACCCCTAACTACAATTACCAGCCAGCTTCTTTCCATGGCTAGAGATATTGTTAAAGATGCTTCGCCCCTGCCTCCTCGCTGAATCTCTGGGACTTCTTCACACCCTAAGTGCATCAGCCCCCCACACTGACCTTCCTCTGCCCGACACGCGCAGGCTGCAGAGCTGCAGTGTTAGGCATAACCTGCTGCTTTCCCAGCAGGCTGGTACTTGCTGCCCAACAAGCCCAGTTAAACCAGGCAGCAAAAAAGCCAGTTGGGCAGAAAATGGAGGCAGAGAGGTGGGGAAGGGAGCAAGGGACAGCCACTGCTCCACTGCGTGGCACTTCGGCAGGCGGGGGAAATCATTAACGACCCAGATCTGCACATACAAGGTCTCCTTTCCCCTTCACATGGCAAACAAAGGCAGGCACAGCCCTGTTCCCCACCAGCAGGTCCCACCCTATGCTCTTCACGCAGCTGGGTCTGGAGGACAACGAGGATCTGGGAACTGTCTGCACATCCACACGCTGCCGCTAGCCCAAAGCCCTCTGACAGCCCAGGGACTATCGAGCATCTGTGGAGGTGCAGGGCTCCAGCCCTGCAGTCACCCACCTGCACTGGGAGACAGGCAGGAAAGGAGAGAGAAAACCCACACGGCAAGCCAGTAGCCTTCCCAGTTTTATTTTTTCTTCTCTTTAAACACATCTCGGATTGCCATGATCTGGTTTGAGGCACTTGCCCAGCCTCCTCCGTCCCCACAGCAAGCAGAAGTGCCTCTTGCCCTGTCTCCCTGGCTCCCCCTCACAGAGATCGATACCCTATTTGCCCAAATACTGGCTGTATAGACGAGGGCAAAACCAGAAACATACCGAGACATCCAAGAGGTTGCGGGAGATCTCTCCCCCTGCCAAGCTGAGCTCTCCACCACTCAACCCTTTCGTACCTCTGCTCCAGTTCCCCCTCCTGGAAACCAGATCACGTCCCTCCTTGCCAACAGATAAGCTGGCAGAGGGCAAAAGATCAGTACCGAATGGGAACTGGGCTGCTCCACATGGGCCTTCCCCTGGTTTCCATCCACCAGCGTATCATATCGACCACGGCCCTTTCAGCCATTTCCCCTTTAAGTCCTCCTCTGGGATCGTTAATACCAAAACCCCGCGGCAAGCCCCGGTGATAAGTTGGAGGCTTAGCAGAGTCCAAAAGCACATTCCTTCCTCAGCCTCCTCCCTGCTTATCTCTTTCCTCCCTCCCCCAAAACCACGTTTAGATAAAAGTTATTGGAACAATAAAATCCATAACTCAAACATGAGCCCAGGAGGGATGGAGGGAGGGTCTCCGCTCCGTGCCCTTGTGAGCAGACCTGCCAGAACAGAAAAACAGAGGAGAGCCCATGATCCCCTCTGAAATGAAACCTGGTGCAGGACCTTGGATCGCTGCGGGGAGAGACCGCAGCACACGTGCTCTCCTGCAGTCATAGAATCATAGAATAGTTTGGGTTGGAAGGGACCTCTAAAGGTCATCTAGTCCAACCCCCCTGCCATGGGCAGGGACATCTTCAACTAGATCAGGTCCCACCAGAAGTCATTCATGGACTCACTCACCTTTTAAAAAACTGATCACACATCAATTTTGAGTGATCTCCTAGTGCTTCACCTACCTGGGGTGAGTTGATTTAAGCACGTGAGTACATGAGCTGCACTGTTTTCCACCAAGCTGTTCCTGAAGCCCAGCTTCCCCCTTTATCACTATCCTGCGCCCTAGAAACAGCAACACAAGAGACAGCTCAGTAGGATGTATATTTTCTTTACCATTGACCAGCCTTACCACGCAGGCAAGCCCAGCGGCTGACGCTGCTCCAGCTGTAGCGTGCACAGAGCTGTGGTCCAGCACTTCCATCCCACCCCTCTCCACCCTTTCAATATTTGGTGGCAGTACGCTTTCAGCCACCACCGCAGGCCCCCAGGATCCAGGGACCACACGGCTACAAGGGCAGCACCGCTGCTGCCAGGGCAGGTTAATGCCTGCGGTTTCCTTCACCACGAGCAGCCCGTGCTGCCTGCTTCCACCATACCGGCTTCTCCTTCCCACAGACTCAGCCATCCCAACTCAACTACATCCACGCGGTCATGGTGGCATTAACAGGATTTTGGCCACCCCAGTTCACATTTAACCAGACCCTTGATTTCAGCTCTTGGCTTCATGCAAAGAAGAGGTGCAGTTCCAGCTTGCTGCCCGAGGGTTGGAGTGGTCGGAGCCAGGTGTAGGTCATAGCCTGGGGCTTCTCGGAGTGATGGACCTTCTGCAAGTCACTTTGGTTCACTTACCCAGGGATAACGGTTGCTTTGTCCCACAGCAACACGGCTCAGTGGTTAAGTGCTCGGAGATCCACGGAGGAAAAAGCATTTCCTGAACACAAAGTAGCTCCTTCATTAACGTGCAGCTGAGCCCACGGCCACAAGCACCGAGGTGCACAGAGCGACATCCGCGAACCTCAGACCTGGGGGAACAGGGCTGTGAACCCCATTTAGCACGGCTCACCCCAGCACTCCCAGCAGGTGACACTTCCACAGCTCCCAGTCCAGACTGGGGCTACAGCCAGGCACATCCCTGCCCACACACACCTCGCCGCAGCAACTCACCTCACATCGCTTAAGCTTAAGATGCGACACCAAAGCATGCCTCCTAGGAGGACGGCTTTGGGCTTTGATTTTAAAGGGAAATAAGAGGCAGGAGGCAACGAGAGAGACCTGGTTCAAAATCAGTTTCACTCTTTATTTGAAGTTTTACATGCCACCAGCGTACATGAAAGTTGCACATTCAGAATTCGACTCACTACTAGAACAAAGGGCCAGATGCAAACACAAGTGTCAAACGAGTGCAAGATGGAGGAGCCTGAACCGAGGAGCTTGTCGGTCTTTGCGACCAGGCTGCGCCGCATCCCGATGGCACTTCAGACATCAGAGGCTAACCCGCAGTTTTGAGGGCCACCTCCCTTTGCCATCTCCAGGGCGTCGGTTGTGACCTGGGTCTTCTCTCCCAAGGCAGCACCGTTCTCTTTCAACAGGCTAAACAAGCAGTTTTGGTAACATCTCTACCAGAACCGAGGGTGTTTGGAGACCAACTGCCCATTTAATGCTTTTCTGAATTCCCCTTTCTATCAATGCCAGCAGTTTTTACAATGAGAAACAATTTCCACCCGCTGTTTACAGGGAGAGATGACAGAAATAGGGACTCTTACACTGACATTTTATTTTCAAAGAAAGTTTTGATAGAAAAACATTTTCCCTAGCAGCCTTGGGCAGGGAGTTGCAGCTTCCACTTCAAAGGACAAACTTCAAAAACAAATCCAGTGTCCTAATGGTTTTGTGCTACATTACTTAATTGTCATACAGCTAATTAGCAATGCCTGATTTCACATTCTCTGTACATAGATGAAGTTCACAAAAGGGGCTACTTAAAACAATAAATAAAACAAGGCACCAGGCAGCCAGACTCCGACAACATTAACATAAAACATTACACTTTACCATTTAAAAAACTGAAATAAAAACCCCATCATGATTAAACCTATATTGATCTGTCTTCCTTCAGATCTCAGAGCTTTGAATCTCCGCAAGGAAAGGGGGAGAACGCAATGCAGGAAGCGGGGTCTTAGTGTGCACGTCTGTGTATGTATTTTGCCAGCGTGTAGCAGAGATCTTTAAAATTCTAATTATTTCCCTATCACCAAGTAAGATCGGGATCAATAGATGGTACAAACTGACCCCTTTCCTCGAGTGTCAGGGGGAAATTAAAAAAAAAGAACGGGGAGGGCAAAACGAGAGCGTCAGAGGTCAATGCCACAAAACAATAGATATTGATGTCTCCATTCATTTCAAACAGCGGAAAGGTCAATGCCTCCCTTGCTTCATGTTTTATGGCTGAAATCCTGCTGCTAACAGCAACAATGTTAGTAGTCAGACCTCATCCATCCTTTTTTATTATTATGATTATTTTTAACCAGGTTAGCCATTTTGAAAATTTGACGAAAGCTGGGAAGCAGCAGTGGGGGGCAGGGCAGGAGGAGAAGAGGGGAAGCTGCCCTGGAAATTAGTGGAAGGGATGGTTTCCATTAGTTTTCGAGCCTGCCTGTCCCCCCACCTGTGCTCCAGTTTGTCCCTCGCTGCCCCCTAAAAAATGAAAAGGGCCTGAGGCAACATCCCTTCACTATTAATCATTATTCCCCGTACAACATCCCAATTGGTTTCTATGGAAATGATTCTCCTGCTAGAGTACCCCGGCTGCCTGCGCATCTAATCAAAGAGGCAGGAGAGCTGCAATGGAAGGAGATTTGCCTCTGCAATACCCAGCATGGCTCGCGTGGTTCCCTGCACAGGTCTCCCTGCAGACAGGGGCGAGGAGCTTTGGCTGGACACTCTCCCGTGGGACCGGCCAAAGGGGAATGGCATCTCCCTTAAGCAGACGGAACAACCCTTCTGCACCAATTAACTTCACAAACAGAAAAGCCCCACAGTTCTGTGGCCATGGGGGGATACCCCATCCTAAAAAAAGGCTGCTGGGAGAAAGCACCCTGCACCTCACAATGCACAGTCCTGTTCCTGTACGTCGCCCCAGGACTTTCACGCCTCTGATGATCAGCAAGGCGAAGGGACAGATCCTGCTCTGCTCCCCTGGGAGTCTCACATGCCTCGGCAGAGGAGGAGGTAGTCATGCGAATTAAAGTGAGCAGGGTCACTGCTCTGCTACCTGCATTAACAACCCCAGCCCTGCCCTCTCCTCCCAAAGGAGCACCACCTCGCCTGGGGAGGGGGAGAGCGTTTTGCACTCCTGCAAGCTCCCTTGCACAAGGCGGGTGAGCCCTCCTCCCCTTTCACAAGTGGGGAAACTGAGGCCAAGTTTCACAGTGTGTGTTTGACTTCCAGTTCGAGGTCCACATCACACTCCTGCCCAGCCTCCTTTCATTCCCATCTCTTCTCCTCCGGGCGAACCATCTCACTGACAGAGAAGCAACTACAATCCAAGTTCTCCTGAAGGGAGAGGCCATTGCCACACAGCCACCTTTCCAAACTGAGCAGTGGATACACTGCCATTTTCTAAAGAGACCATGAAATCACCGTTGCAAAACAGCTGAGGAAGCAATCCTTTAACCTACAGTCCTTCTAAGAAACCTACCGAAACACTGATGACTTAGCCCCACCAAATTCCCCACACCAAAACCACTGTCACTCTTCAGGTCTAGACCCTCCCAGCCTGCAGGAACCAAATGCCATGTTGCTAAACAAGACTTTGGACATCAGCAGAGCAGCAAACAACTTCTTATTTTACCCACTAATGGCACTTGTCCCAGAATATCCTTCTCCCAAAGAAGCGCGGACACCTCGTTGCTGGTCAAAGCAAAGATTTCGTCTGCAGTCCCCAAAGATCGGAGGTGTGATTTGGAGCGCAGCAAGAAACACGCCAGCAGGGACTGGGAATCCTGCAGAGGCAGCCCCTATGAGAAGGGCACCTTCTGTAATTGAATTCATTTATTTTACACTACGGACAGTGGCATCAGCAGGCTCAGAGATCACCTCATTAGATGCTCACAGAGAGCGGGAGAGAGATTTCTGGAGAGATGGGGACAGAGACCAGAGAAAAGGAGGGGGGATTTCATATTAAACAAAAGCTAGGAACAAAACACCTGTCTCTCCGTTCTCCTCTCCTCCGCTAACACTGCATGCCGGAGTCTCAGCGCTGAGTGGGCTCCGAGTCCCATATATTGCTCTGTTCAGAACATATGGTGCTATGTTTAATAGCCCGGCTCTGCCAATTGGGGACTATTAGGGTGGGTTCTTTTCCCAGTGTAAATGTTGCAGAATATAAATTGTAATTAACACCGATGCCAAAATAGCACTTAGAGAAAATAAGCACATTATTAACATCTGGTGAATCCTGCCCGGAGTGCAGAAGCAGCGGAAATTCTCACTCACCATAAGAGGATTTGTAGTAGAGATACTGAGCATTGGCCTAGAGTTGGGGAGTCGGGGGTGGAAGGAGTTTTTAGCTCTTTATCACTGTTTGTGGTGCTATCTTTATTACCTGGGGGTGACCGTTCCTAGCCCTGATTATAACTGGTAGCATTTGCATCAGGACTTCTGACCCGCTCGCGTGAATACAGATGTCTAAACATCATACTCCAGGCAACAGAATAACGGCGTTATAAAACATGCCTGATTGCCTGCCCCGATCTAGCAAGACACGAGGCAGATGGGTATCACTTTGCCAAGCAAAAGGTACAGCATGTTTCATCAGGTTACTCTAACCCCCAAGACCAAAGGGTTAACATCACCATTAAGCAACAGGTGTTTTCTGCATACTACTGTCCCCCAACCCAGGTTTTCCAGCGGGACGGGAACAGGAGAGCTAGCAGTTCTGCCAAACTCTTGCCGGTGCCACAGCGTGTATGTGGAGCTGACATCTCTGCTGAGGGTGGGAATGGCCTCGCTCCTACAGCACGTACCAAGCACCGGGATTCCTCCACAGGACAGAACATTAAGCATTAGAGAGCTGGCTCCATACCCTCAGCCTTCCCTCTACCCTCACCTGAGGCTAGAGGCACAAGGAGGAGAAAGCAGCTTTGCTAACGCTTCAAACAGCTCTCTGCTTAACACTCACCATTTATTCTAGGAAAGAAACATGGACAAAAACTAGGCAGAGTTGAAGTGGCTTGAACTGGACAGAGCAGTGGCTCCTGTTTCTGCCAAAAAGTACATCTGATTTGCTGAAGTGAGGGAGGAGGAGGGAAGAAAGATGTTGGAGAGGGAGAGAGGGATTCAAACAGGCGAGCAATATGACAAGAGGTAGAAAGAACGACCTCGCCGGGAGAGCAGGAGAGAAAACAGTGGCAGGATGCCAAGAACAGGGCACCAGCTCCTCGCACTCACCTGCACGGTGTCTAACCTGAGGCAGAGTCTCAAATGCTTCAGGAGCACTCGCAGCTCAGCTGCAGCCGTTCTCAGAGGAGCACGAGCCGGCCTCACCACCTTGTTACCGGCTGCAAACCAGAGACCACTGCTGGCACCCTGTCCTGAGTGGGGAAGGGAGAGAAACTCAGGGCAGACAGCAAAAGCATGCAGGGGTTAGTTTTAGCAACGCACAGACTTGTGCTAGTAGAAGGCTAACATTAACCTGCTCGTTAACACCGTAACCTATCTGAGCACAAGGGTTACTGCAGTCTGGCTCAAGTTTTACACCAGCAAGACAGATTTCCAGGCAGGTTCACACCTGACTGATGGGAAAGTAAGGAGGGAAAGTCCTCCAAAGCTGTGGGGTGCGTGTTACTCCAAAATCTATCCCATCAGACCAGGCTTCCTATGAACCACTGATGCCAGAACAGCGTTTGGGAGATGGCATCTTGTGTAGGAAATGCTGACAAGGAGATGGGGACATCATCTTTGGATGACACTGGGTCTCCCAGAAAAGTGCTGCTCAACACATTAGGGAGTGTTTAGGAAATTACAGGTGGAGAAGTTAGAGAGCTCTGGTTGATAGCTGTTTCGCAGAAGACAGACCCAGTGCACTACCACAAAATACTCCAGCAAAAGGGAAATCCAACTGCCATCCAGAAACATCACTCCAGGAATACATAACTCAGCTTTTGGTACAGCTGTCTGATGCTTTCAAAAGTGCTCAGTAAATAAGGCAATATGAATGTGATCCAGACCACCACTGATGCCTGAGGAAGTTCTGTGGAGCAGAGAAGCTGACTGAAATCACACTGTGAAAATACTTCATATCTCTAAAATTAGCATGAGCTCAAGGCATGGGATCTAAGGACAGAACTGGAACACTACATTCCCATCTACACTGCAAGACAGACTGCATTTAAATCAATCTGAGCCTCAACTTATTCACTGTAGGCACCATCTACCCTAGGACAAGGATTTCCAAAAGAGCCAAGAACTTCTTCCACCAGACCAACTGATGGAAACAGCATCAGCAAGAACATACCATGGTCGAGGCGCTCATGACCTTAATTTGTTATTCAAAAATAGAAAAGAGTCCTTGTGGTACTTCTCAATCAAAAACAACCTTTAAATATCTGTGATTGCATGTGTGTGACTACAGATGCGTATTTGTAACATAGAAAAGATGTGATGCACTTCAACTGAGCAACACATTTTTGTGCCTCTTTGCTGGCTTAGGCTTTCTACCTTGCCAAAAATCGACCAAAGCAAAGAATGAGTTCCACCAATATCACAAAGCACACTGCCAAAGTACACAGGGGCCCTTAGGAAATACAGGTGACACAGGGGAAAGAGCATCATTAAGTCAGTTTCTCTTACCTTTAACTTCAGTAAAACAACAAAGCAATTCATATTAACCGCAAGGAAATACTCATCAGATTCCAGAAGCCTTTGAGACAGGATTTTCAGATGCAAGCAATATCCAATAGATGTTTCCCCACTGCAAAGGGCCGGCTTTTTTTATTTTGCAATTGCACCTATTTGAAGTGATTGTACAGCATCCAGTGAGGTGGCCAGGAGCTGAAGATGGGGAATCCAGGCCAACAAGAAACTATTTCATGTGTTCACGCTGACTGTCCTTTCCATGCTGTGACAGTCACCACCACAAGTTGGGAGGTTCCTCGGCCACTCTGCTTTTAAACAAGGTAATTTCATCCAAGTGCCGCATGGGGACATCCCTGATGACCTCTGTCAAGTCCTCATGAAGCAGAGGGAAAATGACGACATTTAATGCAGGGCGGTCCGCCTGGAAACTAAATGAGAGACAGGTTATTAGCCGAGGAGAACACCAATTCTCCAGTGCAAGAGAAGGGGATTGCATGGATATAGATCATGCAGCGGTGGGAGCAAGGAAGGTTGTTCAGAGGAGGCAGGGGGAGCAGCTGGAAGTCAAGGTCTCCCACTCTCCTGCATGTCAGTGGGGAGCGCAGGCTGGGCTTGCACCCCTTTTCAGTGAGTCTGTTGAGCTGATACAAGCGCAAACTGGGCCTAACATGGGGAGGGAGGAAGAAGTCTTAATAAATAAATAAATCGCAACATACAGGTATTCTTAGAGGACCAGAGATCCTAAGAGCTCTGCCCAAGCTGGGCAAGGTGCTCAGAGATAATAATTTAAACCACCTACAAACCAGTGGCAAGTTGCAGAGCCATTAAGAAAATCAGGCCAGAGCAGTGCCAGGCATTCCCTCGGGGCTGAGCCTGGGATTGTTCTGCATGCAGAGTCTATGCTCTGCAATTAGAGCACAAGCAAGTTTAGAAAGCTCAGATCTGCAGATAAGCATTTAAGTGTGCCCGTGCACATGTGCGCACACACACGTGTGCTGCAGCCTCCTTTTTAATCCAAGTTGCAGAAAATCTGTCTTGGCACCACAGGAATTTGCCCTAACAGAAACGCACACAAGTATCCCTGTTTGCCACTTGAATTTTGGGTTCCAGTTTCTGAATCTACAGCCTTAGCCTTCTGGTCCCCTCTTAGAGAAATCTGCATTCTCATCTGCGCTCCCAGCTCTTCCTGCCAACATCACACTACTGGGTCTGCCTTCCACCACACATCCCAGACCTTGCAAGCGCGAGGCCTGATACGACAACATGAGAGAGGAGCAGCAGGGTTGTAACTACAGAGCAGAGGAAGAGATCAGCAAAAGTTAAAGCCATTTATATGATGTAAAAAGAGCTATACAAAAAGAGTCCAAATGCCCATCGCAAGTACTCTACATGATAGCAACCTGGTGAGTAAGAGAACATGGGGGAAGAGAAAGAGTATTACTCAGTGTAGCATAACAAGAGTTCAGCCTTTTAAAGCTGGGAGGTAAAGGGAAGTTATGCTACAGCTTAATAGTTACACCCTTAAAAGAATTGTGACTATTAGCCCCATGCCACCAAGATGCTTCCTCCGAACCGTGTGACAAGGGCCAGTTCATTATCACTCTAAAGGAGGCAGAGTCAAACCGGCAGCATCAGTCCCTTGAGGCTGAACCAAGTTGTGTTGGGTCAAAAGAGGAGTTCACTGCTCAACAAACTTCTCTTATACAGATGTGTGTCTGGAAAATTCCCAGCTCATCTCTAGCTCTGAAACGGCCAGATTTCTGTCAAACAGAGAGGGAACAGATAGAGATTCGGCTGCTGGAAACACACGTGAAAATACTAGGTAGCAATACAGCCAGCTGAAGAAAAGGCCGCAAGAGACTGGCATTTCCCAGGGAGACAGAAAGGATGTTCCCATCCACAAATGACTTGGAGTAGAGCTGCCAAAAATGTAGCAGAGAAACTCCCATTCTGAGGCTAGTTGCTCAGTCCTGGTGGGTTAAATTAATTTGCCTGAACCTAAGTAGCTGCAGGAGTAAGGATTTCCAGCAACAAAACTACCCAGGGCAATTTTATATCTTTCTGCATCACAGACCTGCCCTTCATGCCTCATGCCTGAGGGCTGGCAGAAAAGGACGCAGCTCCTTGAGTGGATCTGGGGGCTTATGTAGGAGCTGCACAGTTTCTTACTTCCACAGCACTGCCTACAAGAAATCAACCAGCAACTAACTGCTGATCTGGGAGGCAGTTGGTAAAGTCTGCAGTGAAATTACATAAAATACAGCAAATGTCTCTTTGATAGTCCCTCCTCTGCCTCAGCTCTTCATGTTTCTTATCCAACACCACAGTCCTGCAGAGAAAATCATGTTAATAGACCAAGTTTACTGAAGTTCAACTAGGAAGAAACAGCCATCTCCCCAAGGCAAAGAAACCTCTGCTTCTTTCTTTGTATATAGACTCTCCCAAATTAGATCTGCATGCTGCCTTCGCACCATATACAAAATTGTAGTTTATAAGCAGCCTTTACATGTAGCCATAAAAATGAGAACCTAGACAAGTTTACATGACAATCTGCCACCAAGACAACTGAAAAACCCCAATACAGTAAGTATACCTTCCAAAGAGGCCGGATTTATACGAAAGGTTTGAACTTGATTTAAAAAAAAAAAAGAAAAAAAAGAAAAAAGAAGGCTTTGTAATTTTCTCCCCGCCTCAACAGGAAACTGTATGTTACTGCAAATCTTGTAAATTCCATACCCCAGCAAGTTGACGCCGGAGAATTCTTTCCATGTACAATTTGCGTGATTTAAGAAAAAAAAAATCAAATGCACATGGTTCACTATTATTCTCAGCTAAATGTGCGTGCAAAGCCTCTCCTTTAACTGCCTGTTAAAAAACACCCTGATTTTAACGAGCAGCTGTCATAATGTTAAACTGGGATTAGCAGTTCCCAAAAGCAGACTCCCTCTGCAATCTATGCTCCTTTAGTCCTTCCCCGGAAGGCAATTCCTTTCTTCATACACCTGTCCAGGTGGGCTAGATTAAGTGAGAAGCACTTAGAGCACTAGTTCAAAAGGCCCCAGGCACGGGGAGGAGATAACAAGAAGGGGAAGAGATTGAGTTAATGAGTTGCAGAATAGCTCCTGTAATCTTCTTGACGGTTCTTTCCTCATTCCACACCTGGATGGACTTCAAACTGGATCTACCTCTGCAAGCGCATGGCTTGTAAAATTAAAACCCGAAGGACAGAGGAGGATGTCAACCTGGGGAGACAAAAGAGCTGCAGTTTCAGACATGAAACCCTGCTTTTTTTTCCAAGGGAAAGAAGCCAAGGATATGCTTGCTTGCTCTCTCCTACAAAACCTCCAGACTAAACTCATCATGATTAATTAAATGAAAGCAAGTTTTCTAGGCAACTGACTAGCAGCCCCTTCAAAACAGATCCTTTAATCAGAAACAACCACTGGGATAACAAAGAAAATACCCCCTCACACACATATTTTCCAGCATAACCTCTGGTCCAGCAGACTCGACACCAAACCAACAACCACCCAGCGGGAACTTTTACAAGGAGGTCTCTGAAGTGTCCTCATTTGGATGTGGACACATAGTGGGCCTGGCTTCAGCAGCTGGCTGGAATCATCCATGGAGCCAGGAAACGAAGAACGAAGCACACCCTGTGTCACAAATTCCTCCTGGCATCAGCAGAGGTATTACCTCACTCTACAGTTAGATCTTGAACAGGTTGCATGTGGCTGAGAGGGTTAATGGGGCTTTGTTATTTGCCTCCAGAATTAGCCCAGAACAGGTGTGGACTGGCCACAGTAAGGTTATTTTCAAGTGAACAGCTTGGTAAATAGCCTAACACTACAGTCTCAATTACTTCCAACCAGCGTGGCAGGATCCAATATGTAGGTCAGGGACAAAGTCAAAAAGAAAGAGAAAAAGTCTAAAGCAAGGCTGCACTTTGATCAGATTTCCTCGATTTTAGCAAGACAAAAGAGTCACTCCCTGGAATGCAGTTATCTCCTGGCAAACACTCTCAGTGTGTGTTTTCAGACATACCTCTCTAGAGAGGCCAGCGAGTCCCCAGGACTCCACCTGCTGATAGAGCTAAAGGGCAGCCCAAAGCCACAGGTGAATCTCACCAGCCAGCTTGTAACGATGGATTACGCACCCCTGCAACTCTCTGCACCACAGACCCCAGAAGACGACAGCTCCACTGCGTTAGGTGCTGCTCAAACTTACCTCCTCTTACTTGTAAGGAAAGGTTAAGGCAGTATTTGGGACTAAAGAATGTATTTCCCCTTGAAATTTCCAGAGGAACTTAAGAAAAGCCCCACACCAAATTCAGACATTTCAGCACATCCCACTTCACAAAAGCTGGCAAGCAGGAATAAGGGCACACAAGGTGGTATAATCAAGCACTGGCAACAAAAGCAGCACACACCAGGTAAAACAAGGAAATACGGTGTATCAGGAATGGATCAAGGCCAGATTTTTGAACTCCACAAACTGAGATGAGCTTATGGGAAAAGAGGCTCTAGTGAGAAGGAAAGTAAGGAAGGAAACCGGGAGAAGCTTGATATGGGGGGAACAGAGCACAGCGGGGCCAGAGCAGATGTGGACTCTGGTTTGCACGACTCTCATAAATGCAAACCAATCTCTGCTGCAGTCGCACACCTTCTTCTCCCTCCATTTAGACTTCCCCCACAGGCTGGTGAGCTGCTTCTGGAGAGGCACGACTTTCCCAAGAGAAGAGAATTCAGACCAACTCACTTTTTGCCCTGTATGCAGCTCTTTCACCTACATGCACAAAAACCCTGTTAATCCTCTGCCAGGCACAGCATAAGTCTGTTTTCACTGGAAGACTTGCTCACAGCTAAAAGTTCAAATGTGGCATCTGTCTTGAAAGCTTCAGCCAGAGTACCTGAGCCAGGCTGGAAACTCCCATCCCTGAAGCATGGCACAGTGGAACGGAGGAAGTGCCAGGACAAGCTGGAGAAGCTGACAAGTGGCATGACCCAACATACATACACGCACTTTTCTCATCTTTTCAGGGAAGGCCAGACATACACTTAAAATTTGTTCCACTGGCTGTGTCCTGAACTCAGTACCAGGGAACTGCAAAAGCTCTCCTTGCTTACAGTGACTGCCAACAGCATAAAACAAAGCTTCTCCAGAGCATCTTCCAGCCACGCCGAAGAAACTGTGGGTGGGATTTCCCCAGGCCCCTTCCTCTGTGAGCAGGGAGGACCCTTGCCCCCAACTCATCCCCTGGAATGAGTCAATGCAATTTAGTCCTTCAAGAGGGGTCTGTCAAGAAGCCTGTCAAGAGGGGTCCAAAGCCTCCACACACTGACTCTACAGCAGACCCATTCCTTAGTGCCATTCTCACTTCCAACCCTGCCAGAGTACCAGCGCTGAGCAGGCTTCGTTTTCTAACCTCAGAAACAGACTTCAAAAGCTCCTGAGGAAAGCTGTTGTGATTCCTCAGGTTGCTCTTAACTCCACACAATGAGATATTTCCTCCATAAAGTGTTTTCCTTTAAGGGTGTCTTCCATCCCCTCATGTCTACACAGACAAACTTGGCATTCTCCCAGGGCCTGCGATTTCCCCTCACCTTAAGTCCCATCACTACAGCCTCCAACCTGAGACAAAGGGGCGTAGATGGGACTCTGGAAGTCATTCGCGCACAACACTGCCAACTCTCCCATTATCTTCAATGCAGCATCCTCTGCCACTGCATCGTGTCATGGGGAAGGAGCAATACACGTCAGACTTATCCTGAGTAGAGGCAAATTACATCTCTCTACTGTGGTTTCTCTCTGTAAAGCATGAATGACACTCCGCTACTTCTCCTGTGAACCGAGGTTTATATCAAACATGCTCGCAGATTGAGGTTCTTACATTATTTTGCCAGCTGAACTCTGCATCAGTCAAATGTGACCGGACAACTAGAGAGGGAGGGAATAAGAACCCAAAGAGCGATGCCAGAGCGCCCAGGACATGTCCTAGGGGAGTGCTCTGCAGAGCAAGCTGAAAGTTATTTCCTAATCTCTTCCACAAATTAAAAAGCTACTGCAATAACTGCTCAATTAGATTTATTTTACTATGGAAATGCTTTAAAGCTGCAGTTAATGCTTCCGTTCAGCCTTTTACACCCTCATGAAGAGAAAGCACGACAGTATATTCTAATATTATTTCTCAGCCAAGAGAGAGAGGAGGACACTCCTTGAAACCTATTTCATGCACAAACCAATCTACCCTCTAAGGAAGGTTTCAGGACTGAATTCCCTTCAAAACACGAGCTAGCAGTTAGAACAAGCCATTTGGGTCAACCACAGGAATGCATTTAAGAAAAGGGTATGTTAGTACCCCCAAAAGAATATACATTAATATGCCAAATTTGGGATGGTCCCACAAGCCGTGCTGGCTTGTAAAGTATTTGAACCCACCCATAAACAACATCCCTGGTAGAAGAAAAGGTGTCTGGGCCACACCTCAAGCAGAGTCAGCCTTCGCCAAGCCCGCCAACGAATTCTTGGGTAACGCAAGCTGACAAGGATGCAGTTTGTTATTCAGTCTGTGACAGAATGATTCAGGGGTTTCTAAGAGCAGGAAATGAAACAGACAATGAAAGCTGGAACAGGATGCTAATGATTCACTACACCAGCCTAGCGATACATTAAGTCTTCTGCAATCAGACACAGGGCCCGAGCCCACAACATGCTTAGGCTAGCGGAGTGGGACTGGCAGCTACCGTGCTGGCTCTGGGATCCAGGAAAGCCAGCGGTGTACTGAGAGGGACTTTTTCAAGGTCAGAAGGAAGAGAAGGTGGTGGAGGGATGCAAAACCACCTTGACAATCTCAAATAAGCCCTGGGTGGTAATACCAGCTTTTTGCAGTGTCGGTACAATTGCACCGGTCAGGTGGGTAGTGCAGGAGGGATGCTGGGAGGACTCTGCTGAATTCAAAGATGATCTCGCACTCGCTTACTGCCTTAACAGCCCCCTCCCACCCATCTAACAGTAAAAAGGATTACCCAAAAGGGCTTTTCTGAGGCCGAGCCCACAATGAGAATCCAGGCAAGAGGAATACTGCAGGGATATCCAGGGCAATAGCAACAAGGGAGGGGGAAACGCTTAGCTCTGAGGTGAGCAAAAATTCATTTGTGATCGTTCAGTCCTGTGCCAAACACCAGAAGAGGGACTGGCTCACTCAGCACTTTCCAAATACTCAGTTTCATCCTCATGCTCCCACCTGGAAGCCCTATTTCTGCAACGGAGTCCCAGGAGGGTGCTTCATCCCTTCAGCGAGCACCATGGCTCTCACAGCCACGCAGGGCCACTGGAGTCAGCAGTTTAAGAAAAGGTAAGATTCAGCCAAGGGTTTCATGTTAAAAAAGGACAATAACAAGCAGGGGAAAATTTAGGTAATGCTACAGAAGCTTGAATAGTAAGATCTAATTCAGACTGAAATAGCTATTCCTGGAAAGTGGCAGGAGTCCTATTGCAAAAGTCACTTCAAACTAAGCGGTGATCGTACCTGACACAGGGAGAAGGAAGGAAGGTTAAGTTAGTGTTTCTCTTTCTCTCGGTCTTCGATCCCCAGAACAGGCAGATTGTCCTAAACCAGTAAAATTCTCTGCACTTTCCAGCACTGGTTAATCCTCAGAGTCACCTCAGTCACACACTCGCTTTGCAAAGCCATTTGCTGGAGATCCGTAGACAGCGTGGTTAGGGGAACAGGGGCAGAGGGCTTGAGCTAGGACTGCCAGCCCCCCACTCCCCACCCCGCTGCTCTTGGGGGACGCTGCACCAGGCCCCCAGCCAGCCCCAGCCCTAGCCCTCTGCACCTTCTCCCAACAGCTATCAGACCCCAGGAGATGATGACAGCACTTTTGGGAGACATGAGCAGCTGAGCCCAGCTACCCACCCACCTCCCCAAAACACACTTCAGCTGCACCACAATCTTTCGCTTCCTGACCACGCTCTCTACCATGGCTTAACTTGGATTGCATTTCTATAAATCACAACTCGCCTCTACGCCTTGACACTTTCCCCCTATGTATGAAGAATCCCTAATGACATTGCGCGCTCAGAGATTTTTTGTTTTGCTTTGGGGTTTGGTTTTTTTTTTTTACTGTTGCTTTCTTGATCTTTTCCAAGGTGTTTTTTCAAGGACTTTTCACAGGCTTGTATTGTCTGGTGGTGTAGAGCCCTTGAAATCATTACAATGATAGGAGCTATCTAAACACTTAAGCTAAAACCTACAAAATTCTAAAGGAACACACTGGAAAATAAAATCTGTCCTTGAGGCCAAGGGGATATTTGCCAAAGCATTTCCCATCCCCTCTTCCAGCCTGTTTTCTGCTGGTAAGCTTCACCAGGAAAGCAAATTCTCCAGCACATTTGTGAAGTGCCCACTAACCATGCCATGTAGCTTTGCAACCCTGAAGTCATCCAAATTCCTTGCCCGCAAGATTTCTGGGGCAGAGAAATGCAGGCGTATAAATAGGATTATTTAGCATGCAACACATCAGTAAGCAGTGGGACACCTTCCATAGGTCACAGCTCCATCTACTGACTAGTTCACAAAATAACAGTGTGGAAACCCTCGGGGAAAGCTGTTCGAAGCAAGCCTCGTCCCCTCGGACCGGGCTTTGGACACACGGCTCTTTGCAAGCATTTAGAAAGAATCCCAGCACAGCAACTCAGCCCAAAAGGGAGAAGCAAATATTCATTTTCTGCAAAGAAGCCTCTTTGCATAGCAACAGGTCTGGGGTCACGATTGAACCTACAACCGTGGGTCCTCAAATTGTGGTATTTTAGTATTTCTGGAATTACCGCTGCAGTGGTTTTAACAGAAGAGTTACTTAAACAAAGACAACACGCGCTTGGAGCTAAGCACTCTGGCAAAGTTAGGGTCCAAGCATAAAAGGGAAAACATTGTGTTCGTTAGATCTGCTACTATCTGAAGTGTGGCAGCAGCCGAGCGCCATGTGATAGGAAAAAAAATAAATGTCATTTTACAGAGAAACTGAGACTAGACCACTGTCACATGTGAAATCTGAGGAAGATCAGGGAAGTGGATATGGATCACTCAAGCCACATCTCCCACTGTAACCACTAAGCCCTTCTTATGTGCACAGAGTATCTCCCTGAACCATAAAGGAGATTACCCCTCCCATTCACACAGAAGAAAAAAGAATAAAGAAAAACAGTGCAATGATTTATCTGCCCAGAGGGAAACAGTCTTCTCTAAAGCTCAGAGGAGACCTTGCCCTTGCAAGCCTCTTGTTTGCTGATGAGGGCTCCAGATGAGTGCTGTTCTGCTTACTGTGTTTCATTGCAAAAGAGGCAGAACTGAATCAGAGCCTTTTAATGACTTAAATACGTAAACTAATTTGTCCCAAATAGCAGCAAACTTCAACCAGAAAACTGCCCACAAGAAAGCTGGACACCACAGGGCCTGCCTGGTTTAGAGCTGTCACAAGACTAACAGACATGAGAACAACTCTCTTTTGGGGCCAGCAGAAGAGAAATACATAATACTAACCTTATTTTACAGTCAAAGGGAAGAGTTTGAGAACCAGCTCAGGCTTTAAGCCATCGGTATGATGCAGGAGATTTAATACCCAAGCTCCCATCACCACACCCTGTATATACATCATCTTCCAGTACAACTCCGCAGCTGAAACCAGTCTGTTCTCCCCAAATCGGTCCTAGCCTCTTCTGTGATCCAAACCCTCCTGTGCATCCACGTCTGAAAAAGGATTGCACTGCACTAGATCGCGTTTTCAAGCCCTCCCAGCTCTACCACCTGCAGCAAACTACTAGTGCATGCCCAGCCCCAGGCCTTTCCAGTTCCCACCCACATTTCTTCTCTTTTTAAGAGGCATTGGGAGAATGGGAATCACTTTGGCCCCATCTCCCTGTTCAAAAACAGCAATCACTTGGCTGCTCTCAGCCTAAACAAGACCATCTCCATAGCCCTAAAACAGGAACTCTAACCCTTAATGGGACCCGAGGAATATGTATCAATTCCCCCAGCTCAAGAAAGGGAGCAAACAAAGGAAGGCTCACAGCCTTGCCTTCCCTGCCCTCGCCTCCTCCTTCCCACCCACTCTCCATGTTTTTCCCGCACACACAGCATCTGCACACATTCCAAACAAAAAACCAAAAAAACAAACCAAAAGGAATAAATCACCTTATTTCATTCTGGCACAAGCATATATAACTTCAAACTTGCTGCTCAATGGGCTCTTCCAATTTAAAACTTGGATTAAAGAGACACTAGCAGCACATTTTTAGAGGAAGCCATGCTGTGTGAATTAGGGCCTTGTCCACAGATTTAAGCAATGATGTAGCTCACACACAGATTTTACTGCATGTCCCTTTGCCCTTGGAGTAGCAGACAAAATGCAGTCAAAAGAAAGTCAATTCCTGACCCCATCTGAAGGCACATTTGTGCAAGGATGAGAACGGGATCACTGGAAAAGTCACGTGGAAGACTCACTGATGGCTCGTGGAAGACTCCAGGCTTTGCTTACACATCATTTTCTGTATTTTGTTCCTTCCATTTTATTACTAGAGACAGTTGCATGAGAATGGGATCTTTGTTGCTTAGGAGAGCATCTGCTCCCACTGCTTATCCTCCTCCTGAAGTCATAATCTTACGTGACATCAAAATCGTTTCCAGAGCCACCAATTACAATGTCATAGAGGATTATGACTTCAGGTGTAGAATTTGCAGTGGGAGCAGATGCTCTCTTCAGAGAAAAAGAAAAACCAAAACACTTCAAAAATCCTGTTTTCATACAAATGTCTCTATTAATAAAATACAAAAGAAGAAAACCAGTATGACAGCCAAAACTGTTGCTAAATATAAAAATAGTTTTTAACATTTCCACGAGGCATCAACTGCTCTTTGGAAAGTTCCCAGGGTTTAAATTATTAGGAGGTACAGAATGTAGTGCGAATCCGTCCACGACACAGAAAAAGAGGGAGAAAAGACTGCAGAACAGCATATTTCAGCTCAGTAAGCGGACATTAAAATTTTGGCCAGTGCTGCAATGGCATCTCAGAGGGGAAGGCAAAATAAAAAACGGGAACTGCGGATTCTTGGTTCTTTCTAAGGATCCCCAAAGCACAACTGAAATCCACCAAGAAATGTTTTTACAGATATGAAGCCCTGTGAAAAACAAACTCAAAGAATCCTTGTCACATCACAAGGAATTTACTTAGATGTTTCCAACAATCACTATCCCAGAAGGACACAAAGCCTTTTAGAGGCTGTAACAAACAATCTCGTGTGCAGTTTGGTAGGTAGCTAATAGAGTCATAGGCTCTTCTGGATTTGATCCACAGAAACAAGCCAAGTGTAATAAGTCAGTTTGAAGCTGGAGAAAAGCTGGGGGGGAGGAGCACCCTTTAGGATGCAGTAATAATGCCGTGTGATTTGAAATTATTAGTAGATCTTAACAGGGCAAAGCAACAGTAGGTGACAAAGAAAACAGACTGAAGGCGGAGAAAAAGCCTTACAGAAAAAAAAATAATAATGGAAAGCCTGTTGCATGGGAAATATTTTGTAAGATGACTGCCACTATTAGAAGATTTCAAAATGCCAAGCGTAATTAGAAGCTCTCTTTTCAAATGCAGTTCACGGCTCACGCACAAACGTTTCCCACCACGTGAGCCTCAGAACACTGCAAGGGGCCAAGCAAAATGCATTTAAGATCTGCCAAACGTGCAAAGGCAGTTTGTACCAATTCTCCCACACACACACCCCCCGAAGAAAAACCCTTCACAACAACCCTTTAAAGGCTTTGAATTGCGCTGCCAGGGGATTATCAGTAAGTGACATTTACAAGTGATTAGAGGACGAAGAATTATCTTAGTCACTTGTGGGAAAGGAGGAAAGCTTCAAGGTCAAATCTCTCTGTACTTAAAATATCGGCAGATGTTTTGTTTACACGAAAAATGTCATTTGATTTACGATGTAGCTTTACATCCAGAACTTTAACTCAGCCAACGGAACTGCAGAGAACATGGGTGGGAATGGAATCAAAAATTCATATAATACCTTCAAATATTTCACTGATTCACTCTTATTAAAATAAGAGGCTAGTTCATGTGCCAAGCGGTTACACAGTACCTATTAGCTTCTTGGAACAAGTGCTTCAAGCCATATAAACCTTGGCAAGCATGGAAATGGAGATAAATCTTCAACAGCTCCAGAAATCCCACATCAACCCCTTTCCGCACTCACCTCCGGACAATAGATTGCTGGAGGTTTTTGCAAACAGTAAGAGATTCTCCCATAAACATGTGGCACATGATGACCTCAAGGCAGTTGGCCATGAATGACATCACTGCATCAGACTGCAGAGTCCCACTCCGGGAGACGATGCAAAGCCGCTGGAGACTGGAGCAATGACTCAGTGCCTGGAAGAACTGGGCACCCGCACAGAAGTACGGCTGTTCCAGCCTGCAAGAATAAACAAAAACAAGTCAATGGGCAATTCATGCTTGGGCTGCTTTCAGACAAGAGGGAAGACAGCACATTCATGGGGAGTTGGCAAACGGAGCAACCAGTGTCCCCCACCACCTGTTTCAGTTACACATGCGATAACCTTCTACCTGCTTGTGCCAGCGGTATGGCATGACAAACCCGACATGCAAGCTCAGACCTCTTGCTTGCTAGTTACTCTTGAACGGTGTGTGCTAAAGGACAAGGACACAAATAGGCAGAAAGGCCCTAAACTGAAGAATTCCAGCGCCCACAGGGAGTAACCCTGGTTTTGCAAGTTTTCCAGAAAGCATGTTGGGTAAGATGGGACTTAGATCCGACCAGCAGATCCATTCTGGTCTTATGACAAGCACAGCCTGGCTTTTGCTACCTGACATCCACCGCGCAGTTCATGTGGATTTAGGGACTTACTGCTCCAGTGCACCAAACACTGATCAAAGCGGTCATCTTCAGTTTACTGCCTAGAGAGAAGCAGGCGTGAAAAATTCACAATACACACATGGTGATACAGAACGTGGGCCTCTGAGCCAACAGAGTGACCACAACCAGCCCTCCCCGGTCAGACGATAGCAAAGAATCAAAGCTACCGCTCTCCCACAGGAAGAAGAACCACCATCAATTCAACCTTTATCTTAAACACTTGGCCCAGAGAAGAGAGACAGGATCCTCTATCGTGGCTATCCACAATCTTACATCACAGCCCAGAGCAGGACAACAAAATGACATGGCGAAGCCATACCTGACCAACAAGGGGTCCATGTTTTCACTAGCAGTATAACTGGATGACTCCCTCACAGAAACCAATCTGCAGGAAGCAGAACCTGCTCAGGACCGGTGTCACCAGGAGACTACGTCTGCTTAGTGCAGATTTACTACAGGGCCTCAGAGCACTTGGGAACCCCAGTCATTGGGTCAGCAAGGCCAAGAGCTCCAAGAAGATTAATCCATTAGGTGATAACAAGCTGTCAGTCCCAACCTGATCTGGATAATCTCTGCATAGGCTTTTGTAGTACACAGGGGTATCTCAGCAACTTAATCGTGTTAATTGATAAATTCTGTTTTAGAGTCTCAGCCTGCAACTGCTGTCAGGTAGCATTGCCTGAAGAGATCCTTACAGCCCACGAGCACTTTGGGTAATAGCTTAAAATTAATATTAAGGAAATGGGAAGCCTCCCCAATTTTTCAGCAGCGTTATTGGTCCATTATAAGTTTAGGACAAAAAACACAGAAGCCCTTGCAACCTCACAGCAGATTTCTAGGTTAATCTCTGTGACACGACAGCCATACTTGCAATACTGCTTTTCACTCGCTAGATGACAATGTTGCTTTGAAATAGCCCCTTAAACGAGCGTCTCAGCCTGGAAAACGGGGAGGGGAAAAGAAGGTAGAAGCAACAGAGAATTAGTCAAATGAAAAGGAAACTACATTATCAGGAGGAAGTGCTAAACACTAAAATCCTCTTAAACCTATATAAAACCTTAGACTTTACTCAAGAAAGAACAATGACAGCTTACATTGAAACGCCTGGCTGTTACAAGGAGACACCCTTGTTTGTCCTTTATTCAAGGCTCTACGCTGCCTCTCATCTTTATCGCTCTTGGCCTCCATTTCAAAGCCTCTGGAAACTACAGGGCCTAAACTGAGTGAAGCAACGCTGCACACCCAAACCTCCTTCCCCAGATCTTAGTTATTCCATGGCTATTTAGTCTCCCGAAGGTTAAAGATACATTCACATGACTCAAGCCATTAAGCAACTGAATTTCCAACAGCTGCCATCCCTTGGATGAGAGACCAACACACTCCTTGCCTGTTATAAATGGGAAGCGGTGGAAAATGAAAAACCTCCTGAGGTGTTTTAGCCATCCTGGCTCCCTTCACTGTTGCAATGGATCAGGAACATGCACACAAACGCCAGTCTCAGCTGATGAGCAATAATTTTAATCACACTAACTGCTTTTGTGATCACACGACTGACCTTGCTGTTACTACTGTTAGGCATTTTAGACCCATTTTGTGAACAGAGGATGACAACGAGACTGACAGGTCTAACAGTTTCACCAACAGAAGCTGATTTAGGGAAAAAAGAAGAAAAAAGCATCTTTTTAAAGCGATAACATTTATGTTCATATGGACTGGTGCAAGGAAACCATCACAGTTCGTGCCCTTTGCTTTCATAAGCACATTTTGGCTACTGTGAAGCTCCTTTATGCACCCTTTAGGATCAGATCCTTGGTAGGATCCTTTAAATCCTACCAGGAGAGGAACACCCACAGGACAAACTCTAAATTTGGAATGTTTTCAATACATTGTCAAGGAAAGAAAAAGAAACAAAAAATAAAGAGGCAAGATTTTAATACAAACCAAAGGCAGAAAAATATCTCATTGGGAAACCTAAGGAGAACCCTACATTATCTAGACATTGTAGGAGTCCCCTCCTTCCTGGAAATTTAAGAGATGTACGTGTACACAAAGCCAAAAAATCAGCAAAGGCATGTAGTATTTAACCCAGCCTTGACAAGCTGCTAGCTCCCAAATATGCAGCATCCACTCTTCCTTATCTAAAAGGAAGGCAGTTCAACGTAGAGACTTTTTGCTCTTAAAACATTGGTTAAAGGGCATATCCTGAGCCCTCAAGGACAGCATGCGATGCCTTCCCGCTCTCCACAAGTCAGGAAGGAAAACACCCAGTTTTCAAGCCATTGCAGCTACTTTTGACCCGAACAGGAACGCTCGTCGTTTTAACACTAGCCACAACAAACCACGCACTACATTTCTGGAGATCCAGAAACAAAATGGAGATGTTCAACAGCAGCCCCTCACCTGAGATCTCTCAAACACTTGCAGTGTTTCAGCATGTCCATGAGAGCAGAAATATAGACCACCTTCCCCATCATGCCCAGGTTGGCCAACGAAAGAGTCCGCAAATGCTGGCACTGCAATCCAATGTTAATAAGCCCAGAGCCAGTAAGAATATTAGGCAGCTGTGCTAAGGTGAGGCTCTGCAAGTAAGTCAGTTGGCTAATGGCAGCCACCTCTGAATCCCCCACGCTTTGTGCCCGGACACAAGGAGGCAACGAGTTCCGAATTGCTGGCTCGTTGCGAGGCATGGCAGAGGAAAAACTGGACCCAATTACTTCCAAGGTTTCCAAAAATCGTAGGCTTCCCATTAGAGCCCAGAATACCGAAGACTCTATCTTCTGATTTGCCTGGTCCGCTAAGTTCCTTGGATATGTCTGTATCCCAATCCGAACTTTCCTTCCAAATGTTTGGGGCACCAAATTAGATGCCGTGGGAGGCTTTTCCACATTTGCAGCAACATCTGTGATGGAGCAAACCGGTAGTGCTAATGAGAGCAGGTGCTTTAGCCTGGACAGAAGCTGGCACAAGTGACTCCCTATGCTTTCTGAGCTGTGATGGTGAGCTGCAGAGAGGTTGAGGTGTCTCAGGTTGCAGCAAGACACTACCAGGTTTTCCAGAATGCTACTGTCAATGTCATCTTCCGCTTTTCGAAACAAGGACTCTGGAGCCAGACAGTGAACGCAGCCACTGAGATTCAAACTGGTCAAGCTTTTAAGATCCTTCCCACCATTAATAACCCTCTGGATCAGGTGACCACCAGATAAGGTGCATCGGCTAAAGCTGAAGTAGAAAGGGTTGTTGAACTTCAAGTGTTGCAGGAGCCCAGAGCCATTAATCCAGGCTTTGGGCAATTGTAAAGCATCCAGACGTACATTTCGAGCCATAGAGTCCAGGAGGTTTTTAGTGGCTCCCGTCTCCGCAAAGCTACCTGGGGCAGAAATAAGGAAGGCGTGAAGGTTCTCAGGTGTCCGATCACTTAGCACTGCCAAGTACAGCCTCACCACCTCCTGATTAACGTAGCCAGGAGCCAGCCTGGCATAGAAGACGCGGAGGTTCTGGTAATGGGGCACATTGCTCTCACCTACCATTAGCTGCCCAGAGAGCATAAAACCTTCTCGCGAGCGATCAAGGATCTCAAAATAAAGCAGCAGTTTCTCAAGGCTAGTGCAGCACGGAACGACACCATATGACGGCGTGTAAAGGGTTTGCTTCAATTCCAAGACACGGCTAAGAGTGGCTTTACACTCACTGCTTAGCTGACTGGCATCAAAACCCGGATTTACATCTATCGCCAGGGAGCGCAGGTGCTGGAGCGTGGACAGCATCTTTGAGAGACGGAGAGAGGTGACGTGGCACCCAGACAAGTTCAGTTTTACCAGGTTCTTGCATCGTGTTACGTGATCAATAGTGGAGCTGGGCAGCCAATAGCACCCAGCCATGTTCAGCTGGTAAATCTCTTTTCCGATATCCCTCATCAGTTGCTTCACTTTGTCTTTGTTTACCTGTACTCAAACAAAACCAGATTCAATGAGATATATGGCAATGGTGTCTACTGACTCAGTTTCCCATCTGAAGATGGGGATAACAGTGGTTAGCACTTAGATTATGTGGCTCATCCAAAGGTCTCAGGACACTAGCACAGTCTAAGAATTATTATACTGCTGGTAGCTGGCTTAGTCTGCCATGCTTTGGACTCTTAAGATTACACTTCCTTTAGCTTCTTAGTCTGTGCAGTTCTGCATTACTGACTGTGAGGCCAAATCTGTTCAGCAACTGATAGTGGAATGGAGGACAATCTCCATTTTCTAACAGTAAAGCTATTTCAGCAGAACTGAAAGTCAAATTGAAAGGAGAATGTTTCCATTCTCCTTCATCCAGTTTCCTCTTTTGGCAATGAGTAAGAGAGGCTTCCCCTTGCCTGCACTTGGTGATACAGTCCTCATAAAACGTATCACCCTTCATTCCCAAGCTTTATTTTTGTTATAACGCATATACAATTTCTGGCTTAGCTGACTGCATGCCTGACAGCAATATGCACAAGATTTTTTTGCACAACAACATGGAAAATGTATTTTGAGAAAATGATAACTTTACACAACCACAGCTACAAATGGAAAGTCACATTTACTTTCATTTTAGCTTCCAGAAACACAGAGAAGATAGTTTTCACTGATGGTATTTTATATAACTAAGGGAGCACAGAGCTGTTCTAACAAAGCATTCTGGAAAACAAATGCTTTTATAAAACAGTTTATTGTTTATTTGATTTCAGAGTTCAAGAGCAGTTCATTTATGCAGACACATTGGAAAGTTCTATTTCTTGGCATTTTTTCAGAAGTCAGATTTGTCTTCATAGCTAACAGAAGCAGCAAGCTACTCTCCCCACCTTATAGTCTTTCTGAAGTAAAACTGTATGGGTTAGACTCTTGTCAAGGCAAAGCGTTGCGAGTTTCCTGCAGGTTCTCCTGACGTTCAGGACAAGGTCTGTGCAAGGGACATAGCTGAGGATGTGCAAAAGGATTTCATCTGAGAACTCCATCAAGTTGACGCCATTACTTTCCTCCTCGCTCTCCCCACTTATGATTGCCTGGGGGGGGGTGAAGAGAAAAAGAAAAAAGAAAAAAAGAAAAGCTACTAGCTCAGAAACTTCAGCAAAGCTTGTGAGAAAACAGATACCCCGAGTCTCATAAGGATTTATAAAGTGAGACAAAACAGAAACGCTTGAATCTTTAAGTACTTCCATCTGCATGAAGAAACCAAAAGCTTTCCCTTAGAAGACAATATGGAGGTAGCGCAAAACTTCACACAAAGCCACAGTACCTTCACTCACTCTTTCGCTGTTGGCTACTTTAGAATGAGGGAAAAAAGCTTACGTTCATTCCACTTTTGCCACTTACTTTGCAATTGGAAAGTGACCGTCTCTGATTCTTTCTAAATATAATGCAGCAGTCTCTTTCTACATCTTTCCTCTAAGTAAGTGCCATCCATTTCAATAGCCTGAAGAGTTACATAACCATATGTGTGTGTATATATATACACACACACACACAAAAAACTGCAGTCTAGCATCAGATCACCATAGCTCTCTGCAACATGCTTACACCTTAAGCATACAAAGCCACACGACTGACAGCTGGGCTCCAAAGGGGACACGGGAGCCCCTTTGCTCCTCCACCCCAAGCTGCCTTCCTTGAACACTCAGGCGACAAGAGGCACCCCAGCAACCGCACCCCAAACCCACCGGGACCACCTGACAAGAAGGCAACGGGGTGCGCACTGCCTTGCGCGGTGCAAGGACTGGACACAGCCCCCAGCCCACCCCACCGTGAGGATGGCGGTTTCAGGGGCTGGCTGGGACTTTGGCACCATCTTTAATAAAACTCATTGGCATTAATGCCATGGCATCCCCTAAAGGGAAGGGGGGAGCTGGTCCCACCTCACAGCCCCTGTAAACCCCCCCACAGAGGCACCCCGGAGGAGGACGATTTCGGCGCCCGTACCCAGCCCCGTTAGACGGCAGCAGGCTCGCCTCAGGAACCGGGTCCCCGGGGCCTCTTCACACCGCCAGGTAGCCCAGGCCGAGCCCCGCGCGGAGCGCCGTCGCC
>NW_008824369.1:4572729-4581582 GCF_000699105.1 Pygoscelis adeliae
CCTCGCTCCCTCACCTCTGCCCCAAGGCCACCGGTGCTGAGGCATCAGAGGCAGCTTGGCCTCCTCCGCCTTCGGTGACTCCCAGCCACGGGCCCTCTGCCACCCTGGCAGCTGACTCACACCGGGCCCGCGCCCCGCAAAGCCCTGAGTCGGCTCGGAAAATGTAAATCCACCCTACAAGGAGCCACAGGGCGCAGCAGTGACTCAGCGGGCGAGCGGAGGGCAGAGGGAGCCCCACCGGCTTGGGGGGACACCCCCGCCGGGCTGTTCTGCAGCCCCCGGGGCTCTCACTGGGTTAGCACCCTTGTTTTCCAGAGAGGCTGCAGAGCATTTGGGAGAACAATCCTCTCCCGGTTCATGCTGTGGGCTCTCGCTGGGTTAGCACCCTTGTTTTCCGGAGAGGCTGCAGAGCATTTGGGAGAACAATCCTCTCCCGGTTCATGCTGTGGACTGGAAGCAGCTGGGACGTGGAAGACAGGTCTTCCCGTGAGCACTGAACATCAATCTGGGCTCTAACCAGGCTAAATATTCTAGGTTTGGCTGCAGGTGTGAGATACGATCCTTTGCTTCGCTGACGCACAGAGGGCCATGCAGAAGTCATACAGGGCTGCTGTGAGCACAGCCACTGCACACAGCAACATCCGAGGGGAGCAGCTGGCTCAGCACTGTTACTGTTAGCTCCTCATCCCAAATCTCAAGTACAGACAGGACTGGAGCGCTGGAATTTCCAGTTACATGTATGCTTCGGGAATTTTGTTCATAGAAAATGTGTTTTGAAGATGACCCACAAAGGAAGAGGAATAGGTTGCTGATTTCTTCCTGCTTGATTGTTGCCATTTAAGGCCATGAATTAGATTAGGGCTAGATTGGGGGTTTCGCTTAGAAATACAAGTGCCTCAAGTCTTGATTACCTATTTTGCTTCTAGGCCTGTGAGAAGGCTCTGGAGTTGAAGAGGAAAACCCCTCTTAGCCCTTAAATGAGGGAGAGCCTCAGTAAGAGACTCTGTACCTGCTTTGTTTGTCATGTGTTTCTATTTAAATAGAAGGTAATGACAAATTAAATCCGGAGGCCCTTCAGTCAAGACCGACTTGTTTGACATCTGGGAAAAATACCAACCTACCATATTTGCAGTCATCAGGGAAAGCAGAGACCAGGGTGGAGGAGACCTGCATTTCCAATGCAAATGGTAAATAAAATCATCAGCAGGGCCCGTAAGCAGAGTAAAAATCCTGCCCAGAGAGCCAGATCGGCTGGGGCAGCCTGCGTTAGGACTAGCCACGGGTTCCCTCCAGCCCTGTGGTGTACATGGACCAGACAGCAGTTGACAACCCTGAATAAGAGCTGGGAACAGAGATAGGTATAAGAACCTCCTGAGGAGAAACCAGGCCTGCAGTAAGAGGAGCTGCACTTGGACTCATGATCCACCAAATAAATGAGCAATGTGGCGGTGTAGATAAGACATAGAGGTTGAATACGAGGCAGCAGGAGGACATCAGGTGGGCGGTAAAAGAGAAAGGAAACGGAACAGCTACATCGAACTCTGGCATTTCTCTTGATGGTCACTGGGAGGTGGCCAGACGGTGAGAGAAGAAACCCTCCCTGCTGCGCCTCGCTTCGGGAACGCTTTTCTCAGTGTGGGCACTTGGGAGCTTTCTGTGAAGATGGATTCAGTTCAGGGCTGGGCCATCTCAGGGCAGACTTTGATCGTCTGAGATGTTTTCTTAGCCCAAAGAAGGCAGGCACATTCCATGCTGTCCCAGTCCAGGAGGGAAAACAAACAATTTAATGCTAGTATCAAGATATTTTGCTCTATATAAGACAAAATGTCTTAACTATTCAAGGCCATACTGACCTGGGGATGTTATGGTTTTACTTCTGGAAAGTCTTGGGTCATTTCTCTCCTCTGATTCTTCTTAAGACTGATACAGTCTGGACAGCTCATCTTTTTGTCAGCATGACTAAAGCCCAGCTGGACCACAGTGGCCAGAGCACTTGGTAAGCTTGGGTGAATTGCTAGCTCCACTGCTGTAAGTGATTTTCAATACTTGATACGATTTAGCACAGTAAGGCCTGCTAAAGTAGATTACAGATGGGTATAATACAAGTCAGGGCAGGCCCCAGGTCAGCAATTCTGCAAAGACCAACTTCAAAGACCAGGACTCCTTCTGCCCCAAGCACAGCTGATAACCGCAGTCCCATCCCTGAACTGATACCTTGGAAAGCCCATTTTCTTAAGCTGACACTTTGCACCCTTGGAGGGGACTTCTGCAAGGAGGCCAGTTTTGTTTGAATGCTCTGGGATTTCCTGGGACTTTTGCATGCAGCCAGCTGGCACCTCTCCTGAAGCAGCACACGCTCGCTAATGAGAGAACGGGACCCCCCCCCAGCCAGGGACCGTTTCTGGTCAACACTCCCTGACACAGCTAAGAGACAATGAGGCTCTTCAGGGCTAAATCCTGAGAGCCGCAACTGTCTCCTTTGCCAAGGACATCACTAATTCCTGGCGGTAGCTTGATTCCATAAGCAGCTCAGCGAGGTGACTTTCCAGGTCACCAGCTAATTGCAGGTGAAGTGCCAGTGACTGTCTCCAGCACGAGCGAAAGTTGGGAGCTCTGCGGGAAGAAAGGGCGTAAAAATGTGTTTGCTCAGCTCCCTATAGCTGAGCCAGCTCCCCCTGGACAGCTAAAGGGAGGCGAGAAAGGGATGGGTGGCTTGCAAGGATCTACGGCTGAATCCTTCCATCTCTGCAGCCTGAGAAATCCTGGTACATCACTACGGCTGAGCCAGATGGGGGGATGCGCTCAGCCTGGCCTGCGGGTGTCTGTTTTAAACCTCCTGGTCTCCCCACAACCCCTGGCTATTTGTGTGCTGGAGAGGAGGAGGAAGTAGCCAGGGGACTGATTATTCCCTAGACATCTCCTTTGAGTCTTGCCCATGGCTGGTGGCTTCAAGAGCCAGGACACGGCTAAACTGATTCCTCTACCGCCCTTCCTGTGACAGGCCCCTTGGCATTTCCCCACCTCTGTGAAACAGCAAGAGGCGAACCGAGCTCTCCGAAACGCGATGATGGAGAAACTGCGGTTAAAAAAAAAAATCCCCCCTCTTCCAGCGCCTGGTGTTCCAGAGAGGAAACCACCCCAGGCTCCCCCCTGCTCGCAGGAGTCGGGAGCAGTGAGTAATGCTCACAGGCTTCCCTGCCCGGCACCACATTCTTTTCTCCAGCATGTAATGGCCCAGAGGAGAAATAAACTGAGCATTGCTGGAGCAGCCAGCAGAGTAGCTGTGCGTGCTGCGGCCTCGCGCCGGAGAGGCATCACAAAGGGCTCTGAAAGGCTCAGCCTTGGTTTTTTTTTGGGGGGGGGGGCTGGTTGCCTGGAACAGCAAGTGAAATAGGAAGAAAGGAGAAAAAACACCCTGCGAAGTGTTAACTGATAGAAAGCTTTGCCTGCTGTGCTCTGGAGCATGAAAATCAGCCCAGTTCCCCTGCACCCGGTGGCTCTGCACCAGCCCATCACTCGCCCTCTCCCTGTGCCCGCACCTCTCCCCGTCTGAGCTGCTTTCAGCCCCCGGCATTTTGCTGCTCTCTGGTTTCTCCCTCACCGCCACCATCATCTTTTCTGTTGTGTCTCAACACATTTTTCCATAGCGATCAGTGGCCGTTTCAGGGAGGGCTGACGGCAGGAGAGCAGACTCATGGACTGGTGCCCCATTTCCCATCATCTGTTCTTGCCTCCTGGCTTTTCTCCTGCCCCACTCCCACCAGCTCCCTCCCCAGGGGCTGCCATTGCCTCCTCCTCACCCCATTTCCCCAAGAGCCCAGGTTATAAGCCCAGTTTGGGCCTTGCTCCAACATGTTTCACCTCGCCCGTTGCAAACTGGTGCTTCCAGTAACTTGTCTGGCCAGCCCAGTGTCTGCATCTACAGCCCTGCCAGGCTCCTACTGCACCCGGGAGGGAGGCTGGTGAGATGAAGGGCAGAAACCGGCAGGTCCACCCTGAATACAGCATGATGCCGGAGCAGGATCAGGCCAGGCAGAGGATTAAAGAGCCAATGGAGCCTGTTCCCTGCCTTTCATCTGCTGTGAGCATGACACAATCACAGCCATTAGCTCTTCAAAGACAGGCAGGTTGGAGGAGCCTTGGGAAGCCAGCATGCCCGCAAGCGAGGCTCCAAGGTCTGGTCTGCCTGAGTTGGCAATATGGAGTGTCACTTGGCTTCGCTCTCCCTGGTCCCTGACCTGGCAGCCTTGGTCCTCTCTGTCTCCTCCTTTCCACGGCAGTGGTTCCAGCTCCTGGGGCTCACAGGCTTTTGCTGTGCCCGACAGGGTCTCAGCTCCCAGAACAGCTTTGTGAGGGTCCCGGCTGTGGCTGCTCCTTTTCGTGAAACTGGAGAACTTGATCCATCAAACAAGGCTGAAGTGTCACAGAAGGTTCAGAAGCCCGGAGGATGGGGACAGAGCCAAGAAGCCATGCAAACCTCCTTTCTGGCAGAGGTTGGGCTAGAGGCAGGTATCTGCACTGCCCACAGCGAGTCCTGTAGCTGTAGTTATCACTCACCATGCAAGAGCTTCCTCTCTCCCCACACCCTTTTCCCAGCCCCACCCCTGCCCAGCCATGTGTAACAGCCCAGTGCCCAGCTCTCTGAAGTCAGTTTTCCACTTCACAGACTTTCTCTTGCCCTCTCCTGAAAGCTGCTCCACCCAGCAAGCAGTTTGGCAGACAGCATGAGTCTCCCAGCCTGAGCCCAGGCCTCCCTCCCAGGGCAAACCAGGAGCAGGACACACAAGCTCAGGCACCTGGTGCAGGGACGAGACAGGACACTGCCCCACGGGCCACAGACTGGTGAAAGGAGCCTTGGCTAAGGGAGAAGCCAGCTGCTTTGGTGTGATGTTTATGGCACCACCACCACCACCCTCCCCTTGCTTTCATCAGGCCAAAGCTACTCATACTGCAATGCTAAGGAGACAATACAAGGCAGGAGTTGTATGCCCACTAAGCCCAGCTCCTCCCTATTGCACATACTAGCAGTATCTGGAGAGCTCCACAGCCCCCCTTCTCCAGGGCAGCCTTGGGAGACCTGCAGGTTTGGCAGGCTCAGCTCTTCCCCACCGTATCACCGTGAGCCATCTGGCTTGCACACCAGACAGCCCACAGCACCAGCATCCGCCCCCAGTCAGATAGCTGACCTGTGCAGCTTGGCAAGGCTAGATCAGAGCACGTAGTTAACTGTCAAGAAGTGGCACAGAAGAAAGAAAATGAACATTCAACACCAGTCAAGCCTCTATGGTGTGCACTTTTATTTGAACTGGTCTTAAGTCAGTGTACAGGTAGCCCCTCCCTCCCCCACATACTGGCACCACTTCTCCTAGACCCTGCGGGGGACTGTAAAGCCTTCATTCACATCTATCACTGGGGAACACAGCCCGCTTGCTTGACAAATCGAAGAGAAAAAGGATCAAGTGTGTTTTGTTTTTAAGGCGGAAAGATACAAAAAGACACTTGTTGGGTTACATAATTTACAGACAAGCAATTATAATCTAACACCAGTAACTGGCATCGGCTCCCTCCAAGCTGGGCTGCTGCCTTCACAGAGGCGAGTAACTTCCTGTAACAATGCATTATAACAATATTTGGAATGACTATTAAAAAAAGAAACAAATGTACAATCAAAGTCCTCAGATGCATTGTAGAACTTTGGGGGCGTTCGCTCCAACATGTTTCATTTTAAGACTGCTGACACCTTCACCGTTCCAGTTTTTTAATCCTGAGTCAAGCGCCAAAAAAAAAACAAATAAAGCCATGCCAATCTCGTCTTGTTTTATGCGCATTTATGGGTTTTGTTTCATCACAAGGGTGTGGGTGTTGGTAACAGTCCGGTTTAGAAGCATTTGCGGTGGACAATGGAGGGTCCGGATTCATCGTACTCCTGCTTGCTGATCCACATCTGCTGGAAGGTGGACAGGGAGGCCAGGATGGAGCCTCCGATCCAGACAGAGTACTTGCGCTCAGGTGGGGCAATGATCTGCAGGGAAGAGGAGGAATCGGTCAGATGCACAGTACCATACTACACTCACTGCCCACGCATGGCCCTGCAAGACAGAGCTGCCGGATTCCCTTATCTAGCCTTGGCCAAGATACCATGAAGTCTAAACAGGCTTAAGACAACCGCATACACCCACCTCCCTCCTTCGCAGCCAGTATTTACACTAATCCCATTATTCATATGGTTGGGTGGATGCCATCTTGTCCAGAGCAAGGCCATTAAGGCTGCACCAGGTACAGAAGTATGGTTTCTATCTTTTCTAGTCAGAGTTTAGCTTACCCCCCAGCTCTGCATTTCAGCATTAACAGGGGTGCCGAGAGGTTCCCCTGACTCCATCCTACCTTGATTTTCATTGTGCTGGGTGCCAGGGCTGTGATCTCCTTCTGCATCCTGTCAGCAATGCCAGGGTACATTGTGGTACCACCAGACAGCACTGTGTTGGCATACAGATCCTTACGGATATCCACATCACACTTCATGATGGAGTTGAAGGTAGTTTCATGGATACCACAGGACTCCATACCTGTGAGGAAGAAGCAGTCTCAAGTCAGCAAGGGCTCAGACACAGGCTGAGGAGCTACTATGGGCAATCAAGAGACCGGCAGCCCCTTCAGTGGGAAGGCACTACAAAGCCATGGCTCTGACAGGCTCAACCTCCTGTTCCCCTGTCCCAAGCCCCTCACACAAACAGCTTTAGGCTGTATGGAAAGTGAGGCTAACCGGTGGGACAGCCCAGACCTTGCTATGGACCAGCAATATTATGGTAACTGGCTGCCACGGTCTCCAGGTCACCCTTTACAGAAACAGAGGGACACAGGGTATCCTAGAAGAGTTGGACTTACCCAAGAAAGATGGCTGGAACAGGGCCTCAGGGCACCTGAACCTCTCATTGCCAATGGTGATGACCTGGCCATCAGGGAGTTCATAGCTCTTCTCCAGGGAAGAGCTAGAGGCAGCTGTGGCCATCTCCTGCTCAAAATCCAGGGCAACATAGCACAGCTTCTCCTTGATGTCACGCACAATTTCTCTCTCGGCTGTGGTGGTGAAGCTGTAGCCTCTCTCTGTCAGGATCTTCATGAGGTAGTCCGTCAGGTCACGGCCAGCCAGATCCAGACGGAGGATGGCATGGGGGAGGGCATAACCTTCGTAGATGGGCACAGTGTGGGTAACACCATCACCAGAGTCCATCACAATACCAGTGGTACGACCAGAGGCATACAGGGACAACACAGCCTGGATGGCTACATACATGGCTGGGGTGTTGAAGGTCTCGAACATGATCTAGGGAGAGAAAAGAAGGGGTTGAGTCAACAGCAGAAACCAGGGTTCTCACTACAGGTCTAGACCAAGTCCATGCAAGTGGTTTTGCTTTTGTCCCTAGGTAAGAGACTTCTCTCCACTCCCCCTCGAAGTCCATGCTTATCTTGCCTGGCCTCCACCCACACCTGCCAGGTCAGAGCCTGAGCAGGGACACCACCACAACAGACCCATCCACATGTCACAGCAAGGAACAAAACAAATGCCAAGTAAACTACAGTACAGTCACTCAAGGCTGGTAAATGGATTAGTGTGTCTAGTCAGAAACAGCAGTTAGACAAGTTGCTAGTTCAGTCTCAGAGAAAGCCAGCTTAGAAGAGCAAACAAAACCTGTCAAGGTCCAGCAAAGAGGAGACTCAGGTCAGGAAAGGAAAACCCTGTAAAGATGGCAAAAAGGGAGAATAGTGGTGAAAGAGGAGAGAGGACAACATGGAAGAGGAGAGCTGGCCTGCAGCAACATCTGCTGTAGCTCCAAGCCCCAGAGTTTTACACACCTGTGTCATCTTCTCTCTGTTGGCTTTGGGGTTCAGGGGAGCCTCTGTGAGCAGCACAGGGTGCTCCTCAGGGGCTACTCTCAGCTCATTGTAGAAAGTGTGGTGCCAGATCTTCTCCATGTCATCCCAGTTGGTGACAATACCGTGTTCAATGGGGTACTTCAGGGTCAAGATGCCTCTTTTGCTCTGGGCTTCATCACCAACGTAGCTGTCTTTCTGACCCATACCAACCATCACACCCTGTACAACAAAGAAAAAGGAGTAAGCACAGCTGAAGGGCAAGCCCCGCTGGGCGGATAACCTGCTTTTCCCAAAGCTGGCTCTCCAGTTACTGTCCCTCTGCTGTCCCCACTCTTTCAAGAAAAGCATTGAGCCAACTGGTCCGACACACTGCACAAAAGCTCTGCAGGAGGCTGTATTCCCCACCAGTTGTGTTGCAGTGCAGAAGCCTCGTGCGTTATAAAGCCAAATAAAAGGGTTCCTTGAAGCTCAATGCCTCCAGGGGAACCGTTTCCACCAAAAGCTCCTCTCTTTTGTCCAATAAAGGGCACCCCAGCCACCTACCTGATGTCTGGGGCGACCCACGATAGATGGGAAGACAGCACGGGGGGCATCGTCCCCGGCGAAACCGGCCTTGCACATACCGGAACCATTGTCAACAACGAGCGCGGCAATATCGTCATCCATGGCTGGCTGTGGAAGAAGAGGAGAGAGGGAGACGTGAGCATCACCGGTCACACACCAGCCACCGAGCCCCGTCCTCGCAGCGGCAGGCAGGGAAGGGAAGGCGATGCCGCCAAGGCCTTCCCCACCCATTTCCTTCCTGCCGGCGCAGCACCGCTTCGCCCGGCGCCCGCTAGAGGGTGCGACGCCTTCCAGATTTCGGCACTGCACGGATTTGGGACAAAGGAAGTCCCTGCGCCCTCTCGCATTATTACCATAAAAGGCAATGGATGGAGCACACCGCGCCTTGCCGGCCTCGCCCGCCGCCAGCTTTCG
>NW_008824369.1:4583402-4588863 GCF_000699105.1 Pygoscelis adeliae
GGGAAGGGAGTCCCCCGGGGGGCGACGCGGTGCGGGAGCCCGCTCCTGCCTGCAGCGCTGCCCATCGCCCTGGCCATGGGGGGGCCCATCGCCTGCACCCCCGGGCGCGGGGCAAACACCAGTAACCCCCGGCGGGTCCCAGCCGAGAGTGGGACGCGGGGCCAAGTTCACTGCTGATGTCAGCAGGCAGAGGTGACACGGCTGCTGCCAGCCCGCTGCCAGGCCTTCGGCCCTTGAACCTGCCCAGGCAATGTCACGGCCGCCTCCGGGCACCGTTAAAGGCCGTGTCCCTACGGCGGCCGCGATACCTGGGAGAAGGAAATGCTCCACCGGCTCTGACTCGGGCGCTGAGTCAAGCGGGGGGCCCTGGAACCGCTCCCCATCTTGCCCCAGGCTGACAGGGGTCACCGCGGGAGCAGCGATTTGGTCAGATTTGGGCAATACTTGTTTCTGTCCTCTTTGATCCAAAGCTTGCCAGAGCAGGAGACGTGGCTGCTCCTGCCTGGGCCGCCTTTCTGCAATTCCCTCTTTGGCTGTTAACGATCAAATACTGGTTGGAAATAAAGGCGAGGGCAGCGTCCGCGGAGCAGCAGGCAGCAGCGACAAGAGGGCTTCGCGTCTCCAGAGCATTGTGCGAACGCGGGCTGATTAATCAAGTTAATTAAGCAGCCCTGTAAGTAAAGTAGCAGCAGCCACTCGCAATCTGTTGCCAGTTGGAAGCATGCAGACTTCAGCGTGGGGACTTCGCGTGTCTAATCTCAGCAGTTTGAAAACAGCAATGACAGGGAAAAAAAATCTGGGAAAAAAATGCCAAAAATGCCTGTTGTCCATGGGACACCCCTCATCCGCCATCACGAGGGTGGGCTGGGGGCGCCAGCCCTGCCATTGGGGTCTTGCAGCCCGTGACGGCAAGCTCTTTGTCACCAGGGAGCTGCAGAGATCACCATGAGAATGAGGATGGGGTCTGGAGGATGGGCTCCCTCCCCAAACTGCCAGCCGCCCTCCCCAGCAGGGGGTCTGGCTGCGGGGGGGACCCAGGCATTATCACCCCCCCAGCATTGCTCCCTGCCGTGGGACAAACAAAGGAGGAGAGCAGCAGGAGGAACCTGCAAAAGCCCGCTGAGATGGAGATTTGCAATTACCTGGGGGGGGGCAGGGATTGGAGGAGATGGGACACCGGGGATGGATGGGAACACGAGGAGCAGCCCTTTTTCATGGGACGGCATCCCCTTCCCCCGGAGCACCTTGTCCAGGAGCTGGTGGAGGTGCCCCAAAACCCAGCACCATGGCTGGTCCCAGATGGGTGCTCCGGAGGGGATGGTGTGGAGAGGAGAGACAGGAGCCCTGTGGGCTCTGCTGGGCCACCCCAGGACCGTGCCTCATCCCTCAGGGCAGAGGTGGCCATGGTGATGGACCTGCCCTGCTAGGCCACACCGTGGCCTTGCATGTTCCCTCCACGCTGGAGATGGCCGTCGCGATGGACTTGCCTGCCAGGCTACCTTGAGACCATGCCATCCCCTCCACACTGGAGATGGCCATGGTGACGGAGCAGAGATACTCCAGCACACAGGGACTGTCCCCACGGGAAGCCCTCGGTGGAAGGGGACCCAGCCCAGGCGAGCTGGGGTTTCTGCAGGGCCGTGCTGGAGCAGAGCTGCCTTTGCACGGTCGTTTCCCCGCCACCTCAGGTGGATCGTGCAAGATCTCTGTATCGCAGTTTCCCTTGCAGTAAAATGGGAGTCATTGCTGTTAATTACCTACCTCACGGGGAATTAATTAATGTTTGTGCTCCACTTTGAAAAGGCTGATTATTAATTAGAAGATTATACGTCAAATAAGGGGAGCCACAAGGCATGGGTACAGCTGATGGCCCTTGCGGGTGTAAAGCGTGGTCCACGAACGTGCTGACAAGGGGTCTGCAGAAAACAGCAGGAGGAAAAAGTCCTACAGTAGCATTGGGGTGATGGGTTTGGGATGGGGAACGTCGGCAGGAGGTCAGGACCAGGTGGGGAGGCCACCATGGCTCAAGGGGGTCTCGGTCAGATGGACGGGGGCCTGCATCAGAGGGATGGCATGCTCCGCTCCACTGCATCCTGGTGAGCTGGTCAGGTGGAGCAGGGCTGGGGAGCCACGGATGCAAGACAGCCCATTAGGCGGGGAGGGGAATTACCGGGCAATTAGCATCTCTTGATTATTGGACTGAATCAGAAAGCAAGCAATCCACCAGCATCCGGCAGGCAGAAACTCCGGCCCCGCATCTCCTGGCTTTCGGGGGCAGTAGGATTTGGCCTCGGTGGGGATGGCAGGATGTGGTCCGCAGCACGTGGCTGGGTGCCACCGCTTCCTCCCAGCCTGAAGACACTTTGATAGCGAAGCCACCAGCCAGGCACCGTGTTCACCACCCAAACCGTGCACGGTGTGACGGACCAAGCCGGCTCCGCTCGCCACGGCTCAGGGCTCTCCTCCCGTCTACTCCTGGGGCGTTGCAAGACCCGAAAGGAGAGAAAGGGGAACCGGGCAAAGAGGTCCCTGGCCGTCGTGTTACCCTTGGGCAGACATTGCAGGCTCCCGAGTTTCCCTGTTTTGCTTCACTTCTCCCTGCTTGTCCTTGGCGCTCGGCTCACCCCGGGTCCGGATAAAACTATCCAGGGGAGGATCCTCCTGCCCTTCACTGGCTGATACAGCTGGGCTTGAATTTCTGCATTTGTGGGACAACAGGTGAGCTCTCCTTTCCACTTGGTTCTTCCAGCCCTTCCCCTAGAGCAGAAGTCCTTTGCTCACACAGGGACGGGGTCTGCTGCACATTTGGGGAGAGGAAGAGGAAGGTCAAGGGGGGGGGAAATAATCCCAGCAGCTTTTGGGGCTGGCTTGAACTTCTGCACATCCCCTTCAGCTCCTCCATCGCTGCCCTCACCATGTGCTCGGGCCTCCGCTCTCTCCCTCTTGCTGTCATGACAATGAGAAAAAAGGTGGAAACTTCTGAAACGGGATCAGTCGCTTTAAATCACCCTCCTGTAAAAATCGTGGAGGTTTTTTGGAGTGCTGCCTTTCCCCTCCCTTCCTGCTCCCCAAGGGGAAGAGGGAAAGGCGCCGGCCACATCCCCTATTTTGCAGCCATGGGGACCATCCCAGCACCTTCCTCTTTTTCAATTCATTCCTTGCAGCATCAGCTCCAACAGGAATTTGCAGGAGGTAAAACCTAAGCAGGAACCCCAGGCACAGGCCCATCTCCCCCTTTGGAGGTGACGGCGATGCCTCATCGCAGCCCCCACCTCTCCCTTTATGGGGACATGTTCAGCGTTAAAACCTGAAGCAAAACAGCTCCTGACATTTCCTAACTCGTTGCATTGCATCCCCGATGCTAGCTCATCTCCAACGAGCTGCAGACTCTCCTCTCCCCCTTTAAGCATCACTCCCCACTCTCGTACATCCCTCCCTGAGGTTCCTGCTCCTTTGTATTGATCCTTGAGCTTTCTCTGATTTATCAGTGCCTTTTGCAGAGAGAGATGAAAGCCTTTTCCTCTGCAGACCTCTGTGTGCAAGGGACCGTTCTCCCTCGATCTGCTGTGTCTGCGGTGCATCGAGCATCTCCCCCATCCACAACAGATGTAAATCATTATATTGTATCATGCTGGAAAACTATATAAATTCACCGCTTTCCATCTTCGGGCCAATAGACATTCCGTGCCAGGTTTTGCTGAAGCTGTTGGAAAGGGCACAGCCCTGCCCAGGCAGCGGAGGTGGTAGAAGGGGACACGTGCCTGGTTTATAGCCTGCTGTCCCTGATAACAGGACTTTCCTGGAGGGGTTGAAGCTCTGAGCAGTGTTTTTTCTCCCCCCATTTCCCCAGCCGTGCCTGTCCTCGCTGCCTCCAGCCTCAACCCTCCGTGTCCCTGTTCCTTCCCCAGCCCCTTCACTGCACACCCCTGGGCTGATCCCTGCGCCAACATATCCAGATTATGACACTGGCCCCAGGGTCCCCCAGCCCACGCAGGCAGCAGGAGACCAGGGCTTCATTCCCAGCCTTGCAGGCAGCCGGCAAAGCGGATGGTCCCCCCCCTGGCGGGGGAACCCCTCGGTGCCAGGGCTGGGCATCCTCTGCCTGGCTCCATCCTGGCCCCCAGCAGCCATGCTGCCCTCCCACCCTCCTTGGGCTGAGCTGGCTTGGTCAGAGCAGAGCAAAGCCCTCCCTTCCCCCACCGGTTGAATGTGCTGCTGGTGCTGTCTTGGTTGACCTTGACAGCAAGAGCCGATGAGGCCCAAGCGTTGAATTGTTTTCCGCCCAAGGTCATTCCTCAGCACAGCATGATTACACCGGCACAGCCAGACTCCCGGGGCGATGCTAGCCGGGCTCCCAGCCTCAGCCCTCCCGGCCGCCCCGCACATCTTTGGGGTCTGCTTCTCCCACAGCGATGGGACAGGTATAAGCTAAGCCCTACGCTGGCCTCTTCCCCCGGGGGGAGAGCTTCCCCGCCGGGACTGAGAGCGGTAGAGCAGCCCTGCCCCTCCAGCCAGGCCTGGCGTCAGCTTCAGGGGATATTTCCTCCAGCTAAAAACAGAAGGGGAAGAGAAAAAGCTGATGCTCCCTGGGCTTTCTCTGCAAGTCTCAGCCCTCTGGCCCTGCTCACCCCACCCGCATCGCCTCCCAAACACCACTGAATGACCCCTCCACCGTGATGCAGCCCTGGGGGGGACTTTCACACAAAGGATGCTCCCTGGGGTTTGGTTACCTGGCCCGCCAAAAGGCTCCTGCACGTGTTACACGGCACTATGCTGAGCCATACGGTGTATTTCAACTGCTTCTTAATTACTTTGAGAATTGTTTTTTCTTGGTCGCTGACAATAAAGGCAGGGAGGCAGCTAGATGGAGTTTTCCGCTCGTACAGTACCTAGGAAATGAAACAGATCCTGGGCTACCCAAGCACGCCGGGAAATTCACTTTGATCTCTGCTGGGCTAATGGCACTTTCCATCTGGGGGCTTCAAGCCTTTGGCAGAGGTGACCTGTCCCACCTCAGAGAGGGAAGGGAAGAGCGCTGACTTTATTTTCGGTGTGAGAGACGGAGGTGCAGAGAGTGGGGATGCCCATTGCCCCCGGGTTGCGAGGGCTCTCCCACCCATGCCAGGTGATATAAAGCACTTCTGACTCTGCAGGCAATACTGCTTTGGGTTTGGGGGGTGTAATCCCCATTTATCTCCAGCAACAGGGGTCACATTGGCTTAATGGAAGAGAGGGGTCTGAGACAGCTGTGCTGTGCTGTGCTGCTGTGGCAGCCCTGAGCATCTGCAGACGGGGACCCCCACCCCTCAGTGGTCCCAGACCCAGCTCCTCTGCCTGCGGGCGCAGGGGTGCTCAGGGAAGGGTGGGGTTTGCCCATTCCTAGAAGGAGGGATGCGGAGGCACACGTCCCAGCCCCATCCCTGCCCAGGCTGGCCCCCGGCTCTGTTTGCGCCGCAGGTGC
>NW_008824369.1:4588932-4598771 GCF_000699105.1 Pygoscelis adeliae
AGGTGGCAGGTGAGGAGTGGGTCCTGCTTGTCGTCAATGCCCCCATCCACTCCCGTGCTCCTCCGGGTTAAAATAAACCCTCAGAGGTGATTCAGCCTGTACAGAGCACTCAGCCCTTTCACCAGAGCCACCAGAAATGAAAACCAGCTGCCGCCCGTCTCCCCCCACCTTGGCTCGCCGCCGGGGAGCGGGTGCAGGGGAGGAGGAACTGGGAGGTTTTCACCCCGTGCCAGGCAGACCAGGCTTGTTTCTGGTCCCCATGCAGGGATAACAGCGGGGTGATGCCACTCACGACGGGCAGTCGGCGGGGGAAGGAGAGAGCCCATGTGCTCCGCGGGGTGATGGTCCTCAACCAGCCCCTCTGGTCCAGCTCCCTCCGAGATCTGCAGCAAACCCAGGGGCAAGCCGGTGAGCTTGCAACGATATCATCCCTCCAGTATCATCCACAGGCCACTCCGCATACAAACTGGGGACGAAAGGAAACCACCGCCACAAAGTCTGTGTGCAGAGGCACTGATCCCCGCTGCATTTTATTACCCTCTCAGCCCATTGCCCCCTAAGTTTCCATCCTTCACTCGAGACAGTATTTCCTTGTGTGCTTTGTTTGCCTCATTTCACACATTCCTAAAAAAAAAATCTCAAGAGACAGGCAAACAAAAGCCATGGGTGCCATGTGCTGACTGTCACTCCCCTGAAGCATTCAGGTACCCTGCCGGCTCCTCACCAGCTCTGACCTGGGACTAGCGAGGACACCCCGATGTTCATCCCACTGCGGGCTGGTCCGTGGGATGGAGATCCGGAAGGAGAAAGTGTGAAGGGACTTGGGTGGTTTTGTGAGTTGTCAGGTCCCTCCTGCTCCCGAGGAGGAGGACAGGAGATCTCTGCTCTCTTCTGGCACCGGGGTCCCTTTGCCACCCTTGGGTGCCCTCTCCACTGTCCCACGTGGGTGATGTGTGCACAGGCAGGCGTTGAGCCCCTCTGGGGTGGTGGAGGCGTTATCGGCTCTGAGAATATTTGAAAAATGCGCTTAAGTCCCATTAAAACCTCGAGGGCTCGCTGGTGGCACTCACGGGAGCAATGGTACCGCCCTGGGGACTCCCCGCCTGCCCTGGCCCAGGCGACCCCAGGAGACCCCGTGCTGGCACGTGCAGGATGGTGTATGAACACACCCCTCCCTCCTCCAGCCCCTAACGATAAATGGGGTTAAGACATCCATGCTCCTGCTCTCTTCCCTTCCCCACGCCAGAGCCGGAGCCGTGCAGGGTTGCAGAGGTGGCTTCCAGACCTCCATCACTGGAGTACCACGGGCAGCAGAGCTGCAGAGGAAGCCAAGCAGATACAGGGGCCACCAGGGCCACAGTGGGGCTCAGATGGAAAACGGGCTGAGACATGAAGGGTGGCTCTCTCTACAGCTTTTCGGCCCAAGGAAGAGGCAAACCAGCAAACAGAAAACCAGGGAGTGATTTTCCTACCGGGGCTTTGCAGGAGACAACCCCAGCCTGGAGCCCCCTTGGTCCCAACACCACACCCCGTGGCTGTGAGATGGCTGCACCGTACTTTCACTCTCTGGGAGCCCTTGTTCTTGTTTTGCAAGAGCTCGGGGGGGGCACAAGCAAGAGGAAGACACAGCAACCAGCCACAGTGCCAGGAATGAGGAAGCCCCGAGCACGGGGCAGCTCTAGCCCCAGCGCAGCCTGGGCTCGGTCCTCGTGACAGCCCGGCATCACCCGGCTCGGGTCCCTCGCTCAGAGCTGGCTCAGCGGGCAGGGGGGTGGCTCACCCAGCTCCATGGGGACCACAGCCCCCTGCCTGGACCCTGCAGCCTCTGGGACCGGGAAAGGTTTTCTCCTGCCCATCCATCAAGGGGCACATCACTCCGCAGCCAAACCCAGATCCCTTCCCTTGGCTTCTTCCTCTGCCGCAGAGGTCGGCGAAAGGAGGAGATATGGGAAGGAGGGAGGTCGGGATGGCGAGTACCCACCCCTCTCTGGGCACGCATTTTAATGAATGCAGAGTGGCCGAGGGACCGACCTACCCAGCAGCTCTTAGCACAGCCGCCAGCCTGGGTAAATAAGCCTTAAATGGCAAAACCTGGCCCTGTCTCTGCGTAACCAGCCGGAGAAAGAGGCAGCGGAAACCGGAAACCAGAGAGCAGCTGAGGCCCGCCGCACACCGCCCCCCCTCCATCGCTTCATAAACCCTAAATTCACCAGGAATACACCTTAGAAATGATCCCCTCCCTCTTCTGCCCTGTCTGAATGGCGGGGGTGTCCTCCCGTGGGATGGGTGCCCAGGATTATCCCGCACCCCCGGATCATCCTGCACCCCCGGATCATCCTGCACCCCGTTTCCCCGGGCAGGCCTGGGGAGGAAAAAGGTCTCCACGTTTCCCCTCCCTTGTGCATCAGCTCAAGAAACAATGGACAAGAGCCCCCCCAACCCCCAGTCGCTGGTTTTGCGTGTTAGCATCCAGCAGATGCTGGGACACAAGTTGCTGAAGTGCTGCAGGCCTGTGCTTGCTTCCAAGATAACCCTTTGTGCTCAGCAGTGAAAACATTTCTGAGCTCCCAAAGTCTCCATGTACTGGGATGGAAAGGAGCTTGGATGCTCACTCATCTGGAGATTTCTAGGTGCCCCCTCGAGTCCAGCTGCCCGCAAAGGAGAGCCACCAATCTGCCGGCAGCCTGAGGCCCTCTGCAAGGTTGGTGCTTTCCATTGGGTTGTGGGCAAGGGGGGGTCTCACAGTGCAGGACAAGCCCAGCAGCATCATGAATTTCTTCCCATAAATCACCAGTCCCATCTAATGAACTCTGCGCTGGTGCCCGGCGTGTCAGGAGCTCCCAATATTTGCTTTGGCCGGTTTATTGTCCATCCCATTTTTTTTGGATGAACATATTTCTTACTCTTGGTCTAATCACATCCTGATAGCAAGTGGGTAGCGGGCTGTCAGCAAGCTGCTCCTGGCAGATGCTGGGGTGGAGAGCAAGGTCCTTCGCCCAGCTGCTCCCATGCGTTCACGTCTCTGGGATGGGACAGACAGCCTGGAAAGCTGCACGATCCCAATGCCGACACTTGCTGCGTTACCGTTTCCCAGCACGTTTCTCCATGAGCACTCTGCCAGCAGACTCGCTAGCTGTGACATCTCGTTAAAGCAACCGTCCTTGGGGGAACTGGAGCACTCCTTGCACACAGGAGCTCTGGTTTTGGCGTTGCCCTTTTCCTTCCCACCTTCAGACAGGAGCGAGGACCAAGCAGTGGGAGAAGACCCGTCCGTTGGGATACACACAGCAACTCCCCTTGCTGCAAGGGAAAATCTGCAAAAGGAAAGTCAGAGGGAGAAGTCTGCACACATCAAAAAGAAACAATCTCAGCAAAGTCACGACTGTTTAAAAACCACAGACAGTCGCCTCCCTACAGCTCCTATTGAGCCTGCAGAGGAGATGGGTTTCTCCTGTGCCAGGACCGGTTTCCGAGCTTGCCAGCCCGGTGGGGATGAAGCTTCGCCCGCCAGCCCCACTCTGTCGCAGGGTCCCCACCCCAGCGGGCCAGGGGCCGGGGAGTCGCAGCATCCGCAGCCCCTGGACTGGGAGCATTTCCTCCTTGAGAAGAAGCATGGAAACAACCTGGAAACTGGCTCTGGGTGGATTTAATCCCATCTGATTTCCTCTTCTGTGAGCTTCAACCAAGTCTTTTGAAATTGTTTCCGCTCCTAAGTAATAAGAGATGTTTCCAGCATGGCATACGCTCTTCTTCATCAAATAGGGAAGCACCAGCCCCTTCATCTCCCTCTGCTACAAAAGTCCTGAGGCTTAAGTTAAATAGGACACAACCAACCCTGTTGGGTAGAGACCTAAATCCCGTAATTCTAAACCCAATTCTAATTTTAATTTTAATTCTAAGCCCCAACAAATTGGGGCTGTGGGAGACCAGCAGAGCAATCGATCCCTGCAGCCATCCAGCACTTTGCTGTCCAGGGTGGCTGATTTTCACCATTAAAGGTGATGCCACCACCAGCAGTTGGCTGTTGTCCTGCATCACTGAGTCACCTCCAAGCTGCTTCCCATTGCTCAGTCTTGCAGAAAAATCCCATAAAATCAGGCTCCGCGGACGGAGACCCCACAGTCTGCATGGGAAGGGTTTCCTCACCTCCAGCCTGCATCTCTGCTGCTGACGGTTCAGCCCAGGATTTCTGCCACCAGTCACTGTGGCCACGGAGGACAAGGTGGTCCCTTCCTCTCCACCTTGCCCAGTTGTATCTCCTCTAACTTCTTTTCTCCAGACAGATAAGGGGAAGGGGAGGTTCCCTGCAGCCCAAGCGCTGGGGATGCTCAGCACGTTTCTAAGGCAGGTGAGGCTTTTTCCAGCCCATCACAGCTGGGTCTGGAGCTCAGGTCTCCCAGCCCACCTCTACCCTGCTTTATTTCTAGTATTTCACACACAGGAGGTTTGAGCACGACCAGCTCAGTGAGGAGAAGAAAAACAAAGATGAAAAAGTTTTTTTGAACCCCTTCACCCTATCTTTTTCAAGCCTCAGAGAAGCTCAGCCCCTCTCGGCATGAGCTCCTGGTCCTGCAGGGACCTCATTGTCCCTCCAACGCAGGCAGCAGAACCAAGCCATAAAAAAAAAAAGGACTCTGAACCCCTTCTCCATGGTTTTATTTTCTGCCGGCAGCTGCCAGGAGCAGTCATGCTGCTCGAGGAGGTCGGATGGTATTTTTTCCCCATGGGTTGTCTTGACCCAGGGTTGAGCGAGCCCTGCCCTCCAGCCAAACCCAGCTGCCAGCAGCTGCAGCCGGGCTGGGCCCCTGCGGGGACCGTCCTCCATCATGCTGTTCCCACAGTCCCAGCCTTCGAAGGTTTCACCTTCTCTGAGGCGGAGCAGTGCCTAATGACAAGCGAAGGATGGTGCCACACCTGCAGAAAGCCATTTTTGGAAGGACACCTGGGGAAGAAATGATTCCCATGTTGCTGCTCTGTAATTAGCATTAATTACTGGGGCTTGTGAAACCTCTTCCCCATTTACTCCAGGCAGCACCTGACGGAAACTGTGGGAATCCCGTCCGGCTGAGTCAGCCAGGAGCCAGGGAGGGGACGATGGGCCCCTGCTGGATGCAGGGACGAGTCCCTGGGGTCCCTCCTTCTGCCCCCCAGCCCCGGTTTTGGCTGGGGGGCTGCAGGGCTGGTTAATACACCAAAGGACAGTCGAGGCTCATCCGTCGCGCCCTTCCCAACAAGGTGCTGAGGTCCTTCCCCAGCCAAGGGACAACCTGGGGCGTCCCGTGGCTGGGGGGTCTTGCATGTGCTGCCCTTTAAAGCATCCTTGCTCCCCAGCCCTGCCTTGCATGGCAGAGCAAGAGGGCTGTCCCCAGCAGCACATTTCCTTGGGTATTTGCCTCTACCCCAGCTTGTTGCCTTCAGAAACACTCCAAGGTGTTATTATAGACCGGGTGAAAATCCACCCCAAAAGCCTAACCCCAAGCAGCTGCTCCGTCACCACCAAATGGCAGGGTACCACTGCCTGAGTCACTTCTTTACTCTTTTTTTTTTTAATATTAATAATTCAAATGAATCAGGACATTTCATCACCCGGAGCCGCTTCAGAGTCATCTCACCCTGCCCCAGTGACTCCTTGGTGGCCTGGGGCTGGGGAACACATCCAGCCTCCCCCCAAGGCGGGCCGGCTGCTGCAGCCTTGCCCCCAAACCAGCAGGGTTTGGCTTCAAAATAAAATGATAAAACAAGAGGAAAAACTCCTCCCCAGCCACAGGGGCTGTTTTCTCCCCGGCTGCTTGTAGCAGCTCAGGGTGCTCCAGCATCCTGGGGGGACCAGGGGTGACCCCAACCACCACCCCCCGCTGGGGGTTCCAGTGGAACAGGGCATCAAAATGGGGGTCCCAGGGACAATGCCTGGGTGTCCTCCAACTTTCCGCACACCATCGCTGCTGTGACCCCCAGAGGTGGCCGTGGCCCCCATCCCCCATGCGGGACCCCCGTCCCTCCCCAGGGACCCAGGCGTCCCCTCACCCTTCCATTTGACCTAACCTCCTGTCCATAAATGGAGAGGTTTGAGAGCACGTCCCCGGGGTGGAGGAGGAGGAGAAAAAAGGAGAATAATGCCAAGAATGCAGGACACAACATGAGGAGCCCAGTCCCGGCCCCCTGGCCCGGGCTGGGGGCTATGGGAGTGGCTGCCCCGGGTGCCGGGGGAGCCTGGCCAAAGCCTGGCCCCTGCCCCGTAAGCCACCCGGGCTGCTGGCAGGAAAGGTGCTATTTTTGTTTCTCTTTCTCTGCATTTTTCACCAGCTGGGGACTTTCCAGGGCTGGGCTGCCCTGTTTCCACCTCAGCCCCGTGGAGCAGCCCCGGGGTGCAGAGCGGTGTGTCCCCCCACCCTGGGGTGTCCCTTTGCAGCAATGTGTCCCCTGCAATGCTGTCACCTTGCAGCAACACATCCCTGTGCAGATGATGCTCCCACCCCTGCAGCTGTGTCCCCCTGCAGTGACATGTCCCCCTGCAGAGACACGTCCCCCCGCATCCTCTCTCCCCTTCCCCCCAGCGCCCACAGGACCCCCAGCCTGTGGGAAAACCAAGCTGGGATGGCCGTGGGACGGAGGGGTGGCCTCGAAGGTGCGTGGCATGGAGGGTGCCGGCAGCCGTGGCCCCGGCTGGCACCATGGGCTGGGCCACCGGGCCAGTGTCCAGCTCCTTAAAATAGAAAGTGAAAACATTCACGTGCCCCATCCGGACAGGGAGAGGGGGGTCCATCCCCACCTCCACCGGCCACACGCTGCCCCGGTGTCTCACCACCCACCCTGCTCCCCAGCCACCCTGTCCCCAACCCGGCAGTGCCTGTCCCCAAGGTCAGGGTGGATCCCTTTGGGTTCTCTCGGAGAATTGCTCCAGTGGCTCACTCAAATCCTCCATAAAAGGAAAAACAGCCGGCAGGTAGCACTGCCAAACTTAGTCATCCCCAGTCCGGCAGCGCTCGCAGCTCCGTCAGCAGCAATTTCCTCCCCGCACTCCCCTCCACGCGGGGGGGGGGGGCAGGGGGGAGCGGCTCGTCCCCGGCAAACGCCCCGTGCCGAAAGCACCCTGCGCCGGCCACCATGCGCCGGGCTTGGCCGAGGGCCGCTGCTGGACTCGCCGGGCTTGGGGGGATGCTGCCGGGGTCCCACATGAGATCCAGGGGGAAAATGCACACCCTGGGGCCAGGCCTGGGGAAAGCAGAAAGCTCAGTACCTGGTGCGGTGGTACCGCAGTCGGTCAGGCACCAAAATCACACTTTCTGAAAAGAATTTGGTCTAGAGGCACAGAAGTGTAAATGCACCTGGGAGCATCTTGAAGCACCTGGGGTTTGGTGGGCGAAGCCTGTTCGCTGCCCGTGGGACAGGCATCGCAGAGCCCATCAGAAATATAAAGGACCTCCAGTCCATCCAGAGCACAGGAGCTGGATCCCGGTCCCATCCTGGTGCCGGGCTGGCACCAAGGGTGACCCCCAAGCTGGCCCATCCTTCCCCAGCCATGCCCGGGGTGGGACGTGCAGCATCCCTGGGTCTCCCCCATGCTGCATCCTCCAGCCCCGTCATTTCCCCATGGAGGAAGCAGGGCTGGTCGCCCGCTCCGCCCCGGGGTGGTTTAACAAGCCCTCGAGAAGCGACCGGGGCTCAGCGCTGCCACGGCTCGGCTCATCCCTGCCAGGGATTGCCTGCCTGATGCATTTGCCCAGGATTACATCACAGGAGCAAATGCCCCAGGGCGCGAGGGAGGAAGCGGAGTTTTCTCCCACCGCCCTGGGAAGCAACCCGGCTGTCGGTCCGGGTGGCCGTGTCACCCGCGCATCCCTTGTCACGGGGACATGGCAGTGCCCTGCGGTTCGGAGCCTTCCCCCAGACCAAGGGGCTGGGAGGGGATCAGGGTGGTGGCATCCCCGCCTGCGTGATGGGGCAAAAAAACCAAAATACTCATGGGGAGGCCAAAGCAGCGAAGGGGCAACAGCCAACCCTGCAATTGCCCCAGCAGCGGGATTTGAATAGGGTTCTCACTCCAGAGTTTTCCCAAATTCTGGCTAAACAAACCCACCCTGGACAGGCAGCCCCCCCACCATCCGCCCCGTCCCCTAAATTCCCCTTTTGCAACCGGTTCCCTGCACAGGGCAGAGGAACTGACAATGACCCCTCAGCTCATGGCTTCACTTGGGGAGCAAGACCTGCCCCTCCCGGCCGTGCTCTGCTGGCACCGGCTGTTACGAGGCTTTTGTGGGCAGCCTGCCCGCCCCGATAAATGATTCACCCCAGCGATAAAGAACTGAGGAAATGTTTTGGTGACATCCCGCGGCATCAAAGGCGCATGCGGGGCCACGGGGTGTGTGGCGTCCTTGGGGGTGAAGGGAGCCCTGAGGGATGGCCCGGGCTGCTTTGGGGTAGTTTGTGCTCTTCTAAGTGCAGTTTTCCTGCATGCTTTGGTGAAGGGTGAGCAGGTCTGTGCTGGGGCCAGGTCCCCGCCCCAGTCCCACCAGCCACGGGGAGCGGCAGTGGGGATGATGCTGAGTGCATCATGTGGGGTAGGGGACTGGGGGACCCACAGCCTCTCTTGTCCCTGCGCTGGGTACCACGGTCTGGATCTGGCTGTGATGGAGCAAGCAGTTACACCATCACTTTGTGTAATCACAGCTCAAGACGAACCAGCCCAAGCGATCAGGTTGGAGTCTGCTGCCAGCAGCGCTGAGCCTTTGGCTTCACCGGCGGGAATTGGCCAGCACTGGGGCACCCAGTTCCCCTCGCCGCGATGCTCGCTCCCACCCTGGGCTCAAATCCTGCAGCACCAGCAGCCAGACTGCTAAGAGTCCTGGTTTGCGTTTGCAAGCGATGCACACCAGCAAGGGATCTGCTCCTGGAAAGACACTGCCTCCCCAGAGGGGATCAGAGACACCCCTCTGTCCTCCTCGCGCTGCAGAGGCTGGAGGGCCCCCAGCAAAGCCTCTGCGCTCACTCCCCTTAGCCGCTTTGTTCGTCTCCATATTGTCCACCCTGCCAAGGATTTCCACAAGCTGCAACACCCGTCCGACCCGCTGCAAAGCACGGCCACGCTGCTGGGTGGCAGTGTTGGGATGCACACTGCGCTGCGCAGAGCTGCACGCACAGCCACGCACACCCAGACGCATGCTGCATGCAGGACTGCGTGCGCCAAGATGCACGCTGCACCCGGGATCATGCACGCCAAGGTGCACACTGCATGCAGGATCGCACGCGCTGAGGTGCAGACTGCACGTATGCACCTTGGTGTGTGTGATCCCAACACACATGGAGTCGCAGGTACCTATGTGCTCACTGCACATGGGATTGCTCGCACCAACTTGCATGCTGCACATGGGATTGCACACTCTGAGGTGCACGCTGCACGCAGGATTGAACATAGCAAAGCGCACACTGCACATGGGATCACATGTACCAATGCACCCACTCTACACAGGATTGCATACACCAACATGCATGTTGCACAAGCAACTGCCTGCAGCAAGCTGCACACTGCATGTGGGATTGTGCATGCTACGTGCATGTGGGACCACGCACTGACCAAGGACCTCATCCAGCTCCAGCCCCACCACACTGATGTGGTCCCTGCTCCCCTCCAAATGCTTTGCCCTGCAAAACGACAGCAGTCTCCCTCCCATCCCCTCTCCCTCCAGCGACCCTCAGCATGGCTCTGCACAGTGGACCCAGTGCTTTCCCCAGAGCACAGGAAACCCAATCTCCAGCCCAATTTTTTGGGCGCACGCCCATTCCCAGGACCGGAGAACAGCTCCGCTCCCCCTGGACCCCCAGCCCCACATTATCCAGGGTTT
>NW_008824369.1:4599294-4599922 GCF_000699105.1 Pygoscelis adeliae
TGGGCGCGCTGACCGCCCCCCACCCCCGCCTCCCATTGCCACCGGTTTCACACCAGGAGCCCCCGGGTTTGCTGAGCCGGCGGTCAGATCCGGCACCTCTTTGCAGAGCACATGGGAAGTCGCGCTCAATTCAACAAGCGGCTCCAAATTTTGGGTGTCCCCCACCCCAACCCTACCATCCCTCCTTGCAGACCCTGCAGGAAGGACAGCCTCTGTTTTCATCCCAGATGTGGTTTTCCACGTGCTGGATGGTGAGCACAGCTGGGCCCCCCCTGCCTGTGCAGGCATGGATACCTGCTCCCCCTGCCTCAGTTTCCCCACATGCAAAGCTCCCTCCAGCCTCACCAGGGCCCTAAAAGGACGCATGGGAAGCCCAGATACTAAGGCAAGATGGGCATGGATGTACCTAAGGAAAGAAATGAGGGGCTGCAAGGACTCCCTGCTGTCCAAGAGCCAAAATCCTGGTCTGGGATAACACTCCCTTCCCTCCTGCAGCCCGGAGTACCCCTGGCCCTACAAAAGCACAACCCGCCCCAAGCGAGAGCAGGGAAGTCTCTGCTTGCCCCAAAGGCTCCCTCCTCCCTTCCAGCAGCCGTTCTCCCCCAGCAGGTCAGGGGCCGAGCAAGAC
>NW_008824369.1:4600054-4606234 GCF_000699105.1 Pygoscelis adeliae
GCGGGGTTGCAAGCACATGAGAAAATGCAATGGGGAGCAGGATATTGAGTCACTTGGGGACCCAATTCACCTCTTTCCACCAGCTCCCCCGTTGAGCCGTGGGGCTGAGAAACAGGAGCCCCATTCCCTCCTGCATCTGAAAACAGAGCGGGGGAAACAGTGCCCCAAGGAGGCAGGGCTGGGGCCCCCCAAGCCCAGCACCCACAGGAGGCAGGAGAGGGCTGGGTGGGAGGTGCGGGGCTAATCCCCAAAGGCCCTGTTCCTAATCCTGACTAATGGACTCTTTTCACCATCAACAATGGAGTTATCCATCTGGAAGGGGATCTCTGGGCCCAGGAAGGCACAGCTGGTGGGGGCCATGCCTGGGCAGGGAGGTTTGTGTCCGTTCCCCCCCCCCATCCTCAAACTGCTGCCTCCAGCCCCTTCCCTGAGCCAAAATCCCAGCCCCCACCTCCCCCAGTGCTCCCCACTGCAGGTGTGTGTGGGTGCATGCGCTGCTGCAGCCCACCGCAGGGTACCCTGACACTGCCACCAAAGAGTCAAATAACCACCTCACCTCCCTCCAAGCCACAGGTTGTAAACATGAGCCTTCCCCCTGCCCCTCTCAGCCCTTTATAGGGATCCCAGGCTTCCCAGCTGGCTCCTATTACTGCTCCTATTACTGCTACCTTGTCCCTAAAGAGATGGGCCCCCTGCTATGGGGGTGTCTCAGGCAAACCCCCCTGGTCCTGTTAGGGTTTGGCCTTGGTTTCTCTCCAGGTTGAGCCTCAGCCCTCTCACCTTGCTTGGAGGGGTTTGCACACAAACTCGTGTACCCGCAGAGTGCAGCCCCCAAGGGGACGGGGGTCTCGGTGCCAGCCCCCCTGCAACAGCATCCTGCAAAGGGTGCCCATGCACCCACCCCAAAGCTGGCCTCGAGCCCGCAGAGAGATGCTGGGGTGATGGCAAACACAAAAACACGAGCTGCCTCCTCCTCATCATCCCCCATCCTGGGCAGCTTCCTCCTGGCCTGCTTGCCTTATCCCCCATTCCTGATGTCCCTCCCTGCCACCGTCTGACTCATTTGCAGCCACTCCTGCCTGAATCCACAGGGCTCGGCTGCTCTCTCCAAACCCGCAGCGTGCCAAAGAGCTGGTCTGAGCATGGCTGGGATGGCGGTCCCCATCCCCGCACAGCACTGCTGCGATCAGACACAACATGTTGTCTCCATCCTCACCTTGGGATGGTGCACGGCGCATCCGGATTCAGGCAGTGCCGTTCCTCTGCCCACCAAACCCTCTGCCCAGCCCCGGATGAGGCCATGAGCGGAGACGGTGCTGGGGCCGTGCATCGGGCACGGTGCACGGGCCGCAGTGGGAAACGTGGACCTGGGCATGACTGAGTGAGAAAACCAGAGCAGAAAGGAGCTGCTGTCGCAAGCTGAGTCACCTGCTCCGCCTGGCGCTGCCGAGCGGCTGGGGCCGTGTTATTTTGGAGAGCTGTGTGGGCAGATGCTGATAACACACTTTCTTCTTCCCTGCAAATTCTTCGTGCTGACTCTGTGCTGCAGTGGGGAATTAAAAGCGGGGACGTGCACTGGGCAATGGGGCTGGCGCTGAAGTCTTCTTCTTGGCCTCCTGGTTTGGGTCGTGGCTGCGGCTTAAGTGCTGATGGGTGCAAGCTGCAGGCGAGAGCTGAGCACGTGTGTGCTCGTTGCACCTCTGGGCAGCGGCACCACCGTGGCTTCCCCTGGCAGCACCCTCCTGCCGCCACGGACCGACCCGACCCCCACCCTGGCCAAAACCTCTGCGCCGGGAGCAGCACGGGGGACGAAGGCCCCCGCCCTGGCCAAACCCTCTGCGCCGGGAGCAGCCCGGGGGAGGAGGGCAGCCAGCATCGCCCACTGCCGGACGCTCCTTTGAAGTGGTTTTGGGGCCAAAATTCACTGCCGGGCTGCGCATCGGTGGCCAGCAAGAGGCAAACACACTGCGACATTGCCCGCGGGTCGGGGCAGGAGGCCTGGAGAGGCACTGCAGGAACCTGCCACCATCACACGGACGCAGCTTATTTTTTCCCCTATAAGGGACTACAAAAAGCCCCCAGGGCTCTCACACCCTCCACTTGCAAAATGTGCTGCATTTTGCTGCAAGATGGGCAGCAAAGAATGGACATGTCCCTATTTTCTTTTTTTACCTTTTTTTTTTTGTCTTTTTTTTTAAAGGCTGGAAAGCATCCACTGCTACCTGATTATTTTGGCCCACAAAATGCCACGCATCTCTCATCTGTTGCTCCTGGACTCTTCCATGGGGATACGGGTGCCCTGGCAGAGCCCCCGGGGACCAGGCAGGGCGCTGGATCCAGGACAAAGAGCATCGTCCCCGCCGCCGAGGTTAATAACTGCTACACAAAAGGTCTTTTAAGCGTTCCTAATAAAATTCATCCTCCTGCTGGATGAACCAGGGTCCGGCCTCCATCCCACCTCCGCGGGGTCCTCAGGGGGAGCTGGAGGAAGGGGCAGGTTTTCGCCTTAGCTTCTGATAATGTAAAAAACACACCAGAAAACAAGCTCAAGCAGGAAGAGAGGGACAAAGTCCCCAGCCCAGGCCCCGGACTGCCCGGCCATACGTGCTTTCCTGTCCACTTTCTTCCTTCGTTTGTTTGAGCCTTGCCTATGCCCAACACCCAAACTGCTTGAAACGGGGCGCTTCAAGCATTTCCATCCCTTATTGCGCTCTGGATGCAATTAAATTAGGCTAACAGGATAAACCCAGCTAATAAAGCGCCGAGCAAGCACCATGACCGGTACCATGACCGCTCCCGACGGCTGCGAGACGCGGGGACACATCTGAGCCCTGACGATGCTCCACCACTGTCCCTTGCTTCCCAGGTCGTGGGGCTGAGCAAGCCCCCTCGGGGCAGTATCCCATGGGAAAACTCCCCCGGAGCATGATCCGCCGCTCCCAGCTCCTCTCTTAGGGCTGCCCTTTGTTTTCCCTGGTGCTGCTGCTTTTTTTTTTAAATACTGCCTAATACAATTTTAATGAGGCCGGGGCGCCTGCCAACTGTCGGGAGAGCTGCCGGAGAACCTCTGCTGAGCTGCCTGGCAGCATATGGCAGCGAGGCCGGGGCAGCCGGGCACCCCAGGGGGGCCCCCATGGCCCCCAGCCACAGCAAGGGACCCGGCGGGGTCCCCTGGGAGATGCAGCCTCTGGTCCGGGTGTTGGGTCCATGCCTGGGGTTTGTTCCTGGCCCCGGTCTTGTGGTCCCCAATTGCCGGGTGGTTTTGGCAAAGCCCTTTATCCCACCGGAGGACAGCTCGCTGGGCTGCACAAGGTCACCCTGTCCTGCGCGAGGGCTCCTGTTGTCACCAAGCCCTGTCTCGCTTAGGGACAGAGGTGGCTGGAGAGATGGGGGGCACCGGTCAAGGTCGTCCCCCACCTCTGCTGAGCCCCCTCCGCAGGGTGAGGAGGGTACCTGCACTGGGGGGGCTTCCCAGGCCAGCCTCGGCCATCTCGCAGCCGCTGCCAACACCATAAGGGACATTGACACCTGAGCCCCCTCCGCAGGGTGAGGAGGGTACCTGCACTGGGGGGGCTTCCCAGGCCAGCCTCGGCCATCTCGCAGCCGCTGCCACCACCATAAGGGACATTGACACCCCCGGGACATCTGTGTGCATGTGCCAGCGACACCAAGACGGGATTTGCAGCGCACGGGGGTCCCGGGGGAAGCAGGCGGCCGTAAGCCAGCCCTTGTCCCCTGCGCCGTCATGGTGCCACTGGAATGAAAACCTGCGAGCAGCCCCCTCGCAGCGAACCCCCAGAATTGCTCCAGCAAGGACAAGGAGGGCTCAGGCCAGGCTGGTAGCTGAGATGTGGCTTGAAGCCAGAGGACAGCTGCGCTCCGAGGGGTGCCCCTGTGGCACTGGGTCCGGACACCCTGTGACACAGCCGTGCCCGAAGGGGCGAGAGGACTGGACGCAGCCTAAAGCATCCCCTGGCTGCTGCGCCTCGGGCTGCTGGCTCTGCCTCCACGCTGCCCCTTCACCCGGGGACGTCTCCCGCTGCTCTGGGACGGCTCCTCTGCCCGCCTGGGGGACACAGGGATGAAACAGCCCATTGCACCCCAATAATGTTTCACCAGACATTGCCATATGCTGCGTTTACCGTCTGCCCCCCCTCCAAGCCCCTCCATGCCTGCCATTGGCACCACGGCGGTGTGCCCTGCAACCCGCCCTCCCTGCAGCGGCCCTGGCTGCCAGCTCCACGTTCAAGCCTGATTTCACGAGCTCAACTAAAAGCCCCAGGAACGGTCGCAAATGAAGCCGAGCTGCAACAAAAGGCATCCAGGCAAGCATGAAAATCCGAGGGCGTTTCTGTTCCTGAGGCAGGCAAGACAAGGGTCACTCCATGACCGGGGCTCCTTTTCTCTTTGCTTTTCTTTTTTGGAGCCAGGGTTTAGTTGAAGTCCCAGCGGGTGAGTCACGCAGCCCCTCCAGAGGGGACATGGCCATGCTCCGGAAAGCCCTTTTCATGGATGCCGTGCGCTGGGGATTGGGTCTCTTGCAGGAGTGGCAGTGGGAGGGCTGCGAGGGGTAGGGTGACCTCAGAAGCGTTCAGTCATGGCAGCTTGCAAAGACGATGGGAAATGCAATATATAGAGGGAAACCCAATGCTTTTCTTGCTGCTCCAGCGCACCCGGCATGCACGGATGCACATAGATGTGTTTTGGCCGCTGCATCCCCAAGCTGGGGGGGCACTGGTACCCTTTGCCACTGCAGTGACTCGTGGGGATGTCTCAGACAGCATTTGGGGCTCTCCCGTCCCCCCCAAGCAGAGGGTGCAGGCAGGGCGGGTGCAGGCAGGCTGCCTGCTCAGCGAGGGCAGGCCCCGCTGAGCCAGGCAGTGCCAGCTATCCACGCCGCGCTGCTGGGCGGTGGGGAGAAAACAGGGTGGTGTTTTTTTTTTTTTTCCCTGCATAATTGCTATTTTTTTTTTTGTCGAGCAGAAAAGCCATTTCTTTCTCAGCCTCGCCACCATCTGCCTGCTGTGGCAGGGGAAGGCAGATCCCAGCAGCTGTGGGCCCGGGCAGCTGCTCGGCCTCGCGGCCGGGTCCTAACGCCCGGGTGCTTTTAGCCAAAGGAGCAAAACGGCTTTGCGAGACAAACGTGGATCTGCCTCGCTGGAGCTGGGGGGGATTTGTTTCCAACCCAGCTGAGAGGTTGGTTCTGGTTGCAAATGGTCTGTCTGTCTGTCCGGCTTTGCAGGACCGTGTGGCAAGTATGAGCACGGAGCAGATCTGGCTGAGGCATGCAGGAAGACAAACCCCATCCAGAGCTCGCAGGTTTGCCCCGGGGCGGTTGTGCCAGCGACCCCGGGGGCAGAGGTGGGTGGTTGTGGTGCAGCCCACAGGTGGAACAGTGGCTCTAACCAGTACGACCAGTGCAGAACCAGTGGAGCCTGGAGGGCCTGGGGAGATGGGGGCTGGATGCAGCCCTGCCCCGGGGGGCCTCTGAGCCTGGGGAAAATCTTTCTGCCAGCCAGCCCCAAGTGCACCCTGTCGCACCCTCCCACCTGTGCCCATGCTCCAGCCCTTCCCTTGTCCTGCTTCAGCCGGGGCAGGTGGTTCAGCTCCCTGATCTGCCTGAAAACCATCCCCTGTGTCGTTGTCCCCCATCCCTCTTTCTCCGATTTTCTGTTTCTGCACATTTCCCTGGCAAACAGCTTGTTTCCCCCAGCCGGCTCCCCCCTGCAAGTGCACGGGAGCGTCTGTGCAGCAGGGGGGCTTCAAATCTGTCACCCCAGCCACGCTCCTCTTTATCTGTGTTTGTTTCCACGTTACAGACATGAGAAGTGTCCCTGTCCCCAAGGGGCAGTGGGCAGCACCCCTGGGCAGCACAGGCGGCTCTCCCTGCACCGCATCCAGGCTGCGATGGCTCCCCGCCCTGGGGTCAGCCCTGCCGTACGTGCCGCCGGAGCATGGCCTTGCAACGTGCACAGCGACACTGCTCACCTACACCCCGAGAAATGGCCTTGACGTACCCCCCTTGCACAGGAGTGCCCGTGTTTTGCTTCTGGCTTTGCTGGGGGAATTCAGATTCTCCAGGGCCCAGATGCTCCAGCCTCGCTGGTGCCTGGCACAGGGCGCTGGGATGGCTCAGAGATGGCGGGGGGCCATGGCATCTTTCACCCTTCTCCCCTTCAG
>NW_008824370.1:0-327 GCF_000699105.1 Pygoscelis adeliae
AGGGACCCCCAGCGGCTCCGGGGACCCCCGGGGCCACCCGAGGCAGCCGGGGTTGGGGGGTTATTCACCACTTTGGGAACTTTTTGGAGCAAAATCAGCCCCTAGGAACGGGCGACAGCCAGTCGGTCTCCACAGCAACGGGGATTAAATATAACTTGCAGCGAGCGCGCTCCCCCTGGAGCCATCCATTTCCAGGCCGCCCCAGCGCCCTCCCCGCCTCCTCCCCTTTAATTTAAAAATTACCCGACTAAGCGGAAAGGCCGAGCCGGAGCCTCCCCGACTTGCTGCGAGCTGCTGCGAACCGCCATCACCGGCGGGGGGGGGGGG
>NW_008824370.1:515-2171 GCF_000699105.1 Pygoscelis adeliae
CCGCCAGCGCCGGGAACCGCGACTGCTCCTTCCCCGCTCCCATGAAATGGCCACTCAACCACCGGGAGCGAAGCAAATCCCACCCTAGCCACAGCCGAATGCACGGCCCGAAATCGGGGAGAGCATCTCCCAGCGTGCCAGGGGGACCCGGGGACGATGCCGGATCCGCCGGGACGGTGCTCTGCCACCAGCTCCTCTCGCAGAGAGCGCTCGGAGGAGCCGTCAGGATTCTCGTGTATGACACACGGCCGAACCCAGCGGCAGCCTTTTAAACCAGAAATATTTAAATATATCTAAATTCCTCCTCCTGAGCACGTGGGAGTTTTATCGCTTCTTGAAATTTTCATGTCTCAGTCGCAGGCAAGGGGGAGTCTCGTTTCCCCGTCTTTTGCAGCTGACTTTAAGAATGGTTAATTATAAATAAGACTCTCTGACTATTTATACGCACAAGCACACGGAGAAGGACAGGTTTAGGACACGCTTCCCACACGGCAGGAGCCAGCCTGGAGCGGGGCTGGGGATGCTCACGCTCTGGCCGGCCACAAGGACAGGCTGTCCCCGGCCCCCCGACTGGGGGATGTCCCCCGACCATCACTCCGGGGAGGTTTGGTCACTGGAGGGTGACGGTAATGGTCACCGGTGGGACTGGAGGGTTCCTGGCCAGGCTGGCCGTGTCCTACAGACCATGAGGAGCAGGCAGCCGGAGCGAGTGGTCCCCCGGCACCCGGAGCTCAGGCAGAGGGGGGACAGGCAGGGATCTGCATCTTTGGGTGCAACGGGAGAGGGCTCTGAGGTGCGAGGGGCTGGGGTTTGCTCGCCAGAGCGAGCGGGTGAAGAGGGGAGGACCGTGGCATCATTCCTGGTCACGCCGGGTCAGCGGTTTGAGCCGCGCTCCGGGAGCATCACTGGGACCAGGTGTGGTTCTTCCCGCTTCCCAAAGCCCTCAGTGTTCCCCAGCCTGGGCGCCGGTCCCTTGGGGGACGGCGAAAGGCAGGTCCGAAGCGAGCAGGCGCAGGCAGGTAGCCGCTCCCGTGCCGCACGCCGGCTTTGCGAGCTCATGCGCTGTTCCCCGGCTCCAGGAACAAAGGGGCGGACAAAGACTTCCCGACTCCATCCCGGCCCCCACGCTCCCCCCCAGGATAAATATTCCTTCGGTGGGAGCAGCAAGAGCTGTTGCTTATGGAAACCTCGGTGGTTTTATCCCCATATAAGATCTATTTATATGCTTATTGAATTTTTCATAACCAAGTTGTGAACGATCGGCGTTCAGGGTCATCCTTTATACACGGTTATTGCCATAGAAACGGGAGCGAGAGATGAGCCGCCCCACATCCTCTCCCATCGAGGGATGCGGCAGCGCCGGCGGAGGCTCTGCAAGCCAACGCTCTCACCGGCGAGGGGCTTCCCCGTCCCGGCGCAGTGCCGGGTGACACCCTGGCGCAGGTCACCGCCTGCCCGTCCCGCTGCCAGCCTAGAAGGTGGCACCTTCAAACGCCCCGGGGGTTTGCGATGCTCCTGGCCACCCTCTGCTCCGAGGCGAAGCCTTGGCTGAAATATGCACCGCAAGCGGGGCTGCTTTAGTGGGGTGATCCTTCAGTTTTTGTAGGACCTACCAAAACAACCGCCGCGTGCGTGCAGGGGGGTGCACCCTCATAC
>NW_008824370.1:5359-6539 GCF_000699105.1 Pygoscelis adeliae
CCCGAAATCCCGCTGCATCATTCCCCGCCGCGCTTGATGCCGGATCGCTCGCCGCCACGTGCGCTCCATGCACAAAACATGCCCGGGGAGGTTTTTTTAGCAGATGTGCAGTCAAGAAGTTAATACAACACATGTAAGTGCAATTTGCACGCAAAGAAAAACCACATTACCCGACGTTAACCACTTAGGTCTAACATATGCAAATCTAAAATGGGAGCTGCTAATGAAGGCTACTAATTAGTGGCAATCACTACACAGGAAAAAAAAAAAAAGCTGCAAGAAGGAGCCCACCGTGGGGTGGGCTTCCCTGCTCCGGCCCAAAAGTGGGGGATCGGGGAACGTCCCAACTCCCCGGCTGCCCCGAGCGGGTGGTGGAGGCAACGAGGAAGAGCTCGGCACCAAAGACCAACCCCTCGAGCCGGCTGCCGCCGGCATCGAAAGGAGGCGGCGGCGTTCCAACCTGCTGGAGAGTGACCTTAAAAATCCACCGGGATTTGCACAACACAAAGCAGCTCTTCCGCAGAGAGGGGCAGAGACGTGCCAGCGCCCATCGGTACTGTGGAATAATAAGCAGAGAGCGGCAATTCCTGCACGGCGAGGCGCGCCGGCAGCCGAGGCAGCCCGGCGTGGGGGGGACAGATGTCCACTTGGTCCCTGAAGACCCTGTTAGGGCAGGTTTATTTGGGGCTTTGGGCATTAAGGCGGAGGGGAGCCGTGCTGCTGGGAGGATGCTCCGGGCATCGTGCCTTTCTTGCTGCCTTACCTGCCAAAGCACCCTTGCCCCTGGGTGTGCGTGATGCCACCTCCACCACGCAGGCGGGTGCACAGGTCTCCTGCCCGCCGCGGGCGCCAGGAGAAGATGGACATGATGCAGGGGCCGGGGGTTTGACCCAGCAGACACGGTCCCCTTGGACCCGCCCGAAAATGGGGCTGCGCCGGCCTCTACTCGACAGCTGCTCCAGACACAGCCTCGCAGCCACCACCGGGGCTGACCCTGACCCCACCCAAGGGTGTTCGGTGGCCGCCCCGCGGTGCACAGCGAGGGGACGGTGCCCACCGAAACAGAGACCGCGGGAGCAGGGAGAGGTCAGGCTCAGACGCTGGGCTGCAGCGTTTAACGCTGGGGATACAGGATCCCCAAGTGCATCCTTCAGCCCCACCAAGGCGTTTCCCATCCTGC
>NW_008824370.1:7097-9003 GCF_000699105.1 Pygoscelis adeliae
CTGGCTTGAGAACAACCCCTTAAAAACATCCTTTAGGTGAGCAGTGGATAGGGGAGGGCTTATACTGTGTAGTCACATTAAGACTTATACAGATTTCCCCTCACCCTGGCCATGTAGACTTAGGAAAGGTATTGGAAAGAGAGAGTGGCTAAAAATCTGACATTAACAGAATAGCAACATAAAATAATTCAAGCAAGGTGTGACATCAGCTGCTGTCTGTACCTTCTGAATCTTCCCCTCTGCATTTTGGCTGCTTGCTGCAATTCCTTTCCTTCCCTTCTCACATAGCAGTTGTCAGCTTTTGGGGGTTTTTTTGTTGTTGGTTTTGGTTGGGTTTTTTTTTTCCTTTTTCACGTTTGTAGTCCTTCAAACATATCTGTATAATAAAGTTTAAGTTGGCCAAACACAAGATTGCTTTTTCTGAAAATATATATATTTTTTTTACTTCAAACTAGAAACCTTGTGATCTGGGACTCAACAGTAAGCTGAAAAATCACTGAATGCCTCCTAAAATTATACTGCTCACAAAAAGTGGTATACTTTTACCTAAAATTATACCATGCACCAAAGCCATGTGGTGGGCTGCTCTAATGAGTGCTCTGCTGTCAAGGTCAAACAACAAAGTCTGACAACCCTCTTCAACCCTCTCTTCCCCATCTCAACCACTCAGGTTTTCCCAATTCACAACAGACCGGGGCATCCCCCCGGGGTGCTGCCGGCTCTGCCTGCCCCGCTCCTTGCCTGCACCTCCCGCCCAGGTGGTATCACCCCTGTTACTATTATTTTAACACTTCGAGCATTTAATTAGCTGGGAATTGAAGGAAAATTATGCATAAATACAGCAAGGAAAAAAAATACCATCCTAACTCCACTTTTATGTGAAGCTCTGCCAATTATGCAAAATTATTCAAGGACTTTTCACAAGGACAGGAGGCTTTCCGGCGGCCGGGCTGCCGCGCGCTTGCCTGTGCTCTTGTGCCGGAGTGCACGCTAATGGGAGAAGCAAGCTAGCATGGATTTGCATTGCTGCTGCACTTCCCTCTTTGCTTTTTCTCTATTTTTGGAGGGGATTTTTCTTGCCTGCAGCATCGCGGGTCCATGAGGAGGGATGCTGCTTGCCTCTGCAGCTCCTGGCAGGCAGGGAGGGCGGGGATGGGACCGGGGAGGACTTGGGGTGTTGGAGAGGAGCAGGATGCTCCTGGGATGCCCTGGCGTCCCCCCGCCTGGTGTACGCAGCCCCCCAGCCCTCCCCTCCTCCAGGGCGCCGGGCTGGGGGACACCAGGGCAGCCACCGTCAGATGGCTCGAAGCACAGGGAAGGGACGTTTCCCAGCACGAGCCGGGGCAGGAGGACAGGAGGCTGCGCCGGAGCCAGCGAAACTGGGCTGAATCCCGTGTTTGAGCTAATTCCCTGACTTTTGCATCCCGGTCACCGAGCCAGCCGGCATGCTCGGGAATGGGGAGGCAGGGTTAAGGCAGAGCCAGGGACTGGCAGCTGGACTGGGTGGGGACAGAGATGACGACCCAGGGACAAGGACACAGTGATGGTGTCACCACGGTGGGCAGCACAGGTTGACATCCATGGACGAGGGATGCACCGAAGCCACGCCATGGGATGCACCGGCATGGGTCAGGGTCAGGGTGGCACCGAAGGTCCTGAGCCCGCCCTGTCACCGCCACCTGAAAGGTGAAACAGCCCAAAAGCCCGGGTTTTCCCGACACCATTTCCCCATGGAGTGCCGTGGCAAGGGGAGATGCCGCGCCAGGGAAGGGCAGTGGGCACGGCCAGGCGAAACCACGGGAGCATTGGGTATGGAAGAGCCCAGGGACAGGGATGTCTCCAGCGGACAAGGGGCCCGAAGCAATGCCACACGATCCCTTCCAACACTAGTGCCGTGCCAGCGCCG
>NW_008824370.1:9492-10716 GCF_000699105.1 Pygoscelis adeliae
GCCATTGGGGTCACCGGCACCCCGACATATCGTCTTTCCCCCCAAGACCTGCCTGGCTCGTGCTTCCCATCCCGGCGCAGTGCTGGAGAGGCTCCAGTTTGGTGCCGGGGAGCCAGGACCGATGGCTGGGAGGGACAGCAGAGCCCGGGGAATTGCGATGCACACCCTCCTGCCACCCCGAACCCCACAGTACCCCGGGCATGGGTGCTCGCCAAGCCCGGCGCGTGCCCGGGCACCGGGAGGAGCGCGCCGATGCTAATTCACATTGAATTATTTTGGCAGTGGTAAAGCACCCGCTGTCAGTTCGGTGCGCGCCCGCATTCATCACACCGCACAACTGCTGACACGCAGCTAACCAAGGCTGGGATCAATTTACAGAAAACTATTAAAGATTAAAAAAGATTAACAAATCTTCATAAAAGCCGTGATGTATTAGCCTAATTTTGTTTGCAGGGGCCCTCCCCCTCCCATCCGGCTCCAACCCTTTTGCTCGCTGCCCTGATTTGAGTTACGGGGGCTCCCAACGATCCCGGCGCAAGGACCCTGCCGGCAGTGGGGCCGGGGGCCTTGGAGCAGGGACGTCCCCACATCCCACCACCACTGGTTTGTCTCACTCTTTGCGGGCAACCGCACCAGCACGTGTTTTTTAGAAGCCTAAAAGGCAGCCGAGCCCCGGGGAGCCGGCAGCTCTGCCGTGGGGGTGTCCCCAGCACCCTTCATGGTGCCCTGTCCAGCAGGGACCCCACGAGGGGTTTGCCTGGGGAGGATGAGACGTCTCCATCTCGTAAGAGCAGCAGACACCGCTGCAGACCCCAGCAATTAAAAGCAGGGTGGGAGGCTTGTGCAGGCAGGAATTGGGGTGCCCAGGACAGAGCTCCGTCCCCCCGAGGACACGAAGGACCTTCTCGAGAGCTGGGGCATCAAACCCAGGACGGACGCATGGACGCAGCTCCTATCTGCTGGTTTATGAACGTATCTGGCGCTGCCGCGGGAGCCCTGCGCTGCAAAACCCTGCGGCACCGCGGGGTCACTTTTGTCGCCGATGCTCGGGGCGATGCCAGCACAAGGCACCCGGTGAGACCTCCCCACTGCCCCCCAGAGAAGAGAAACCCCAGGAGAAATCTTATTTCACCCTTTCGGGGTGTGCCAGGGGTGACAAACAGCTTCTGCAGTGGCATGTGGGGGGCCACCAGCCCCGGCGGAGGAGGATGACGGGCCGCCATA
>NW_008824370.1:17976-19478 GCF_000699105.1 Pygoscelis adeliae
TCCCCCACCCTGACCCACCACGGGGACATGCCCCAAACGGCAATCACCACCAGCCCCGGGCAGGACGGCTCCTTCCGGTACGGTCACATCCCACCCCAGCGTGGGCAGACAGCCTGGGGCACCCCCTCATGTCCCACGTCCCATGTCCCCACCCCAGGGCTCGGGAGCAGGCAGCTCTCCAGCCCTGATGGGATTTCCACGCTCATGCAAAGCCTGGCTGGATCTGGGCTGGGGGGTCCCATCAGCCCCCCGGTTTGCAGCTTCCAGAGGAGATGCCCAGCCCTGCCTCGCCCTGCGCCCTGCACCGTCAGGGCTGCTCCATCCTCACCCATCGCCCAAGCCCCGTTCTGGGGAAGAGAGCAAAGGGGGGCAGGGGGGACGGGATCTGGGAAGAGCAAAGGAGATTGAAACCCAACACGGAAAGTATCAGGAAACAACTGTGCTAGCAAGCGCTCCATCTGCTTGCTAAACGGACAATTTTATTCTGCCCCCAGCACTTGTGAAGTGTTGTAATCTTGTTGCCACCTCTGTTTGATGGCTTCATTTATTCAGCAATATCATGGTTATGGCTTTTTATAAGACAAGCAAAATTGCCAGAGTTTGCTCCCACTGCGCTGCCGGGTCCTAAAGGAGCGGGGACGGGCTGGGGCTGCGCACGGGGAGGGCGGCTGCGCTCCCTCCAGCTTTTTGGTCCCCAATGGGCTCTGCAAGAGGGGATGGAGGCCCCCGGCGCAACCACTGATTTGGACCCAAAAGGTGCCAGTCCCGGCTGCTGCCACCCCCGAGATTCAGCCGTGGTGCAGGAGGCACCCGGCCGGGGGGACCCCCCTCCTCACCGCCAGCATCACCTCCCCCAGGGGCTGCACTCCCAGTGCGGGGCCACCGAGCCTCCGCTCCCGCTCTCCCATTCAGGTTTCAGAGACGACGTTCCGTGGCTGGCGGGGACCGAGAGCAAATGAGAGGCGTTGGGCGGCCGCAGGGCTTGCGGGGATGCTGCAGCGCCCAGCTGCCTCAGTTTCCCTGCCCTGAGCAGCCATGCTGGGACCCTGTGTGGCTCCAGCACTGGGCACCAGCTGTTCCCCAGCAAACACTTCTGCTCTGCCTCAGAGCCCTGTGCCATCTGCAAAGGAGAATTAGCCTAACGAGGGGTTATCTAACCCCGTGTGGTTAGCAGGGGCTAATCCCCCCAGGCACCCCTGTCTGCCCTGGCTCTGCCCGTGCTGGGTGCCCAGACCCCCTCTGTCCCTCGGGCAGCGAGTCCCGCAGCCCAGGACCAGCTCTTGCCCGGGTTCATGCTCTTCCAGTGGAAGGAAAAGCTGCCTCCACCCTAGGAATGCCAAACCTGGAGCGAGCACATTGGTTCCCTGGCGCGACGCAGCGCTTGCGGTGGGTCCTGGGCGGGCACAGCCCGCAGCCGGCTGGGCTGGAACCCTCTCAGGGCGTGGGGGATGCCAGAGAGACCCCCGGTCCCTGCCTCCATCCTCATTAACCTGAGAGCCCGA
>NW_008824370.1:19626-21184 GCF_000699105.1 Pygoscelis adeliae
TGGGGCGAGGGCACCCTTCCTGCACCCTGCTGCGCTGTGCGGCATAATTCAGGCTGTCATAGTCACCTGCTAGAGAGGAGGACGGGGGAGGACAGACCCCACAGGACCTGTCCCCCCCAGGGGCCATCAGCCCCCTCCCCGACGCACCCAGCCAGCCCCCAGCCCTGCGTCCCGCTCCCCATCCCAGCCGCATCCCGCTCCCCATCCCAGCCGTCCATGCCCACCCCTGCCCCATCCCCCAGCATTTAATCCCCTCCACTCAGGGCGGATAAGCAGCTATTCCTGGCACTAGACTCCAGAAGTATCCAATATGCATGAAATCAAAGTTTTCATCATTTCCACCGGTCAAAGGGCAGCGAGCATTAAATCCCAGAATACCGGGATTAATGGAAGGATCATTAAAAATCTAATGTTAAACCACCTCTGCAACCAGAGCACCGGGCGAGCCTGTCATATATCACAGCCTGATTAGAAGGAAACAAATCCCAATTTCGGAGTGTGTTAGCTGAGCCTCTGAACGGGGAGAGCCGCGCACGCCGTGGGGAGGGCGGCGGAGGTACCGGGCTCTGCCCCTTCATCCACCCCTCATCCTCCTCGCCAAGGTGGATGGGAGCGTATCGGGATGATGGGGATGGGACTTTTTTTGGGGAAGTTTGGCTAAATTATGCAAAGATGAGGTTTTTAAGCAGCATTATGCAAACCTGTACAATTTCTAATCAAACCCTGAAGCGAAAGGGCCGGAACAGCCAGGCTTTGCCACGCACCAATGCCCGCTGCCACCCCAGGGCTCGCCCGCTGCAGACGTCTCCTGCATCCACTGCGTCCGCTCCCCGGCAGCGCAGCAGCCCTTCCCCAGCACGGGCCAGCCATCACAAGGGACCGGAGGTGGGTTAAACCGGTGGCTCTGCACCTCTCCAAACCCTCGTGGGGTGCTCCGTGAGCCTCTCCTGGCACAGGAGCCGGCTGGCACGGTGCTCGTGTCCCCCTGACACGCCGAGCCCTGCTCCTCGAAGGATGCCAGCTCCTCCTCAGCGAACGCACGAGCAGCTCAGCTCCAGCACACGCCAGCGGGATAAGAGAGGGAGCTTCTCCTCCCCCAGGTTTGACACACGATCGGTGCCTGCTGCCTGCAGCTCCCTGGCAGCCGCACAGCACCAGCGAGGCGATCTTCCCCCCCCCCCCCGGTCTGCACCCAGCGGCAGCGAAACGGCCCGGCAGCTCGCTCTGATCCGGCCAAGGAGCTCGCCTCAAGCAAGTGCAACAACCGGGCTGGATGTGGCCAAGGCGGAGGCTGGAAAGGTGCTAGATCTGCTTGGCTGCTGCGGGCAGGGTGAAAGGGCCGGTCTCGGAAGAGGGGAACGGCTCAACCCGGATCCGGCTGCAGCCTGCACCAGCCACCAATGATCTGGGGAGAGGGGAGAGCCCCAAGGAGGACGGGGAGCACCCCACGGCCCTTCCCGCCTGGCAGTGCTTCAGACCCATCCACCCAGGCCGTGCCGCCCTCAGCAGCTTCTGCAGCAACAGAACCGTGGGACGGTGCTTTGCCAGTGCTGAGCAA
>NW_008824370.1:21954-23057 GCF_000699105.1 Pygoscelis adeliae
GTCTGGCGACGAAACCGCCCTGGGCTCACAGCCGCCCCTCGCCCTGGAAAGCCGGGCTGGGTTTCCTCGTGGAGGGGAAAGCATGCATCCCACGGCTTTTGGCTGCCAGCCCGCCCCGGGGACGGTGTGGAGCTGGCAGCGTGGCCATCAGCATCACCCGGCATCAGCGGTCCCCCGGCCTCCCGCTGGCCCCTCTGCTTTGCAAAGGGCACTTATCTCCCCATCACCCGCACAACAGCCCCTGGCTGGGTCCTCTCCCCAGTGCATGGGAGCACTCTGCAGAAGGTCAGGATCATCACCCGACTTTTTGGGTGAGGAGAGAGACGCGGGAAGGAACAGCAGCTCCGTGCCCACCCCCAAGGCTGCAACCATCCCTCCCTCCTGCCTCTTCTTCCTGGTGCTCGCGTGACCCCAGCTCTGCGTGGGCAAGGAACGCCGCAGCCCTCCAGCATGCAGCCTTGCTCCACACGTCCCCGGCCAGGAGAAGGGCAGAGTCCGGCCCTGCAGAGACGCGTCCCCAAGGAGGACGGGGAGCACCCCACGGCCCTTCCCGCCTGGCAGTGCTTCAGACCCATCCACCCAGGCCGTGCCGCCCTCAGCAGCTTCTGCAGCAGCAGAACCGTGGGACGGTGCTTTGCCAGTGCTGAGCACCATGTCCTTCAACCCTCCGGTGCAACCAGGGCCCCGGGAGACCCAGCTCCGGCGCTGGTTCATGCCATCTCGGCACCAGTGCCCACAGAAGGCACTTCAGTCCCAAGGGACCCCCAGCATGACCAAGAGCAAACCCCCACATGCACCGCAGCGTCTGGCTGCCTCCTGCACCATCCTGCCCACAGGAACGACAGTGCTGGGGAGAAATCCCCTCCCCAGGACTGACCGTATTGCACCAAAGCTGAGGGGGTCGGGAATGGCAGCACATGGTTGCACCATTTAAGGGTGCGAGTGGCTCAACTCCAAATTCCCCAGCTTGCAGCCGCCCTGCTCCCCGCCCAGCCAGGTCCCTGCCGGCACCCTGCCAGCGCCAGGCCAGGCGCCGAGCTCTGCCAGCCCTCAGCCAGCCACCGGCAGCCTCGCCACGCCCATCCTCACGGCCGACCCACCGG
>NW_008824370.1:23783-25399 GCF_000699105.1 Pygoscelis adeliae
CTCTGCGTGGGCAAGGAACGCCGCAGCCCTCCAGCATGCAGCCTTGCTCCACACGTCCCCGGCCAGGAGAAGGGCAGAGTCCGGCCCTGCAGAGACACGTCCGAGTGCTGTTAGGGGGGGGCTCAGAGAGCCGGCAGTGCATATGGAAATGCACCTCTCGGAAATATTCAAGACACCCAAACCGCAGCGCCCTGGGCTTCAGTGAGCTGAGCACCATCCACTGCACAGCAAAAAGCCCTGGGACTGCACCAGGCAGGGAAACATCTACAGCACCCAGTGCCCCCCCCCGGGGTGGGAGCATCGCCTCCACGCCTGGCTCCTGCACAAAATGCTCCCAAGGGCTCAGGTCACGCTCCTTGTGCGGCTGTAGCAGGAGCCCGTCCCGCAACCTGCAGCGGGTGGCTGTCCCCGGGCATCCGCATGTGAGCAGCTCCCTGCCTGCCCCTGCCGGCACCGAGACCTCCCACCCGTGGCCGGAGACCTGCGTGGCCACGATGCTGCAAAGCCTCCGAGCACTGGGACAGTGGAGCAGCCGAAGCGGGTTGGAGCACCTCGCCCAGCGCCCTGTTCCCAGCAGTGGCACGGAGCAGGACCAGCCCACGCCGCTCGCCACCTTGGGCAGGCTGCCTCCAGCCTCCAGCAGCCCCTGAACCCCAGTACACAGCCAGGGGAAGCGGTGCCAAAGATTGCATTAAAAAAAAACCCCAAACCCACCCTCCTGTGCTTTGATCCCAACTCTGAGCAGCTTCCTTGGATGCCTCTACTTCATTCCTGGAAAGGGGAGTGCAAAAGTGTCCCCTTGTCACCCTCCCTGAGCCACTGGAGAGGCTGGATGCTCTGAGAGCAGCTGCTGGAGCTTGCAGAGCCATGCCAGCATCCCAGCAACACCAACAACCCCAGCCACGAAATCCAGAGCTGCGCCAGCATCCCAGCATTTCTAACAGCCCCAGCCACAAAATCCTGCTGCTTGAGTGCAAAAAAAAACCCCCAGGGCTGCAAATGCTGGGAGGACCCCAAATCCGTTCCAGGTTTAGAGCTTTTAAGGCTCAGAAATCCCAGCACTGCGCACCGGGGCTGATCCTGACACCTGGCTGGGTGCTGGGAACCCAGGGAAGCACGACGGGCGCACCGTGATGGGTTCGCTGCAGCGGGTGCGTTGCAGTGGGTGCATTGAGGAGGGTTCAGGGGTGACCGGTTTGCACCCGTTGCAGCGCACCCGCCACAGCGCATGCGCTGCAACGGGCACGCTGCAGCGGGCGCGCTGCACCTGCAACGATCCCCCTCCTGCTGCTAGAAAGAGGACAAGGAAGAGGGGAGCAGGGATAACAGCTTAAAGAAGAAATTTCCTGACTGTGAATTAAATATCATGCTCCAGCCCTGCTCCCTGCTCCTCTCCCCACAGCCTCTGCACAGGGAGGGGGGGCAACCGCAGCCCCCCCTGCTTCAAATAAAAGCATCTGGGGAGAGGAGCTGGAGCGGCTGCACAGAGGGAAGATGCATCCCCCAGTTAAGCCCAGATTAAAGAATGGGAATATGAAAACGCAGATGAAAAGCTCTTTGCTGTGGAAAAAATCTTATTAGGCCGTGAAACACAGTTTTTGCCACTTAAAGAACGG
>NW_008824370.1:26564-27091 GCF_000699105.1 Pygoscelis adeliae
CGCTGGGGGGTGCCGTGGGGCATTGCGGGATGCTGTAGATGCCATGGGATACTGCGGGACGGTGCAGGATGCTGTGGTTTGCTGCCAGCCACTGTGGGATACTGTGAGATGTTGCGGAATGCCGTGGGATGCTGTGGGATGTCAAGGAAGGCTGTGGGATGCCGTGGGATATTCTGGGATGCTGCAGGATGCCACGGGATGCTGTGGGGCTCGGAGAGCAAAGCTGGTGTGAACCCAGAGCTCTCACGTGCACCCACTCCCGCTGGTCACAGCAGACCTGCCCCATCGTCCCCAGGTCCTTCTGCCACCACTTTGCAGGTGCCTCCTCATTAACCGCGCCCGAGGCGCACGGGCACCCTCCCAACAGCACCTGGGGTGGGATGAGCCGTCCCTGTGAGCCCAGACCGGCACAGGAGGTGCCCGTGGGACTCCCGATGTCCCGGCAGCTGCCTTCTCCGCCAGCCGCGGCCCCTTCACCCTGTTTTCCGTGTCAGCACGGCTTTGTTGTGACAGGCGAGCACCACACT
>NW_008824370.1:28118-29489 GCF_000699105.1 Pygoscelis adeliae
CTGTGCCCCGGAGGCTTGCACGCCGCAGAGACGCTCTGGCGCTCGCTTGCAGGGCTCGCTCCGCTGATGCCTGATTATGGCAATGAAGTCAATGCGAGCAGTGGCCCTGCAAATTCACATCAGGTTTCCTCCTGAAACAGGGATGCAACTCGGGAGCTATTTGAAAGCAATTTGCAGCTGGAGACGCTAAGAACAGGCGGCAGCACTCGGCGAGATGCTCCTGAGATGGGAAATCCTGCCCCTCCACCGTACCGGGCGCGGCACAAGCGCTGCCGGGAGCCTCCTGGGGCCAGCAGCACCACAGCCACCGGGCACGGGGAGAGGCTGGTGGGTTTTGCACCACACGCTCCCCTCCTTGTGCACTGCCAGTGACCCAATGCCTCATCTTCCTACAAACAGCCCCAAAAATGCAACGGCCGGGCTGTCCCTCCCAAAAACCCGGTGAGACACACTCAGCTGGAGAATTAGCTCCCCGGGGATGCGGTTAAAGCACCACTGAATAAACCGGGTGGGTTTAAAGCTGGTGCAGGCAGTGCAGGAGAGCAAGGCTGCTCCGCTGGGCTCCACCATGCCCAGTACCTCCGTCTGGGAAAGCCCTTTAGGCTCCTGCTGCTGCGGTTTCAACCCGGGAGCAGCATCCCGGCCCGACCCGGCAGCGAGCACGGAGCAGCCCCAGCCCCGGCACGGGCAGGGCTGGATCTCCTTTGCCAATGGAGTGGAAATTAAACCCACTCGTGAGATAAGCATCACCAAAGGTCACTCCACGAGTGCCTCAATTAGACCAGACCGGGGTGACAGGGAGCTTTCTGGCTTCCCATGCGGCATGGAGCCGCATCTCCCCGTGCAGCGCAACGCTCCGCAGCTTTCCCACACCTTGGATTAAGGGGAAGAAACGTGCAGCGCTGCAGCACTTCGGTTGCTTTCCAAAATAGCTGCTACGGGGGAAAAAAAAAAGAAAAAGCAAGCAAATGGCCTATGACAAATCATCCCTACGCAGCTCCTGGAGCTGCTGCCATCCGGACACGCGCCTCGCCAGTACAACCTCTCCATAGGGCCGCACCGGAGGAGCCCGGCACCTCCATGTCCTGGGGGAAAGCCACCGAACCTGCCCACGGCACGGAAACTGGGGGCAGGGCTGGGGAGGGGGGGCTGCTCCGGCACAGCCCGCACCGCTGCACCGTGTCACGGGGAGGGCGACGTCCCTTGGGAAAGGACAGACATCCCAGGGACATAGAGCAGAAAGAGATGGTTCCTCCAAAGCAACCCACTGGCCATGCTGCTCCCCGAGGAGGCCAGCTCACGGGGGGGGATCCTCCAGCCCAGCACCCCCAAACTGCCAGAGCTGAGGGCAGCAAGTGTAGGGGATGCAGG
>NW_008824370.1:29567-30967 GCF_000699105.1 Pygoscelis adeliae
CCCCTGGTGCCCCCACGGTGCGCGGCAGAGCCCTGCGAAGCCCTGGCAAGCGCCAGGCTGCAGCGCTCTGCCCGGTTCCCCAGGGCCACACTTACATTCCTCCAATGGAGACGGTGGCACACGTGCGCTCGGAGAAGGCAGGCACGGTCTCGGTGGCGCTGCTGGCCGGTCGGATGTAGTCCACCGTCACGTTCACCTGGGCAAGACAGACGGGCACGGGGTCAGTCCAGCCTGGGGGCTCCCTGCACACCCCCATCCTCCCCCTGCCCAAAACCCTTCCTGTCGGCCGGCCAGGCCCTACACCTCCCCGTGCCCCGGTAAAGGAGCCGTTTGCCAGCCGGCTGCTGGCACCGATGGTACTGCCAGCGAAGCAACATCTGACACACCAGCACGTGAGCCAGGGCCGGGCACATTAAAACCAGGAGCCTCCCATGGCAGACAAGCTGCCGCCCCTGGTACAGGCACTCGCGCTGCCAGAGGTACCCCGGCTCCTGCCAGGCACGCCTGCGAGCTCCCCGTGCACCGGCGAGCTCCCCGTGTGCTGGAGAGCCGCGGCAGGGATCCCAAGCGTGCAGCCAGCCCCGATACCTCCTGGTTTACGGGTCATTGCATTTTGGCCTCCGGTAGGAGAGCTCGCCTGTACCTGCAGGTAGATGAAAGCACAGCTCCCTGCTAAGCCGTAGCTGTCAGCTGGCATCAGCGTTGCCGGCACCGCGCCGAGCGAGATGCGGAGGCCGGTTTGCAAAACTCTTTGGTGAGGCAGGGAGCAGCCCTGGGCGCCCCGGAAACCCGGCCGCGCACCCAGCGCAGAGCTGCGCTGTCCCTGGGTGTGCTGTGCCCATGCCACCGCCACCTGCCCGCCCTGCATCACCCGGCTGGCACTCAGCCGTGCCGGGGACAAGCGCCGTCATCGCTCCCGTCCTCCAACAGACAGGGGCAGCCGCGGCATTCGTGCACATCAGCTAGTGGGGGTCCACCTTGGGGGGGCAACTTCTGCTGGAGAACTGCATCTCCCACTGCACCAGGGCTCGGGACAAGCTGGCGGGTGCAGAGGTGCTCATGGGTGAGATCGTGGCTCAGGTTCCTGGCACCGCAGCCCCCAGGCGTCACCCTCCCAGCAGCTCTTGGCCATCACCCCCCCAGCAGCTCCTGGGCATCACATCCCAGCGCCCATTACAAGCAATCAGCATTTCCATCCTGCACCAGGCCTTCGTGATCCAGTTGGATCCCCGGACCAGACCAGGGAGCTGTGCTGCCATGTCCGCCCCCTCCCCAGCAATCTCGTCCCCATATGAGCAGGGCTCGGTGACCAGGCCAGCGAAGGTCACAGGAGGCTCGTGCCCGCTCACTGCAGCAGCGAGGGCTTTGTCCCAGCAGGCGTGGGGCAGGAGGGCTGGAAA
>NW_008824370.1:31265-34087 GCF_000699105.1 Pygoscelis adeliae
TCGCTGCCCGCTCCTGCAGCTGGGCCCCCGGGGCGTGAGTCGCACGGCGGCGGGGCGGCAGCGTGCGGGGCAGAGAGCACCGGGGCTGGGAGCATCGGAAGCACTGGCAGGACCCGCGCTTGCCTGCGCAGCAACCGGGAGCTGCAACTCCCAGCCATGGCCATAAAATAAACAGCGGGGAAAAAGAAACCGGAGTCAAAGCCCGAGTGCTCGAACACTTAACGCAATCCCACATCTGTACGCGCCATTTCTATGCAAATCCAACCCAAACCCACCGCCTTGCTTCCCCAGAAAAGCACCTTCCTCATCGTTTTACCGGCACCTCAGCCGGAGGAGGCTGAGGCTGCCCTGGGCTGGGGGACACGGGGGGACACGTGGGTGACATGGGGCTCCCCAGGGAAGTCCTGGTGCTGCCTCCCGCCACCCCAGCCCAGCCGTGGGGCTGTATTTAGGCACTACAGATTTTTTCCACGTGTGCTGCCGCGCAGCACCATGCCCGCCCCGTGCCGTCGGCTCTCAGCGCCGGCAGATTGAGTCAAAGGGAGACAGACAGGCTTCCAGCTCGGTGGTGCGAGGGAGCATCCGTAAACCCTTGAAAACTGTCGGCTCTTCCCGAGCCTCGCTTTTTAAATGAGCATAAAAATGCAAAAAGGGTACGATTGCCTGACAAACCCCCGCCGTCAGCTCGCTCCCTCGTACAGCCGAGCTAATCAAGGTTTGCAGCAGCAAAAGAGGGGGCCCTGGCAGGGAGGAGCCAATTAAGGGGAGAGGTTAAAGCAATTCCACACAGCTAAACTATTGTCATAACAACTGTAGGGGAAAAAAAGACAATTACTCTGAGAGGCAGGTTAGGAAATTCAAGCTACTACAGGGCTTTTTAAATGTCATCTGGCTCAACAGCGAGGCAGGGCTCACTTGGGAAACACCTCGCTTGGAATTAGGTAAAGGGTCTGGCAAAAGACCGCCGGGCAGCCGGTGTCGCCTGGCAAGGAGCTCGCCTGCAGCCCCAGGGGGACGGGGCATGCGTGATCCCGCAGCTCGGGCTCAGATCCTGCATCATCACGGCCTGGGGAAGAGCAAGGGGGGATCGGGCTGGGTGTCACACCTCAGCCTGCAGCGGGGAAGCGATGCGTTGTGGTGCACTGCATTGCAAAGCATCGCACCGTGTTGCAGCGTGTTGCGTTGCGTTGCAAAGTGTTGCGTTGCGTTGCATTGCAAAGTGTTGCGTTGCGTTGCATTGCATTGCGCTGCAAAGCACTGCGACCCTCGGACAGGCCCAGCTGAGGCTCGCTGCAGTGACAAAGCTGGCATGTCCTCCCCTAACTGGTGCCAGCACCGCTGCATCTGACAAGTCGTAAAAGCAAAACTCCCTCCCCCGGGGCAGGAACAAGCACACTCGGAGCATCCTATGGATTCAGCATGAAAGAACTCAAAACTGCTGTCCCCGCTGCCACAGCCCCAGGCTGAGCTGGGCTGTGGGAGGCTGGGATGCAACAGCCCTGTCCCCACCTTCCCCAGCAGCTCAGCCCCAGCAGTGACAGCAAACGCGAGGTCCCCCCCCAGGGCTGGTGCCCGCAGGGGAGGGCTGGCCCCACAGACCCACCCAACGAGACCCACGGCACGGCGGGGCACGGCACGGCACAGCACTGGCCACATGTCCTGGTGCCCAGGGGCTGCAGGATGGAGCGGGCTCTCGCAGAGCTGGCACCTCGTTCTTGGCACCTCCGAGGACCTGCCAGCGGAGACACGGGCACCCTGTCGTGCCAAGACTCAGGCTTAGCCCCCGGCACTCCCGTCTCCGCGGGGTGCTGAGCTCCAGCCGCAGCTTTTATCCACCTCCCATGGTGCTCCCAAGATGAAAGGTGCCGTGAAAGCACCCATGGCACTATGACCGAACCCCTGGGTATCGAAGGACCCAAACGGGGCTCCAGGAGCCGCCGTCAGCAGTGCGACAGCAGCGGGAGCCAGCTGCAAACCAGGCATCAAAACCTTCCCATAATTAGCATCTTGGTCCCTCTCCTGCTAATGCCCCACAGCCCCTGGGGTAGAGCTGCCCCCTAAGTGTCCCCTCCACAGCTGCCAGCTTGGGGCAATTAAAGGCAGCAAACAGGCAGGAAAGCACACCCGAAGTGCACGTTTTGCTTCTTGCTTTCCTGCTCCTCGTGTCCCAGCAAGAAAAGGGACACGCTCACTGTGCCAACCTCTGCGCCGTCCCCAGCGCCCACTGGCAGCAGCTTCATACACCGGCCCTGGGCAGAGAGGGGACGTGCAGGGAGCACGGCACGATCCCAGCTCGCTGCCTGCAGCCATGGGCAGGTTTCTCCCCCCGGCTCAGGTCCCGGGTGTATTTTGCAGCATGTTGACAGAGCTAATGGCACCGTTGACCTGGGAAGGCGGTTTGGTGCATGCAAAGGTGCTCCCATTGCCCCATATTTGCTCTCAGAGGGATAACGCTCACCTTGGGCATGTTGTTTTCACCGGTGGAAAATCAACTGCTCCTGGCTTGGGCACCTCTTGCACCCCCAGCCCTGGCTTGGGCACCTCCTGCACCTCTCCACCCCCAGCCCTGGCTCAGGCACCTTCTGCACCCCCAGCCCCACCTGGGCATCCCCTGCACCTCCTGCATCCCCAGTCCTGTCTTAGGCACCTCCTGCAGCCCCAGCTCGGGCACCTCCTGCACCTCCTGTACTCCCAGCCCTGGCTTGGGCACCTCCTGCACCCCCAGCCCCAGCTCGGGCACCTCCTGCACCTCCTGTACCCCCAGCCCTGGCTTGGGCACCTCCCACAGCCATACACCCAAGCTCGGAGAGCTGCTCGTCCCC
>NW_008824370.1:34458-36127 GCF_000699105.1 Pygoscelis adeliae
AGGCAAGGGGCTTCCTGGGTGCAGACCGCGCCGTGCAGAGCTCCCCATGGCTGCCAGCCCCGCTGAGGGGCCGGGAGGGCAGGGGGTGGCCGACACCGGCGTGGGATGTGGGGTGCCCGGCCGATCGTACAGCATCCCTGCCTGGCTCCCTCCATCCCTCCTGCACCCATGGGACCCGCAGCGGGCTCTCGCTCCCTCCCAACACCAGCCAGCGTCGATGGCAGCCGTCTATCCACGGGTTTCCAAGGTCAGCTGCAGTCAGTGTGAATTAAATCACTCCGCCAGCTCTCCTCCCTGGAGGAGATCCAGCCCCGAGAAGAATGGCACTACAGAGATTCACATGCCTTTGTGCAGCCAACGCGTTCAATGTCACCCGCCCCAGCTCCCCCAGCACCAGCCGGGGCTGCACCAGACCTGCCAGCCCCTGCCTGCACTCGCCCATCACTGAGGTGCCCGGCACCCTGGCGCAGGAAAAGGGTGGCCGAGCCAGGGCTGGCGAGCCATGTCCCTGTCCCCACGTGCCCTATGCCTCGCCACTGGCTCTCGTGCGAGGGTGTGCAGGGAGGACATGGCCCCTGGGAAACACGGGGCCGTCGGTGCCAAAAACCCGCGCTGACACTCGCAGCAGGAGGAGGAGGAACTGTGCCCGGGGTGCCGGGCACCGCGTCCCCAGCACGTGCTGACTGGTACACGGTCCCCAGCATGGGGTCACCGGCACGTGGTCCCTGTGATGTGGCCCTCAGCGTGCGGTCCCTGGCACGCTGTCCCCAACACGTGGTCCCCAGGATGGGGCCCCCAGCATGTGGCCCCTGGCACACTGTCCCCAGCATCATGGTCTCAACGATGTGGTCCCCGTGATGTGGTCCCCAGCATGTAGCCCCTGGCATGCGGTCTGCAGCATCATGGTCCCCAATTATGTGGTCCCCAGGATTTGGCCGCCGGCACACCGTCCCCAGCATCATAATCCCAGTGATGTGGTCCCCAACACATGGTCCCCAGGATGTGGTCCCCAGCACGTGGACCCCAGGATGTGACCCCCAGCATGTGGCCCTGGCACATTGTCCCTAGCATCATGGTCCCAACGATGTGGTCCCCAGCACATGGTCACTGCCATGCTGTCCCCAGCATTTGGTCCCCAGCATGTGGTCCCCGGCACGTGGTCCCCAGCATCATGGTCCCAACGATGTGGTCCCCAGCACATGGTCACTGCCATGCTGTCCCCAGCATTTGGTCCCCAGCATGTGGTCCCCGGCACGTGGTCCCCAGCATCATGGTCCCAACAATGTGGTCCCTGGCTCGCTGGCCAGGCTGGTGCTCGCAGGCAGGTCTTTGGGAGCATCCTCCTGGCCTCAGAGGCAGGAGGCGGGCGGCCAGCTCCCCTTCACGGCCCCTGACATGCGGCACGAGCGCTCAGGGGAGGTAAAAATAGTCCCTGCAAGTTTGTGACGAAGAAGGGCTGGGAGATCCGCAGGCGTTTCAGACAGTAATTATAGCAGAGCAAGTCTGGTCTGCCACCTCCCCCTGCCATATGCACCCACCCTGCACCCACCCGCTGCAGCCTGGCCCCCTCCTCCCTGCTGCGCCCCACGTCCCCACGGCAGGGGACGGACCCCTCTGAGTCCCCCGGGACCGGCTGGAATGAGGGGAGCAGTGTGGGAGTGGAGACGCA
>NW_008824370.1:36819-37555 GCF_000699105.1 Pygoscelis adeliae
AAAACCCGGGCTGACGCTCGCAGCACGAGGAGGAGGAACTGTGCCCGGGGTGCCTGGATGCGCCTGGGACACCCGTGTCCTGCTCACCCCAGCCTGGCACCAGGACCGACCTCAGGGTGCTGCCCCAGGGAAGACGCCGTTAGGGGAAAGCTCCGCACCGTGGTGCAGGACACTGGTGGACTCCAGATGTACTCCTTTAAACACTCTGGAAGTATTTAAAAGACGTGTCGATGAGGCGCTGAGGGACATGGTTTAGTGGGCATGGGGGTGGTGGGTTGACGGTTGGACTCGATGATCTTAGAGGTCTCTTCCAACCTTAATGATTCTGATTTTATAATGATTCTATGTGCCACGCTCCGGCACGCAGGATCCCGGAGCAGAGCGGTGACAGCATCTGCTGCAAGTGAAGCAAGAGAGAAAACAAAGCAGTGGGGGAGGACGGGGCTGGACAGCAGGTCCTACCATGCCTGGATGCTCTGCAACCCTCCTCCAGCTCTTCCACCACACCCGGCACGAGCCGGGGCTGATCGCTCACTTGCAGCCTGACCCTTCCTCGCCGACACGGCTCAGCACAACCTGAACAATACCGGAGCAGCCGCCTGCGGCCGGCCGGCCCAAGGCTCGCCCCATCCCTAACAGAGCCCTGCAGGGCCAACGCTTCCTCCATGACTTGGCAGGACACTAAATAGATGCCATGTTGTGGCCTCTATTAGCAAGAGCTGCCGCCGTGCCCCGT
>NW_008824370.1:38172-39770 GCF_000699105.1 Pygoscelis adeliae
AAGCCGAGCCCAGCCAAGCCGAATGAGCAGCCCCAGGGTAGGACTGACCTTGCTGGAGCAGGCTCTGCCGGAGTCGCGAATAATACGGGGCTGCAGCCTGGCAATGGAAGTGCCCGGCAGAGCCATTTGAGGAAGCATGGGAAGGAGGAAAATAGATGCACAGAGAGGAAATGGCCCCGAATTTCTGGTCATTACGCCAGGAACAACCACATTTTGCTCTCTTCACCCTCCCTGCTGTCAGGGAGCCATTTCAGCCCGCTGCAGTGCCCGGAGCTGAGCGCGCCGGCAGACTTCTCCCCTCCTGCTCGTCTGCATCTGCATGCACTGTTTATTCCAAGCAGAACACAGTCGGGAGAAGATCTCTCCCAAGTTCGGCACTGGGGAGCAGCCAGCTCTCCAGAAGGCTTTGAACAGCAAAATCCTCCCCAACTTCACACGCCGGAAAGCAGCGGCAATGACGCAGCCTGTTTCCGTGAAGCTCGGGAGCCGCCGCCCTGCAAAGCCTCCCCGGCACCGGTGCACTCCTCGGCACAGGATCCCGTCTCCGGCACGTGGCCGGCAAGACAGGGCATGCGCGGTCGGTCGCAGCTTCCCCAGGGCCGGGTGCGGTTGTTTGCGGTGCGGGTGGCGGCGCCTGCATCCCCCCGCCAGCACTGGCTGCGTTTGGGGAGCAGCGGACAGCCCTCGCTGCGCACTGTCCCCATCCCACCTGGCCACTCTGCAGAAAGTGGGACCTTCCAAAAAACCCCCGGCTGCACCCCAACCGTCGCCGCATTAGGTGGCTGCTGCCGTGCCGTGCTGCCAGCGCTCCCTGAGTTTGCAGGCTGCCGGTAACATGCAGCAAGAAGTGCCCATCAGGGCAAAAATCTGCAAAAGTCTGCAAAAGCCTTCCCTCCTCCAGGGAGAGGGATGATGTTCCAGGGGGAAACGTTTTCCCCAGTCAAACCCCGTCCCCTGTTCTTCCCAGGTCTGCCGGCGGCGCTGGCACTGGGAACGCTGCTTTGGGTAACCCCAAAAGGAGCATCCCGGGAAGCATCCCAGTGCCTCTGAGCCTGAGCCACACTATCTGACCAGACACAGGCGGATGCACTGGAAAACTGCAGGGAAACCCCCAGCTGCTGCTTTCCAGGTACGCCGGGGGCTGGGGTTCGTACTCGCAGGCTCTCGCAGAGGAGAGGTGTTATCAGTTCGCTGTCAGCCTTCCCTTTGATGAGCCTCCATCCCTGAGCTGCATCGCTAACAAATCCCCAGGCATTAAAAATAAGCTGAAGCTTTGCAGATAAATCAGCGCAGGCGTCAGGATGGAGGGCGAGGGCAGGCCACCCGCACACCCCTCTGCCCGGGAGGGGGGAAGACGAGGCACAGCCACGGTTCAGGCACGCTCCTCCTCCCATCCCTCGGCATCAGCCACGCGCGGCCCGTCAGTCTCCAATTATCGACCTCCCCATCGATCCGGGGACGACCGTGCACGGCACGATTGCCCGCCCTGCCAATCCAGGGACTGGCTACGGCACACACCGGTGAAGCCGCGCACCGCCTGTCCTTGTGCCGCGGGAGCACCAGGGCCCTCCGCGCCAGCCTGGACCCGGGAGCCCCTT
>NW_008824370.1:40381-41459 GCF_000699105.1 Pygoscelis adeliae
CAGCGTGGCGGGCCCCCATGGGTGCTCAAGCGCCCCAGGGAAAGCCCCTCCGCCGGCTGCAGAGCAGCCCTTAAGGAAGGGACTGAATTGCTTCCATGCACAAGGGATATTTTTCCCTGAGTTACCTCGTGCCACCTCCCTCCATCCGAATGATTAATCCCCCCCAGCTAATTAGAGGAAAGGGCCAAGAGCACCCATTTAGACTCAATTCAATTGCCTGCACGATGGCATAATTAAAAAAAGCTGCTTAGCAGCGGTGCATGCCCAGTGCTGAAATCGATGGGCAGTGTCTGTGCAGAGGGAGCCGTCCCCGCTCCGACGTGCATCAGACATTTATTCCACCGCGGGAGACAAATCCATACCGGAGCATGGCAGCTGAACGCTGGTGGGTGTTGCGGTGGGGCCGGGGCCGCAGCAGCTGGCTCATCCCACGCCATTGGGCAAATTCCACTGCCCTGGGTCACTCCCGTGCCTGCCAGGAGGGTGCAGCTCCCTTGCAGGAGCCACGGCAGCTCTCGCACCGGGAGCGTGCTGCAGTGGCGCAGGGAGCCGGCATCGGCACAGCGAAAGCCGGCAGAAGAGTCAAGAAAAACAAATCAGGTCTGTTAAAGGGAGAAGCAACGCGCCATAAAAATCCCAGCTTTAGAAACTTTGTGCTGCTTTGATGAAAGGGCAAGAGAGAAAATATATTATACTCCCTCTATCTCCGGGGCCCTGGGAATTCAGGTGTGGTTCCCCGCAGCCCGGCTCCTCTCCTAACGTGATAAGTGCTGCACGAACCGAAAGCGAAGGGGCCGCCGCAGCCGTGGTGATATTTCTTCCTCTTCTCCCTTCGGTGCTATCTCCAGAGGGAGAGGGGACAGAGGGAATTATTTCTGGAAGCAATCGCAGCGGTTTATTTTTACTGCAGGGGCCTGGGGGAAGCTATCGCGCTGCCCCTGCGTTTCTGCAGGACAGGCAGCACGGGCAGCTCTGTGCCGTGGCACGGGGAGGCGGCGCATCAGGGGAGACGCGGCGTTCCTGCCGCAGGGCTGGAGGGCAGGGAGCTGGGGGGGGTGTGAGCGGCCAGGGAAGGGGG
>NW_008824370.1:42869-44704 GCF_000699105.1 Pygoscelis adeliae
GTGTGTGCATCCAGCTCCACAATTCCTAAAGTGCAGCTCCCTCTAGTGACACACCAGCCCTCCAGAGCTGCCACCGTGCACCCACGAGGCAAGGTCACTGCTGTGCAAGGACAGCACCCATGAGGAGGGTCCCCAGGGTGCAGGAACAGCACCCATGAGGAGGGTCCCCATGGCACAGGGACGGCACCCACGAGGCAAGGTCACCGCTGTGCAAGGACATCACCCACAAGGAGAGTCCCCACCGTGCAGGGACGAGACTCATGAGGAGGGTCCCCAGGGTGCAGGAACAGCACCCACGAGGAGGGTCCCCATGGCACAGGGACGGCACCCACGAGGCAAGGTCACCGCTGTGCAAGGACATCACCCACAAGGAGAGTCCCCACCGTGCAGGGACGAGACTCATGAGGAGGGTCCCCAGGGTGCAGGAACAGCACCCACGAGGAGGGTCCCCACGGCACAGGGATGGCACCCATGAGACAAGCCCTAAGGCACTTCCCGGCAGCAGCCCCGGGGTGCACGCAGCGGGCACGGCACGGCTAAGCCCAACAGACACGCGGTGCTTGTGGACAAGGAGGCGGCTGATGAAGCACCGGCATCGAGACCAAAAACTCATCCTGGCCTAATTATTCCTAATATTCAATTCATCAATCTTGAAGGGGATGATCGCACTCCGCTGGAGCGGCTGCCAGCGGCGATCCCTCCTGGGGCTTGTCACACCGTCAAGCCGTGCCAGCTCTTCCCAGGCAAACGAAAGGCAGCGGGAAGGCAGGAGGCGGCTCCGAGCCAGGCAGGCGAGCCCCAGCCCCGGGGGACAGGCTGGGGCGGGCGCTGGGGGTGCACAGGGCAGACCCCAAACCTCAAGTCCCCTGCGATGGGGAGGGTCCCCACATCCACTGCTCCTCAGGGACACGCCAGCACAGCCACAGCCTCTCGGCACCCATCACCCATCATGCCCACGCAAGAGAGGGGAGGAGAAGGGGGCCAGAAGGTGCTCGGCGGCGGAGCAGCAGCTCGAGGGGCCACTGCAGCCCACGGGGACTTGCAGCCGGGAATGCCAAGAGTGAGGCTGGAGCAGTCGGCACTGGTCTGACTTGCCGGACCTGCCCCAGGATCTGGGAGATCAAGATCTCCCAAGGATCCAGGAGATCAGCCAACCCCAGGGCTCTGTGGGGAAGGGACACCCTTCGAAGGGTGGCAGGGCTCCCTGGAATGGGCAGGGGTCCCTGGGGCAGCAGGCAGGGCTCTGCAGGGCAGGCAGGGCTCCCTGCAGCAGGCGGGGCTCCCTCAGGGCAGGCAGGGCTCCCCAGGGCACCCCTGCAACCACGCACGGAGCTGGAGCCGGGCCGACACCGCGGGCAGCGCCGCGCATCGGTGCCAGCCCACCCCGTTTGATCTCCCCGCAAACAGACAGCTCTCCGAGGTCGCTAGCTCCCTGCTGGGGTGGGCTTTAAAAGTATATTAAAAAAGGGGGTGGGAAAAGAGGGATTTTGCCGCAAAGATTGATGCTGACTGCGAGCTGCGAGAAGGCAAGGGCGAGCCACCCCGTGCAAGGCTGTCATTTCAAATCAGAACGCGCCGCCAACCTCGAGGGACTGTTTTGATCATTAACGGAAAGGATTTTTTCGTCGCTTTCCTCAATCAAATTAATCTGAAGTGAAAAACGTGGAGCTGACAAAGGAAATATTTATAAAGCAAACGAGGCAACATCAAAGGCAAGCGGGCGCCCGGCTCCCAAGGCTACTGAAACGGCGAAGGCAGGAGCCCGGCGCGCGCTCCTGGTTATGGGGAGCTTTAAACATGGAGGCTGGCGGCACTCGCAACCAAACGGCTTTTTG
>NW_008824370.1:44810-46474 GCF_000699105.1 Pygoscelis adeliae
CTCTTCCCCCCTCCTGCTGCTGACAGCGGTCCAACGGCAGCGGAGCAGCGAGGATGCGTCGCTGCCTGCTCCTGCCTGTCCCTCCGGATGGGATGATCCTGCCGCCCGCCCCTCTGGGTGCACTCAGCGTGATGCCTCGGGCCACAGCACCATGCTGGGGGTGCCGGGAGGAAGGCAGGACCCTCCTCCTCCTCCCCGGCACGGCAGCCCACACCACCCGGACATGGTCACGGGGACACGGGGGGTGCAAAGAGCAGCCACCAGCCTCCTGGACGGCCGGGGACAGGGGCTGCCCCGCATGGGGACGTCTCCCCCAGCACCTCGGGGCTGAGCACGGGGGACACAGGACCGGTGCAGGCAGCACCATGAGCACCAAGGGCTCTGGCAGGGCTGGCCCCATCCCCAGCCGCGGTGGGGACCCGGTGACAGGAGCCTGGGGCTTCGGCAAGGTGTGCCTCGGCTCCTGTCTGCGAGTGTGCAAGGGTGAATGCAAACAGATTTGGGGAGAAAAAGGGTGGTTTCGAGCAACAGCCAAGCATGGCAGGGTGGGAGAGAGCAAACCCCATTCCACTGCACCGCAGAGCAACGGTGGCTGGAGGAAAACCAGCGCCAGTAACCCCCAGGGTGGCCGGCAGCGCTCAGATTGGGACCCTGCCGAGGTGCAGCCCGGCACGGGGCCAGGACCCTCCCAGAAACAACTGGGTTTCCATTTCAGGGACCGGAGCTCTCTCCACAAGTCCCAGCAACATCCTCGCAGCCACTTTTGACTATGACAAGTGACAGACTTCCCATCAGAAAAGTCTCGCAAGCTGCTATTTTTTTCCTTTTCTTTTTTTTTTTTTTTAAATATATAAACAGGGCTCTGAAATGGAAAGATGCAATTTGGCATGGAAATAGTCCTCAATGAGCAGCAGCGAGCAGCCTCGCGATGAAGGAAATTGATTTTATTTGACCATTTTATGAGCATTTGAAAATTGCATCCTGAGCATGTGCTTGAGTAGTTAAATGCACATTATATTCTTCATTCCCCTGAATTGCTCTAAACCAGCCTGGAAAAATATGCCGGGGAAACAAAGGGAAATATAAAGCGAGGCAGGTACACAGCATTCCTGGGAAATGGGTGCAGCTGAAAGCAAGACCGCAACCCCTCGGAGGGGCCAGCTCAAAGGGCGCTCCAGCGTTGGGTGCACCCCGCAATTCCCCGCAGAGAGTTCCCGGGTCACCCATAAGGACGCACGCGGCACCACCGGCATGGGCAGTTATGGCTCCCGGCCCCTCAGCCTGTGCCGGGGACGAGCGAGGACTTCGCCACCGGCCTCGTCCCCTCCGTACCTTCTTCCCGATGAGCTTCTTGCGCAGGAACTCCCGGGCCTCGAACATGTAGGGAATGTCGTAGAGGGGCCTCAGCTTCCTGTTCTTGTCCTGCAGCGGGGGCAGAGAGAGGCACAGGTCAGGGGAGCCCCCCAAAACCACCCTGTGATGAGCATCCCTGTGGGGAGGCAGCCCGCTCCCCGCTCCAGAGCAGACACCCCAAAGCTGGCGCACCCAGAACCCCCCAGCCCGCTCCCGTGGATGCCCTCCCGCTCCTGCACCCCAGGGTGGGCTCCCCGAGCATCGCCACAGCTCTGGCTCTGCCGAAACCCCGCGGGGGAGCCCCCGGCCGG
>NW_008824370.1:48874-49236 GCF_000699105.1 Pygoscelis adeliae
GGGGCACCCCCCCCACGGACCACAAGCACCCCCGCCGGGGCATCCCCCCCGGGCCCTGAAGCAGCATGCATGAACCCGTCCCCGTCCCCTTGCGGCAGGGCCCCGGCCGCAGGGAGCCGGAGGAGCAGGGATGACTAACTCCTCATTTCACAGTCCACTGCTGCAAAGCGGTGCCATACAGCCACGGCCGCTGCTTTGCTGAAAAATCACCATGCGGAGATGGGGAAATAGGCCAAGGGGCTGAGACACGGGGCGGGCTCAGCCCTCCGACACGGCGCGTGTGGATGCTCCCCTCCTTGTCAGCTCCTGCCCCCCTGCCTGCACCCCGTAAGCAGAGACCCAGAGGAGGCAGGGGCTCGGCT
>NW_008824370.1:49378-50212 GCF_000699105.1 Pygoscelis adeliae
CTCCCTTTCCTGACTGCCAGCCCCTGCTCCCTGCAGGGCCAGGAGAGCCCCCGCAAGCCCAGGAGAGCCCCCCAAATAAATGCTTGCACTCAAACACTGCCTTTCCCCTGCAGCCAAACCTGGGATTGCTGCTCCCCAGCCCTGTCCAAGCAGCTCTGTGACGCAGGGACACCCGCTTTGGGGTCACACAGCAGGCTGCTGCCTGCACTCGGCTGCCGCCTCTGCTGCCGGGCTCCTGGAACATCCCCTGTCCCTGAGTCCTCGGGGTGGCTCCCACCCCCGGACCCCGCAGCTGGGAGCACGTTGGGCCTTCCTCTGCTCGCCTTCGCAGCACAGCCATGGTGGGATCAGATGGGACCCGGACAACAAGTCTCTCCCAACCTCGACAAGGTCACGGCGAAGCTTCAAGATAAATAACGCTGCTCGGGCTCATGTCTGCTGCTCTGCACAGGCAAAGCCCTGCACAAACACTAATTAATCCTCACTAACGAACTCCAAATTTATTGCTTATTTAAGTGACTATCTGGCACAGGCTGTTAAGTCCCTAATCCTGTCCCGCACAGCGCTGGAGCACAGGAATGAGGATGATGGGAGCGAGCGGCAAAGCCCTGGGTGGCCCCGGCATCACCTGGCCCATGGTGCAGTGCCGGGGGGCTCAGGTGCCGGCAGCGATCACATCAGTGGAGAAGCGACCTGAGAACGGCTCAGCAGCCTTGGCACGAGGAGGGTACGGGAGCTGCTCACAAAGACGCCCCGGCTTTGCTTTCAAAGCTCCCACGGGATGCACCCTCCATCCCACCCAACACGGGGCTGGCACAGAGTGGCTGGGGGGGC
>NW_008824370.1:50325-52532 GCF_000699105.1 Pygoscelis adeliae
GGGATTTACCCAGCTCGTGTAAAACCCTGCAGCTGCATTAATGAGAAGAGGGGAAATGTCTGCCCTGGAAGCAGCGCTCAAGTGCTTAAAAGCCTCTTCTCCGAGTGCGGCGCCGGCTCTCCCCGGCATTGCACAAAAGCAAATGTTTGCCTTAAAAAAAACCCAGCAACTTCAGAGCATCTCACGGGTCTGCAGCCATGTGGGACCACCCCAAAAAGGGGACCCCTGGCACAGGCACCCCAGCAACAGCATTGTCCCTGCTGCCGGAGCAGCTGCCCTCCCCATGCCGTGCCGGGACACACGGCCGCGCCACGCTGGCCCCGGAGGAGCCGGAGAGGCGGGGGCTGAGTCGTCACCAAGGTCGCGTTGTCTTGATGCTGATGAAAAATGCAAACCCTTCTGCAATTCCCAGCACAAGTAAAATGCAATGGACTGTGCCAGGAGTCGGAAAACAGAAACGTTTAAGTGTTTAATACATATTGCCCTTAACCACTTCCCTGTCAGCCACCATTAAATACCGTTTTGCTGGCCTGTAAAAATGATATTTCGTATCGGAGGGGAAGTGGCCCAGCAGATCGGTCTGGGAAGCCGTTCAAGAACTTGGACACACGTTTGAGTTTTTGCAAATAAACGTTAAAAATCAATATAACAGCAAGGATGTTAACTAAATTCTACGACCGTCAAACATCCAGCAATTATAGACACATAGAAAGATAGTGCTTTTTTTAAACTACTTTTCAAGCCAAGAGCTTGAATTGCAGCAGCGTCCCTCTAAGCCACCTTCCCCGTCGCCTTCTTGGACGCGGCATTTCACGGTGCACGGGGAAGTGACGTCCTCGGCCGCATCCTGCCGCGGGAGCGGGACGGGCGAGAGGGATGGCATGGCTCCGCGGGGAGCTGCAGATGCCGAAACGCCATCCCCGGCTTTCCCCGGCTGCTGGGGAGAGTCATCAGCCATTCAAAAAATAATTAGAAAAAGCAGCATATTAGCCTCATTCAATTAAAGGTGTGCGACGAGGAAGTCGTTTTATTAGCAAGAAAGTCAATGTGTGGAGCTTCATCTTCGGAGAGCTGCTGGAGGAGGGGAGGGGTAAACTGCTCGCCCTCTCTCCCGGGACGCAGAGAAAAGGATTCCAATCCAGAAATCGATGGGAACGTGCTGCTTCCTCACAGGCTGCCCGCAGATACGTGCCGGGGAGCCCGGGGAAAGAAGACGACTTTTTGTTTAAAATGAAACACGGAGCATCTCGAGAGCGGGTGCTACCCCGGGGCGGGCGCTGGCTGCGCTCCCCAGTGAGGGGCAGTGAGCACCGGCTACGGGCAGCACCCCCAACCTCCCTCCTCCTTAAATAACCCCCGCGTGGCTTTAAAGACCTAACAGACCGAGTGAATTACAGCTCTCCTGTCAAATTAACATCATTACGCCGTACAGTAGCCAATTAAAGTCTATTTTCAGGAAAGCAGCAGGCCCTATCTGCCGTGAAGGATTGCATCCTGCCATGGGGGGGGATTAAGCACCGAGTGTCCTCGCTTCCCCGCTGCCCGGGCGTCCCGCTCCCAGCCCCTGGCCCCCTTCCCAGGGGCAGAAGGTGGGGATGACAATGGATGCGGGCACATTCGGAGCAGCTGGAAACGCTCCGAGACCCTGGCCGGCGAAACACAGCCCGGCGTGCCGGTGGCACCTCCCGACACCCCACCAGTCCCAGGGCGCTCACCAGCTCACAGAGCGGGGGAGGATGGCCCCGACCCCCGGGGGATCCCGGCTCCCCATGCGCAGGATTTTGGGGTTCCTTCCAAGAATCCCGGCGTGGGATGCTGTGGGCGCCAGCACTCATGGGGGGACCCCAGAAGAGCCGAGGGGCCAGGATCCGCAGCCCGGTGGTGCCACGGGACCACAGGTGGGAAGAGCTCTCCCCTTCCCTGCCAGCGCAATTAGGGAAGCTTATTATTTGTAAAGCAATTAGCATAGCAAATCAACTCGAAGCAACACGCAAGAATAAGCCGAGGTGGAGATTACCAGCTGCCACCGAAAGTGGCTGGGAGCAGCACCAGCAGCGTGCCTGGCGTCTCCGGGGCCGGGTGGCTGCGGGGCTGCTCAGGGACACAGCAGCTCCAGAGAGACCCCAGGGGGAGGGAAACCTGCCCCATTCAGAGGCTGGCCCGCTCAGGGGCCGAGCCGGGCGCCGGGGGGAGGACGCGGACCCGGG
>NW_008824370.1:52845-59700 GCF_000699105.1 Pygoscelis adeliae
GGGGCGTGCCGAGTGGGGAATCCATCACGGAGGCCGGTGAGGCGGTGACAGCTAACACGGCGGTGCGCTCCGTGCTAGTGTAACAAGCACACCCGGCGCAGGGCTCCAAGAGGAGCCTGCAGCTGGCGAGCAGAAGCGTGCTGCTGCCGAGCGGTTGGGGACAGGCTTTTCCATATCAAAGCCTCTGTAGCGCATCGAAGCTCTGCTCTGCAGAGATGACAAGGCACGCATCTGCTGTAACGGCACGCACGTGGGCGATGCTCTTACAAACAGCATCAGCTCGTTCACGGGTCCGTCCCAGGAGCCGGGCAGCGCTTCTGCAAGGAAGGGTATGACACCAGGAGCAGGAACAGCTACAGGAAAGCAACAGCCCTGAGGACTGCAGGGATGTGCTGCAGTGAGGAAACAAGGATGAAGGGGCTCCCACCGCACCAGAGAAATAAGCAGCATCTCTGCTTGGGCGGCCCCAGCTCGCACAAGCAGGTGCCAATTCCTGGATGCAAAGCATGAAGTGTGTATTCAGCTTCTCCAGTGCTCTGCCTGCTCTGCCGCCTGCCTGCTCTCCTGTAGAAGTGTTCTCCACTCCCTAATTGCCTGCAGAGCACCTCCCTGGCAGCGGGCACTTGATACCAAGGCACCACGCGCCCCTGAACCACTCGAGTGATAAATGCCAGGTGGGCACGGCAGAGCTGGAGACGGTTTTTAAACGGCAATAAGGGAGAGAGTGCATGCCCAGGGAGAGAGTGCATGCCCAGAGACCCCACTGGAGCGACCGAGTGCTGGCTGACAGAGAGGAGGGCAGCCCTGCCCTGCCTTGCCTTGCCTTGCCCTGCCCTGCCTTGCCCTGCCCTGCCTTGCCTTGCCCTGCCTTGCCTTGGCATGGATAGCCTTGGCATGTCTCGCCTCGCCTCGGCGTGTCTCGCCTCCCTTTGCCTTGCCTCGCCTCGACTCGGTGTTGCTGGCCTTGGTGTGGCTCGCCTCCCCTTGCCTCACCTCGGCGTGGCTCACCTTGGTGTGGCTCGCCTCGCCTTGCCTCGCCTGTGAGACAGCTAGACTGCATCTGTCGCTATCAGGCCCGGTGTCGTGTAAACCTCCCCATGGTCAAAAAAGCCAAAATTCCTGGGGTGGCACCAGCCCCTGAGCCACGTGTTGATCAGGTGTGTTTTCCTGTTCCTTCCAGTATCCTTCCCTGCCACTGTAGGGATTGAGGAAAACACTACCTGTGCTCCCGATCCTTCAACCAGTCGCCCCAGTGCCCTGAAGTCCCTTTTGATCGCCTCAGGATCGCCTTCTCTCTCTGCACCCTCATCGCTGCCAGCCTGTATAACCAACAGCGGGTAGTAGTCGGTAGACCGTAGCAGACTAGGGAGCTTCCTAGTAATGTCTCTGACCCGGGCCCCAGGGAGGCAGCAGACTTCCCTGTGGGACGGGTCCGGGCAGCATATAGGGCCAGGAGGGGGACTGCGCCCTGCCCGCTCGCCTTCCCTGCACGCCCTGCCTGCGCAAACTGCCGCGCCACGCCCTTCTGCCGGCCACGCCCTGCTTGCCCGCCCTGTTCGCCGTGCTCCCTGGGGGCTGCTCTCGCCTTTTGGGCCAGCTCGGTCAAAAGCAGCGCTGCCCAGGGGTGCCACGGCATGGGACAGGCAGGGCAGCAGGGGAGTCACCGGCGGTGGGCGGTTCTGCGGCACAGAGCCCTGCCGGGAGGGTGCAGCTTCCCCCAGCTGCTGCCAAGGAGCCACTCTCCTCTCCTGCGATGGGCACCCACGGGGATGTTAACGCACACCGCCGGCAGAGAGCACAGTGAGGCAGGAGGGCAGCAGCGCCGGCGTGGTGCTCCCGGCACCAACTGTGCCAGAGCTGGGGGAAGATGTCCCAGGGAGTGAGCACCGCGGCTGAATTGACCCTGTCCTGGCACCCCAGGGGTAGAGGGTTTTCCCCAAACCCCTGCTCAGCTCCTGGGTGGTATTAGAGCATCTCAGGCCCAGGAATTACTCAAATATCATTAGCAGAGTCCAATTAAAGAGAGAAAAGCAAACTTCCAAGCTGAGCATCCATACCCAAACAAGACAGAGAAGCCCCCATTTTAATCACTTTCATTATCAAAACAGGCTCCCCGCTGGAGCCTTGTAATTGAAAGTCAACCATTTTAACGCGATTTGCATTTTATCAAAGCGTATTGCGAGGGCTCACAAGAGCGGTCTCCCCTCGGGCCCCCGGCCCTGCCTGGCACCGGCACTGCGACCCAGGGCGGGGGGAGCCAGAGGTGCCCCCGCACCCCAGCACCTGCTTGGCGCTGCGGGTATGATGCTGTCCCCTCGGGAGTGGGGACCTTGCACGGCGGCAGCGACTCCGGCCACAGCGTCACGGCGCTGCGGCGGTGCTGGCCGGGCTGAGCTTGCCGGCAGTCGTCCTTCGTGCGCGCGCAGACGGGCTGCACTCGGTGCTGACCTTCCTCGCTTCCAAACACAACTCTCTGCGGCATCCACTCCGAGTCCTCCCTGTTGTGCAAAAGCTCTTCTCCTGCTTCTTCTGCAGCAGCTTCCCGGGCAGACAAGGGGCTCAGCACACCCGAAGCCAGCTCAGGAAGGCAGGGGACAGCCAGGTTTTCAGTGGCCCCAAGCACGACCAGCCCAGCCCCAGTCACCGGCACACGGCACAGGGCCACCGAAGGCTTTTCTCCACCATCATCCTCAACACGGAGCCGGGTCTGCAGCCGGACGCGGGGCCAGGCTGAACCATGTACAGCACAGAGCAAGTTTTCTGCATCCTCCAGTCCCCTTCCCGAAACCAGCCCAGGGCACGAGAGCAACCCAGAGAGTGCTGCCAGGAGGGGGAAAGGCTGCTCCATCCCGGCCGCTGTCTTTTCCTGTCTTTATCCCGTATCCATCCTCCACCTCCCCATAAAACCCATCAGAGCCCAGCCCCGGTATTGATGGTGCTGCTGGCACACGCCGCTCCGGTCTCCTCCCCAGGGTGTCAAGGGCTGCGCTCACCGCATGCCTGGGCTCGCTCCTGCAGCCTCGCCAGCAACCATCAATCTCCATCAAGCCTGAAGGCATCTATTAATCACGTTAGAGAGAGGCCCTAATTTAAACCTTCTGCCTGCTGCCACACGCTGCCTGCTCAACTCCCTCTGCCAGCCCGTTTCAACGGTGAAGAGCGGGAGGACCCGCAGCCCGTGGTGACAGGGAGCATCCTCCAACGGGCCCAGGGTGTTCATGCCGCTCCCGGCGATGCGGCAGCGAGGAACAGCACAGAGGAATGGCAGCACCAGGAAGGTGGTGGCGAGAAGAGGTGTCCCCCAAAGCGGGGTCCCGCTGAGCCACGGGCATCCCCAGAGGGACCCTTACCCCAGATTAACGGGATCCCAAAGGAGGAAAGGAAAGGTTTTCCTCCTCTCCAGATGCATCAGCAGCTGTTTGAGCTGGGAGCCCCTTGCACAGAGCAGAAGTTGGCGGCAGGCTGGATCTCACCCGAAACCCTCCAGGTCTCCGTCCAGGAACCCACCGCCTGCTGCGGCAAGAGGCACCCGAGGCTGCCAAGGGGGAGACGCCGGCGGGTCCAGCCCCAGAGTGAAGCAGGGCTTACGGGGCCGCACGATGGAGGTGCCTCTCAGGATGCAGGCAGAACCATAGGGCAGCTTTCGGCAGCAGAGATGTTTACCTGCTGCAGTGCTCGGAGCGCGGCAATGCCCGTCCCAGGTGCGCACAGGACAAGGACAGTGCCGTAACCGGTCACCTTGGGGCTCCTCTCGCCTGATGGAGCAGCAGATGAAGCAGAGCACAGCATTTTCCACAGGAATTTCCATCACTGCAGTTAGCGCCTTCCACCCGGCACGTGCTGCTCCGGACCTGCAGCGGGTCCCCAGCCGTCACCAGCCTCATTCCTCCATCTTTCTGCATCCCAGAAGGATGCAGCCAGGGCGTGTGCCGACACGAGAAGTGCACATCCCACCGCGTGCTCAGCAGCCAGCACTGCAGCATCCCCGGGGCAAACGGCATGTGCAACACCGGTGACTTCCACCTGAACCGGGAAACCATCCCTGCTCCCTCCTTGGGCTCAAAACCAAGCTCGGGCGTAGCCAAGACCAAAGCCGCCGTACTTCTACTCTGCAAGAGCAGAGCCCGTCTCTCCAGTCTCCACCATGCTCAGTGCCTCTAACTCCTCACAAGTGGGTACAAAAGCACATTTTGTTTGCGGCCTGTAATTCTCTGAAGGCTCCACACCGGCGCTTTGCTCCTCACCCGCAAGAACACGGTTTTACGAAGAGGAACAAAACCCGTCGTGCCCGCTGGCTCCCCTGCCAAGGTGGCCACGCCGGCTGCAGCCGCTCCGGGCGGAGGATGCTCTGTGCCCCCGCAACCCTCCTTTGCACAGCTGCTTGCAATCGCATTAGCAGCGGGCTTAAATTAATAAAGTTGTTTGTCTTGTCAGCATGTGCTACACGTTGAACAAGCACCCTCCTGGGAGCCGCGCTCCCACGGCGCAGGGACAAGATGGATCCTGCCCAGGACGAGCCGTCTCCGCAGCCGGCGCTGCCCCATTACAGCATCCCCGCTGCCGTAAGCGGCCCCAGTCTCCTGCCTCCTGACGACCCTCTTCGTCCCTGGGGAGGGAGCTCGATGTCTTCAGCGTCACGCACCTGCAGCCCCCAGCTGGGAGACCCCAATGTGGGGGCACGCTCCCCCTGAGGCACCCCAGAGCGGTTTGCCCTCGGTTCATTGAGGGGCTGGTGCTCTCATGGCAGGTGCTCGCTCCCCGCTCGCTCCAAGACAGCATTCATGCAGCCATCAGCATGGCCGGTGAAGGAGGGCCGGGCAGCATCGAGGACGGGGACCAGGGCAGCAGCAAGCTTGTGGCACACAGCCACGGCGAAGCCTCCGCTGCTCCGGTCCACGGTGAAATAAAACAGACCCAGCAGAAAAGCCGCAGGACAAATGGAAACCACACAATCGATACGATCATCATCTCTCTCCCGGCATGAAAATAAAAGGCAAAGCTGCAGATGCTGTTTTGGCACAAAATATCAGCAGATGAGCACTGGCTCACAGGGCTCGGGGGTGAAACAGGCATTTTTGGGAAGGGCACTGGTAGAGGTGTTGCCCCACGGGCTGGGGACACACGCCCAGCGATGCCCCAGACACCCCGGAGCACCCGGGGCAGCATCACCTTGCAATCCCCCAAATCTGAGCCTGGAGGGGCATCACCGGTGGGTGCCGTGGCCAAAGCGCGGCGGTGCCGGCCCCGCAGACAGGTGCCACGCAGCCCTGCTCCCGACACCAGACCGCGCGCCCCACGGAGCCCCCTCCTTCCCTGAATCCCCCCCAAATCACCGGTACCCTTGGAGGTAGCGCTGATCGCAGATGCTGAAATCAGCTAATGAAAGTTATTTATGAGGCGATTACCAAGTTGGCTGTGCCAGCGCTGAATTAAGATAATTTGTAATTACGTGCAATGCTTTTAGAATACAGCACGCTTATGTTTTTAGTCACTTGTTTTATTAAATTAAACGCTCGGGCTAATTACAGGCATCCTTTGGATATCTCCCTCTCAACTCTCGACCCGCGGGGAGCCTGTCACCAGCAGATAGCGCGTTCGTTGCTCCAGTGTGTTTGCTCACACAGGACCGTTCGGGGCTGTAATCAGCCAACTATAAATTACCTCGTTAAAAACGGGATTACCCTTCGCAAGGAAAGCCTCTGCTTAAACCCATCAAGATTCTCGTGAGAAGTAATTTCTAAGCAATTGAAGTTTTTGTTTCGCTGGCGTTAGAGGAGAATATTTCTGGCTGAGGAATATTTGGGGAGTAACTCCTTAATTCAGACTTTGGCCCTGGAGCGAGAGCATCTGAAGGGACATTTCACGGCTCCGCTGTAACCTCTGCCCAGCTACAAGCACCTTTAGGTAGCGGCAGGGAAGGCAGTGCCCCTTCCTAGGAACTAATCGGGGAAATCACCCGAGCACGACGTTACCCGTCAGTGGGGAATTCGTTAACTGGTGGCGCTTTGGCAACGCGCACAAAGAGCCACCTCTCCGCGGACGAGGAGATAATGTCACCGCTAATGAGGAAATTGAGATGTATAAAAATACTCCGTAATTTCAGAAGGTTGGGGTTTTTTTTTTTTAATTTTACAACACCACAATGTTTGAATTCTCTTTTAAATGAACCTGACTTTCCCCCGACACCCTTGCTGAGCCAAGGGAGCACCAGAAAAGCAGCCCAGTGCGAGACGCTCCAAATGTCTCGCAGCCAAGACCCCTGGAGAAGCTGCTCTAGCCCATTACCGGGTTGCACCGTTATGTGCTGGAGCTGCACCAGCGGCATCAGTGGCCCACGGGGAGCCGACAGCCCCGAGCACGGTCAAGGGTGGCCAGGAGCATCCCTCCCAGAGCACGCCGGACCAGCCCAGGTTTATCCCTGAAAGGGGTGGTTGAACGGGAGACGAGGCATTTGCTTTCACAGCATTCTTCCTCCCAACACCAGATTTAGCCCACCCACAGCTTGTGTGTCTTCCCCAGGTATGCTTTCCTCCAAAAAAAATGAAGAAATCATGCTACTTAATTTGGGTTTATGCTGAATACTCATCCGCTTGCTGCAACACAGAGCCTTGTAGGGCTTATGGAACATTTTAAAAAATATTTTCCTCTGTGGTTTCAACCTCTCATCTTTGCCCTAAACCTCAGCAGCCCCATGAACAGGCAGAGAGGATGCGCAGCCCCCACGGGGGTTTCCTCTGCCCACCCACACTCGTGTCTCCAACACACTGCAGCCACCACCGGAGGGGACAGAATCCGTCCTCTGCCGAGCTGCCACCGCAGGGACCAGGCGCTTCATCCGAGGCAGGGCAAATCCCA
>NW_008824370.1:59869-60515 GCF_000699105.1 Pygoscelis adeliae
TCGCCCCGCGTCCCTGGGGGCTCCGCTGTGCCAGCCGAGGACCAGCCCCTCGCCCAGCAGCGTGCTGCTACCGTCCTGGGGTGCCATTGGGGCTGCTTCCCCCCCATCCAGGGAGCCCCCAGGGACAGACCCCCCCACAGACAGACCCCGGGGGGGTCCCCACTCTCAGCAATGCCAATGTCAAGTCCTGCCACAACACAGCCCCAAGCAGAGAGTGATGCTCGGAGCACCGGGCTGCAGGAGGGAGCCGACACGGAAGGGGGACAGTGCAGGCGCAGTGGTACGGCACGGCTCCTGCCCCAACAAAGGGGGCCAGCCCTGCCCCTGCCTGCCTGCAAACTGGCAGCAAGGCTCAGTCAGGGCAGACAAGGCAATGTCCCCGTCCCCGCTGCCTGCTAGAGGAAATCTTTGGGATAGAGCGCCCTGCCAGACCATGACGACTCCGCTCCTTCCCCCATTGCTCTCCGAGCCAGAGGGAAATGAAGGAAGGGAGCTTGCTGCTCTGGAGGAGGACTCTTGCCAGCCTGACTCACATCAGCAATCCCTGGGGATTTGCAGGGGAGGACGACGGCAGCAGCACCCTGTGGCGCATTGCTGGTCCCGGCAGCGGGGGGCTGAGCCGGCCGCCGGGGCCCCGCCCCACGGC
>NW_008824370.1:61188-67120 GCF_000699105.1 Pygoscelis adeliae
ACCACTGGTGCTGCAGACTCCACGCCGGGTCATTCCCACGCTGCATTTCCCCCAAAACCCCAGCCAAAGCATGGAGCTACCCGAGAGCATCGAGCCTACCACAGGCAGGGCTGGGGACCGAGCAGAGTTTGACAGATAACGGGTAAAAACCATGTCAATTAGGTGGTTTGGGCTACCCCGACCAAAGCCAGTCAGCCCCACAGGGCACCCGGGGTCCCCTGCGCTGCCCACACGTCCCTGAGCTCCCCGGTCCTCCCAGCCAGACCCGCCTCGCCTCCAGCTCCGCTGTCGTGGCAGTTCCCCGAGGCTCGGCGCTGGCATTTCACACCTTCCCTGGCATTTTGGGTGCAGCGGGTGGGATGCTGCACCAGCAGCTGGGGACAGCCCAGCCAGCAGCGGGTATGGGAGGCTCAGCAGCTTGAAATCCAGCCGCACATGCGTTGGGGTAGGGCACCACTGCAGACACCAACACCGTGGGGCATCTCGCACAGCTTTTAGGTCTTGAGCAGTATTTTGGCTGATCTGCTCACAAAGAGCATGAAAACAGGGTCACCGGTCTCAGAATGGGGCCAATTCGGACCCAAAGCCTAGCTGCGGGACTCTGCAAAGCCAGGGGATGCTTCTGCCTTGTTTCAGACCGTCCCTAAAACCATCCCTAAAACCGTCCCCGAGGGGACAGGGACAGGCTCTGCTCAGAGTGAAAGAGCCAGCAGCTGCTGGCAGGCTCCCCGTCTCGGGTGGTGGCAGCCATTTCAGGACTTAAGGAAAAACCTCCACCTTTTCAACACTGTTAACCTGAATTTCAGATGATAACTGCAAACCCTGAGGGATGTGTAACGGGGCTGTCACTCAACGTACCTCACTGCCCCGGCCTTGGGGTCGCACGCCCTTTCGGAGCATGGGAAGGGACACACATGCATCCCCTTTTGACCACATCCCTGCTCCTGGGGAATTTAACTTCTGCTAATCCTCCAGCCTACAGAGTGCAGCCCCGCGGTGCACCAGCAGCCCCGGGTGCCAGGTCGAGGGAGGCGTTTTAAGTTGTGAGAGCAGCTCAGAGCCCAGCTCGGAGCTGCCCGCAGAAGATGAAGCTGTACTCGAGCGCACCGTGCTGAACCCGCACGTGATAGAGGGGAAGAATAGCAGCCAGCAAAATCTAGGACAGCAGCGGCCAGGCGGGAGGCAAAAAGCTTTCCAGGATGGAGCTGCTGTCCCCTCCACGGGGCCCGGGAGACGGGACATCTTGAGCTGTCACTGTCCCCATCACCACCCCGCCCTGCTCGCAGGCCACCCCGCGACCCCCTCGCCAGCCCCGGGGAAGCCACTTTGCGCCAGCGGCGCGCCGAACCAGGCAGGCAGGGTCCGTGGCGCGGGCAGGGTCCATCCTCAGACCCTGCAGCAGAGGGTCAGGGTAGGAAATGCCAAAGGGGGGTTTGTCCTGCACTGCCCCTCGGTCCTTGCTCTTTGTCCCTTGCCCAGCACCTTTAGCAGAGGGGGAGGCTGTGGAGCCGAGGCACCAGGGCCGGTGCCGGCAGAGACGTCTGTCCAGCCCCACCGCTGCCCTTCATCTGGCACACCGAGCGCAACCTGGCAGCCCTCAGCCCAGCAGCCGGAGCCTCCATAGAGGCGGCTTTTTGCAGCAAACCAGGGGCGTGCGTGCAGCATGCAAACCACACACGGTCCACGTCCCGTGTCACTGCCAGCGCGCTCACAGGTGACACCTGGGCTATGCCGTGCCAAGGCAGCCCTGCAGCAGGAGGGGACGAGCCCTTCCCTGGCACCAAGCCCTGCAGATCCAGGGCAGCTCCTCCGTGGGAAGCTTGTTTCCAAGGGGCCCAACGGCTTTGCCCCTTGCACCAGGGATTTCAGGAGGTGCCAAGGCAGGAGCTGTTCACGTACACCACGTCAGGGCGGTGACAACCACCTGAGCGCTCCTGCCACAGCCAGGCACCAGCAAAGCCTGCCTGCAAGCCGATGCCCAGAGGTGAGAGAGTGCTTGGGGCTGCACCAGAAGGAGCTTGGTGCAGGGGCGAAGCTTTGTCCTCTCTGCTCTGGGGTGTGGGAACAGGAGTGCAGCATCCCTTGCAGTCCCTGTGGATGATCGGTGCCAGCAAAGGTCCACGACTGCGTGCTGGAGCATCCCCTCCCTGCAGCCCGCCCGCAGGCGAAGGAGCTGGGTGGGCTGCAGGTGCCAGCGAGGGACGCACACCATCCCTTGCAGCACGTCTTCAAATGTCTAGCAACTAAATAGAGATCTCCAGCAGCCAGTGCTAATGGCAGGGGGAATATTCATCATTGCTCTGAGCCGGGAGAGCGTCGCACGGCGCTGGGAGAGGTGCGTGGAAGGGAGGTGTTAACACAGCTGAAACACCCGAGTGATGCAAGGGGGGGCTGGGGGAGGCACCGAGCTCTCTGCTCCAGCAATCCTCCCCCTCTGTGGAGAGGGATGCCTTTGTCATGCTCCCGGCTGGAGGTATAAAAGCTCAGCCCTGACCCGCAGGCAGAAAGCAGGCAGCAGCACGCTTTGCTGTAACCAGCTCTAAACCAAGCCGAGCGCAGGAGGAGGAGCGAGGCGGCAGGGCGAGAACACGAGCCTGGGGACGTTTCTCGGCACGGGAGATTCCCCCTCCTGCCTCCAGCCCAACGCCACAGCGAGTCCACGCAGTGATGGAGCTGCTGGTATCCCTTCACCGCCCCGGGGAGCTGGGGCAGGGGCAACCCCATCAGCTGGCCGGAGCAAGCCAGCAAAGGCAATGCCAGCTCCGTGACAGTGCCCTTGAGGCAACACGTGCCCCAGCCGTGCCCTCCAGCATCCCCTCGGTCACCTCAAGGCACCAAGGGGCGATCCCACTGGTCACAAGGCAAGATCCGGGGTGATGCCAGGGTGATGCCGGGTGCCACCAGGTCAGAGCCCCACTGCAGCCGTGCCGGGCACCAAACTCAACCTCCTTGCAGGACGCCGTGGCTCCCCACAGAGCAGAGCGCAGCCGGCAGGGACGGCTCTGGCTGCCTCCCAGATGGAGCAGAGAGGCCCCTAAAGCCATACACCACTGGGGAAAAAAAAAAGCCTTCGCAGAGGCAGGTTCATCACATACCTAAAATCACAGGCTTAAGTTTCCTGAGGCACAAGGGTGCTGTTGCTAGGCAGGACGTTAATTGCACAGTTCAGCAACGTGGCAGAATTGCACAGCTCCTCTCTAATTTAGTGCAATTTAACCATCAATAGAGGATTTGCAGTAGCTTCCTGATGACATCAGAAGGTCAAAGCTTCATTCTCCCGTCAGCATTTTCACGCTCGCCCAGCAGACCGAGAAACATTTGCCACAGCCTTAGCACGGCGTCAGACCCAGCCACCCCGAGAAGTCGGGCAGCCGTGCGCAGAGGACACCAGGTCTGCCCGTTTCTGCTTTAACGCTTCTGGACTGCAGGCGCTGGAGATGATTAAGCCTCTCCGAGCAGAGCAGCTCCCAGAGAGCACGATGCAAAGCCCGGCTGGAGTGTCGTCCTCCTAAATGCGAGCTGGCAGGTGCCTGGATCCTCCTCAAAGCATCAGTGTCAAAACACCAGGCACTTCTGCCGGGTCAGAATTGCAACACTTAAATGTAAGTTGTTTGGGAAGTATTTTAGCACAGCCCAATCTTTGGGGCTTATTACTCACACGGCATCAATAAGACCAAGCACTTAAGCGCCGCCACTATTCACAGAGCATATGGTCTGGAGTTGCATCTTCCTCCCGGCGACACGGGCCCTGGAGCCACGCAGTGCGAGTTAGCTATTGCCTGCAGTCACGGAGCCGTTGCCTCGTAGAAAAGCTGCTCCGTAATTGCCGGCAAGCTCCTGCCCATCTCCCCAAACCACTGTCAGCCACGGCTCCAGGGCTGGCCAGCTGCCCGCAGCCTGTCACCAGCCCGGCCTCTGCTCCTCCATGCTGCTGCTGCCTGCTTCACTGCTTTGAGGTTTTTCCTTTTCTTTTTTGCTAATAAGCTTTTGCTCTCAAAGCCATGAGCAATTTCCCGGGATGCCAGAGGCTGTAATCCATACAGGAACCCAGCTATGCCAGCTCACTAATTAATCCAGCCCAGATTAGGCCTCATACCTGGCCCCGACAGATCCCCTGGGAGCCAGGCTCTGGCTGTGCCGTTGTGTGCTTGTACGTCTGCTTTCAGCCGGGGGGGAAAACCCGCCTGCGATAAAGCAGCGGTATTTTACCAGGGTTCTGGATCAGCCCGAAGCCCCCCAAAAGCCCTCACCCCAGGATTTAGCACCCTGCGCTGCCAGGAGCTGTACCTCAGCAATCCGGTGTCCCGGGTCAAGTGCCAAACAATTGCTTTCCCACCATGGAAAGACTTAGGGGGAAGGGAGAGAGGAACGGTGGAGAGATGTGCAAGCTAACCATTTTTACACTAGAAAAAGCATGCTACCTAGAGGGCAGAAAACAGGTTGCAAGAACATGCTGACTTCGTGTCTTCTCCCTAGAAGCTATTGCAGCCCCTATTAAATATTGATCAGGGAACTCCAGTGCCCCCACTTTCTGCTCCCGCCTCTCCTCAGATGCGCCTCTCCTCTGCCAATATTTAGAATACATTAAGGCCATATGCCCGAGCACTTAGCGTTTTACACTGCGCTGCTCCGCCGGCGCGGCAGGGCTCACTGCACGCCCCATCCACGCCGGCAATCAGTTCTGTTACACAATACATGGATGAGCTACGATGATCCTTGTAACTGTAATTTAGCAGAGATGAGACACTGATGAGTTCATGGGTTTGTTTCTCATTAATCTTTTATGCTTGTTGAGTGCAGTGCGCTTTTTGTAGTATAAACCCTGCTCAACAAATAGAGAAACAAGATCCTCTCTCCACGCGGACCCCGCCACCCTCGCAGGCAATCTGCCTGCCGCCGCGGAGCCGTACGGCATCCCTCACCAGGCAGGGCTCATCTCGGCTGCGGTAGCCTTGAATTCAACTCCGGCACAGAGATCCTGGCCAGCCGGGCATGACCCACAGGCTTTGACCTGCTGCAGACAGGGACCATCCTCATTGCGCCAAGGGGGGATGATGACGACAAGCTGGACATCCCGAGGGAGCTTGGCTGAGCTGGGGGATCCCCCAGGTTCCTCCAAGGCTGGTTGCCTTGAGCCACCCATTACTAGAAGGGTGAAGGTACCAAGAACAGCCCAAAGCAATGGGAGAAGCCAGCAGACGGGCGTTAAGCCAAGGAAATGAGGGATCCTCCTTGAGAAGGAATGGAAACCCCTGCCGAGTTTGGGAGCAGCCTGGATGCCTCTCTGGGATGGACAACAGGAGATGAGTTTGGTACCAGAGACTTTAAAAACACCAGAGAAGGGACGTCTGATAGCATCAGCCTGGACACATTGCTGTTGCCCTAAAAATGCCCTGAAAGGAAAGTCGAGGGCGCACATCCCATGTAACCAGTGCCCTCGTGGAGTCCCAGCGTGGCTCCCCTTCCCCGTGCTCCCATCTCAGCCCTTGGCTCTGGCTACCGGGGGGATTTCCAGGGAGCCGACCAACAAGCCTCCCACCAGGCTATCAGATCCAGGCACTCTTCCTTCCTTCCCAGCCACCAAAGTGTCTTCAAAGACCACGCTGCTGGCCTGGGCAGGCTGCAGCAAAGGAACTGCTGCACCGGAGACACCAGCAAGAGTTGCCACCGCTGCGCCGAGGGGCTCACGGGCAGGGGAGGGAAGGAGGGAGGCACGAAATAACCCTATGGTACTGGAGAAGCCCGGGGGGATCCCAAGTCGTGTCCGAGGGTTTCGGTAGTGATGGAGAGCTCCCGAGCAGGCAGAGCCCTGCGGACCGCCGGCTCGCCGCTGCCCATGGCAAAGGACGCGCAGGCAGGGCAAGGCAGGTGGAGACGGCCCTGCCAGAGCTGCCCCGCACAGCCTGGCTCCAGGAGCTGCCTGCGAGGGATG
>NW_008824370.1:67235-70107 GCF_000699105.1 Pygoscelis adeliae
GGAGACAAGCCAGGGGAGCGAGTGGCTCCCTTGTTTTCGGCACTGAAGAAGCCTGGGCTGCCGTGCCATTGGCATTGTAACCACTGTTATTTGTGCCGTCACCCAAACAGCTCCGGGGGGCTTTGCAAAGCAAACCGAGCATTTTGCTCGCCAGCCAGCGCACCACTTCCAAGCGGCCTCCGCCAAACTCCCAACCGCCCCGGCAGCGCGGCGGGGACACAGCCAGCCGCACCGTGCCGCAACGCCACCTCTCCTGGCAGGGGCCACGGTCCCCAGCCTGCGCTCCCCAGAGCCTGTCGAGACAAGGATGACATCTGCAGGGACAGGAGGAACCGATCCACGTTCACAGCTAACGTTCAAACTTCTGCCAAGCCGAGCGCAGCCGCCCTCTCTCCAAAATCCGGCTTGCTGCAGAAAAGCACCAGGCAGACACCTGCAAACCATCTGTCAAGCAGCCCTCGCCTCGCCGAGCACGGCACCGACCGCGGGCGGCACCCACCGAGAGGGGCCGAGCAGGATGAGGCCCCCACAGGCACCCGAGGCTCTGCCAGCGAGACCCACACTCCATCGGGTACCCCGAAGTGTCACAACGCTGGGAGAAAAAGCTCATTTCCAGGGATAAAGCAGCTGCGATTGCTAAAAACAGGTGTGATGGGATCCTTCCTGAACAGCTCGTTTCCCAAATCTCAAACAGGGTTATAAATCCATCTCAAACAGCGTCAAAACCAGCAGCTCGGGGGGCCGGACCTCAACCCTGAGGTCCATCCCCTGCCCTTCCCAAGCCGTGCAGCCCCCGACAGCTCCTGCTCCGGCGGTGCCGGTCGGGGCTGGCAGCAAGCTGGGCAGGTTGTTTTTAACAAAGGACTTCCAGTTTCACATAAATATTCCGGCAATCAGCAAGTGTCAGGGAAAGGAGCAGAGAGAAAGTACCGCCATTTGATAGGGTTTGGGTAAAATATGGCTCTTTCTAAAATCTGCTGGAGCATGGCAGAGCGCCTGTGGGCAGAACGATGAGGAGCAGCGGTGCTGCCGGGGGCCGCTGTCCATCACCTGCCCTCGCGCCACACGGCTGATACTCTGCCTTCATCCAGGCATTGCTCATCATTGCCTGGCGGCAAGGCGGTGACGAAGGTCACCGGGCTGTGCTGCTGGAAGGCAGATCGGACATGAAATTCAAGGCAGAGAAAAATCCTTGTCAGGACTTAAATACCAGCACCTCTGGGAGCCAGTGGTTTGCAGTCAAACACCACGTGAGGAGCACCAACCTTCCGGCGTCATTGGTCTTTGCGGCAGGACACGTCGTGCCCGGCTGGGCAGACAGACGGACAGGGCCACATGCGTTTTGCCCAGCGTCACCCCCCCAGCGAGACCAGAGGGGAAGCGGTATCGCGAGCACCCTGCCCCATGGGACCCTGCATCCCCTCCAAGCAGAGATGCCGAGACCACCCGGCGGATCAAGCCTGATGGCTGCGGCCTCGCCCTCCCTGCCCGGCCCCAGCGCAGGGCTGATACCTGGCTGCAAGGGTCCCCACCGGCTGGGAACAAGGACCCCTCGCAGGTGCCAGCTCCCGCTCTCCGGAGGCTGGCGGGTGCGGGGGCCGGCTAATCCCTCATCTGCTCGCAGCTCAATGGGAGCCAGCAGTTCTCTGCCTTGAAAACGTATCAGAAAGCCAAGGAACCCGCGCACAAGCCCATTTGAGAGGGGGGAAAAAAAAAATCCAAGCCCAAACCCGTCTGTTTTTTCTTTTTCTGAAGCCATTTCCAGCTTCCCTGTGTTTCCAGCTTTTCACTGCTTTCCGTTTGTGGCAGTGCCTGCTCCTCTAACTTTGCCCAGTGCAGTAACAGCCCTGACGCTCGTGTCAGCTTTGCAATTAGCTGCCGCCGTGCCAAACGCGCTCCCGGCTGACGTGAGGCTTGCCGTCGCTTGGGCAGCACGCTGGCAGCCGGCAAGCCCCGGCAGCCGGAGCACGCACAGCACTGGGGTCCTGCTCCTCCTCCAGAGACCCACCACCCTGCACCCCCACCAGAGGGGGCTGGAGGCACCCAAAGGTGCCCAAGAGCCCTCCCCAGCACCCCACCGCTGGGCGTCGGGGTGGGGCGGGTGGACAGGCGTGAGCCAGCATCCAGGATAAACAAGAAAAAACAGACAGCCTTGGCTTTACGTCCTCAGAAAATATGGCTGGGAGGGGCCCCAGGGCCGTCCAGACAATCCTTGAAGAAACCCCCCCCCGCCAATGTCAACCTTATCTCTGCTGCACAGGCAGGAGCAGGGACCGTCGAGTCCTGGAGCAGCGGCGTAGCCAGGAAAGGAGCCGGGACATCTCTGATCCCGATTCCCTTTCCACCTCCTCCCTCCGGCTCCCAGGGCCGAGGAGGGGCCCCAGCGCTGCCAAAACCCCAAGCCCTGCAGCAGCAATCGCATCCCTCCCTGCAGCCCCGCTCCGGCCAGGGACACTGCCCCACTTTCAGACTTCAAAAAAAACCCAACCCACCACCAGCAGGATGTTTTCTTCCCTTTTTTCTCTTTGAATCAGGGTCCCTGTGTTTGACTCCCCCACTCCAAGAGTATGACCAATTAAGATATCAGTTTAGATAAATTGGGGGATTGGAGCAGATTTGTACTGCCATTGCATCAATTGGGCAAATATAGCTTGCTAGAGCACAGAGCCGCTAACAAGATTGTGTAATTCAGCTGTCCAAGGGAATGAATTTCTGATTTAAAAAAAGCAAAGCTGAAACCTCCCCAACGCCGGGAACGGTGGTGACACCGAGACCCAGGAAAGCGCTGGTCCCCGAGCCAGAATCACCGCTTGATGCCAGCGGATCGGGCAGGTCAGAGCCCCTCGCAGCCATCGCTCCTCCCTGGGGGTTT
>NW_008824370.1:70137-71474 GCF_000699105.1 Pygoscelis adeliae
GCGCCCACACCAGACCGTGCCCTCCCCCCCCGCGCACCCCCCCTGCCGGTACACGGGCTGCTTTGCCTTCGGTCGGATCCAATGCACCGGCAACCTGCTTTGGCAGGGCCAGATCCGTCACCAAGACAGACAGACAGACCGACCACAAACCCCACCGCAGGGTACAAGGGCTGAGCAGTGCGGGACGCCAGAGCGATGGGCATCAGCTGCAGCGATGGGGAAGGGCTTCCCCATGCCCAGAGACGCCTCACTCACCCCAAAGATTGGAGCACCCCAGGTTTCGAGCCCCAGATGTGCACCACAGCTGTGAAACGAGGTCCTGCCTTAAGGCTGCGGGCTGAAATGCGGCAGAAACCAGCCCTGGCTCCAGCCCAGCCAGACGAGGATCAGGCAATTTCACCGGAGGCGAGCACAGCACCAGCCGCAGTGAGAGCAGCAGTACACCTCAGCCTGCATCCCGGTGAGCCACTAAGCCCATGGCAGTGGCAGGGCATGGCCTGGGGAAGGATCGCCACGAACACCCCTGCTCCGGACACGCTGCCCTGAACCAAGGGGGCCGGCCCGGCGAGGGTCTCCAGCCGCCCCTGCGCACCATGGCACCGGCACTGCACCTGCAGACCCAGCACCTGGGCAGCAGCAGGAGATGCACCTTCATCTGAATACGTTATGTTCCTTTACAGAGACAAGCGATAGAGATATTAAATGCTATCAGCTCCTGCTCTCAGGATTCATTTCGCGCTGGATGATGAAGGCGGGAGATGAAAGGCTGTAGGATTTTATTACGCTGAAATTTCAGTTTGTCATTTCCCATCTACTCGATCAGGTGCCTTGGGACCAATTTGCACTCGGCGGGATGAAGATGGATCTCCCCGGCGAAGCCGCGCTAACTACATGCTACCTACTATGTTGGGTACACGTCTAGCCCCAACCACAGGCAGAGCAGCTCGCAGCCAGCGCTGCCGAGCTCCAGCACTCTGCTACGGAGCTGCCAGACCCACACACAGCACCTCATGGGTAAAGCCCTCCAGAACAACCCAAAATCAACCCGATATGTATAGCTGTCTGCATGCCTTGCGCTCAGACTGCACCTTTGCAAGGGCAGCTAGGATCAGGGTCTCCCACACTGAGCCCCCCCAGTGCAGAAAGCTCCGGATCATAGGAGCTGGAGCAGGGATTAATAGGGAGCAGCAGCAGCAGCACCCAAGGGTCCCCCGTGGGGCTGGGGGAGTTCAGGGGCAGAAAGCATCCCCCTGAAAGCAGCAAAGCACTGAGTCAGAGATGGGGGAGAGGGGCACACAGCTGAGCAAGGTGCCCAGTTTGTCTGGATGGGGCTTTTT
>NW_008824370.1:71809-75242 GCF_000699105.1 Pygoscelis adeliae
CGGGCGGGGAGAAGCCACCCCCCCCCCGCTGGCACTGGTGGCCGCTTTGCAGCCGCCCCGCACCCTCCCCGCCGTGCAAGTGTGCCGCTTGGCTCGCAGCGGCTCCCGTCCACCCGGCGCTGACGCCAGAGAAACAGCAGGAGGAAGAGGCTAATCTGGGAAGTTATTCATAATTCAGTGTATACAAAACAAGGCGGCATCCTAGGAGGGAGGAATTTCCAAATTACCATTCCCACAGCAACCCGGGCTCTGCCCCTGCGCACACCAACAGCTCGGGGAGCCGTGGCACGCAGTGCCGTCGCTTGCCAGCGTGGCGAGGCCAGCACCAGCCGGCACTCAGCGCACCAGTGCCATTCGGGGAAAAAAAAAAACCAGCCCTGGAAAAGGCGGCTTTCACGTAATCCTGGGTGAAGGCTGGCTTTCTGCTCCTGGATGGAAAGCCCTCCTCTCGCTCGCAGGTGGGAGCGCTCCGCACCACCTCGAGAGGCGTTGGATGAGGAGGGTTCCGCTAGGAACAATGTGGGTGCTCGGCAGGTGTCTCAGCAGCTCTCAAGTGCATCAACCATTAAGGGGGGAAAAAAAAAATGAAAGAAAGAAAAAAGCAGCAAGCAGATCAATCCCTGCCCTAAGGAGCTTTTGGATGGTTTCAGATCAGTTGCCGCCAGGCGAAGCCGGGCAGTGCCTGGCTCCTGTGCCCACGCTGCAGGTCACAGCCCTGCCGGCAGGTACCGGCTGCTCCCCCCCGCCACCCGCTCCGCACCAAGAGAGGGGCACGGGTATCAAACCGGTGTCCCGGCTCCCAGCCCAGCAGAGGCGCTTTGAGCAGAGGTGAAGGGGACTCAGCGTGCGACCTGCAGCCGCGCAGCAGAGCTTATTTTGGGCGCTTTCATGTCACTGCCGAGCGCGGGGCTGGAGGTTCAGTGCACACTGGCTTGCAAGATGCTCAAACCGAGCACAGCGGAGACCAAGCTGTGCATGAACAACGCGGCGTTTTCCAAAGACTTCAGTCCCTGGGATTTCTCCATCAGATCCTGATGCTGCAGTTCTCCGTGAGTCAGACCCCAGCATCCCTTTGAGCCGGAGGACAGAGGAGCCCGCTCCTCCCAGAGGCGGGGAGGAAGGAGGGAAGCGCTCCCCGACCCCAGCCAGCCCTGCGGCGGAGGGGAGAGATGCTCGGGACAGCACGTCCGAGCACCTCGCTGAACAGCACAGCGGGGAGGAAAAGGAAAACCAAAGGGTTTCGCACACTTTGCATCATCTCCAGCAGCCCTGCGGCCTCCTGCTTCTCCTCCCAGCAATGAGCAAACATCAGGCCACAGGGGAAGGGGAGGGCAGAGCTGCTGCTGCACCATACGAGCAAAGGAACAGCACCAGCCCAAAGCCCGAGGCTGGCAAAGGACCCGAAGATGCCGAGCAGCAGCTCCCCCGCTGCCCATGTGCCCATCCACCGAGGGGCACGAGTCCGCAGGGGATCAGTCACCCATCTGCCAGCATGTCCCCGAGCAGCATCCCACCACACATCGTCCACAGCCCCACGACCTGGAAACAGGGCTCTCCCACCTCCCCAGAGCAGAGAGACGCAATGGCACCCGCAATACAGAGGGGGAAACTGAGGCAGGAGACGAGGGAGGCATCGGTCTCCCTGCAGCCATCAGAGTGCATGCTCAAACCCTCCCCAAGGCCTCCTGCATCCCGTGAGATGGGGCTCCCCTGGGAAGAAAAAAGGGGTACTTGGCAGGGGTGGTCAGGCCAGATAGAGGAGGAGCCTCACGGGGAAGGGATTCCCATCCAGGGATGGTCACGGACACCGGCGACTGCTGCCCAGCAGAGATGCTCCACCGCTGGGGAGCGGAGCAGAGCACCCTTCCCATCTCACCCCGCGGTCGCCTCCCCACCACACGTCCCCACGGTCACCTGCGTGCTGTCCCCCTCCAGCCGGGGGGGTCGGATGCTGGACAGGTGAATGGTTTTGTGGTCCCCAGAGTTCAGCTTCACCACGATGGCGTCTGCGTTCAGCACCTGCATCACCTGGGGAGAGAGAGAGAGAGAGGCCAAGGTGAACACCGTGCCTGCAGGCAGCACGAGCCCTGGAGCCCAGCACTGTTGCGACACTGCCCAGGCTCTGGCACACACCCCGACCCACCCCGGCTTTGGCCCCCGGCAGATGGCACAGAGTGAGCGGCTCCAACCCCATCCCGGGTGCCCGGTGGGTCACTGGAGCAAATACGGCTCGCCGGCGCATCTGCGGTCCTGCTCTCCAAGCCCGAGGAGCTCAGCGCCGGTCAGAGCCCTGCAGGGTCCCCAGACGGTGACGCTGCGGCACACCAGCACACTGCCAGCCATGTGCCATCCTGTGCCGGGGCTCAGCCCCTCTGAGTTTCACTCCAGAAACAAAACCGGAGAGGGGACTGGACCACAGCCATCGCTACCGATGATGGACGAGCACCCATAGAGGAGGGAGCGAGCACAGCCCACGGCGGAGACTTTTCCACCCCACGATCGCGTCCTGGCTGATGGTTTTCCACACACCCGGGGAGCAAATTAATTAGAAAAACTGGTGGCAAAGGCAGGCAGGGCTGTGCAGGCAGGCAGAGGACAGCGGGGCTCAGGGCACACTGTTTTAATCTTCTCAGTTTTCATTAAATGCCGCTCTCCAGCCCAGATCGAGCAGCAGCAGGCAGAGCAGGACAAGGCACCCGGGTATTCCCGCTGGCAGGGCACGGACCTTCCCCTGCCTGCTCCCAGCACAAACCCAGTCCCCCCAGTCACACCAGGGCAAAAGGTTCCCATTGTCGCTCATCCATGACGAGCTCAGGATCGCAGCCCCATGCATCCCCCCAGAGCCAAGCCAGAGCTCGGGGGGAAACGGAGGGAGGAGGGCAAAGACTTGCCCCCCTTGCAGCACTTTTTGCCCCAGCAAGCACATCAGTCCCTCAAAGTGTGCTTAGCCAAAGGGATAACAGGATTATAGGAATAAAAATTAAAGCAGACACTGAGGATTGCCAGGGCTCCTCTTGGCACAGCAAACCCCCCCAGGGGACATCCCTACCCATGGACTCAGCCTCTCCCGGGACCCAGATCCTTTGTTTTTCATAGGCAGAACCGAGCCCAAAGCAATTTGCATGCTAAATGGAGTAATCAAATCTCATGCTTCAGGGCATCCTCGCCGCTGGAGGGGTCAGGATGGGACCCCAGCAGCACATCGGGCATCTATCCCTTCCCTCTCACAGAAGGCTTAGAAAAAGCAAGATGTGAAGGTAAGATACTGCAGCCAGGGGAGCTGCAGGTCAGATCTGGGGGCAAATCCTGCGCTACATTACACATCCATCACGCGAACACCGCATTTCCATGCCAGAGCTGCAGGAGCAGCGGTCAGATCTCATTTGTTCTCTGGCAGGAGGCGGCAGCAGGGCAGGCTCCTACCGGCAGGCAG
>NW_008824370.1:75271-75601 GCF_000699105.1 Pygoscelis adeliae
CAGCACAGCCCAGGTTACGTGCAGGAGCCGACAACTGGCACTGGGGACTCGCCAAGCCCCTCCGGCCCCAAGCATCCCCTTCCTGGCAGGAATTAACTTGCAGGGCCCTTCGCCAGGCCGACCCGGCTGCAGTGGGTCTCTGCGGGGGCATGGGACGCTGCAGGACACGGTACCTGGGGCCGAGGCACCCAGGGGCTGCAAGTCCCAGGCAGGGCAGGGCAGGGTGGCAGCAGGAGCTGAGGGTTATCCCTAGGTGCCCACCCCTCCTCGGGGACCCACTCCCCTCCTCCAGGCGGGAGCCGCAGCCCCAGCCTGGCAGCATTGACCCAT
>NW_008824370.1:76350-78694 GCF_000699105.1 Pygoscelis adeliae
CACTTTGGGAGCTGGTACCCAGCACTGAAAGAGGGGCTGGTGCTGCCCCCCAGAGAGAAAACTGCTTTTTGAGGGGTTTTGGCAGGGTCTGGCACTCAGCTCGGCAGGAGAACAGCTCCCAGGCTGGCTCTGGCAGATCATCTGAGATGATCTGGCCATGATGAAGACTCCAAGCGTTTTGCAAAAAGCGGGGTGGCGGAGGGGGGGGAAAGACACACAGCTCATCCACAACCGCCTCCTCCAGCCTGCAAAGCGCTGGAGTCTGAGCACAGCAGGAGGCAATGCACAGCCCAGCCAGCGAGCCTGGATGCGGCCGAGGGGCTGCCCACGGAGCCCAGCGCACCCCAGGCGAGCTGCTGCTCTCAACCACTCCCCCTGACCCCGAGGGGGCTAATCCTGCCCCACAGCAGGGAGATGGGACAACACAACCTCGCACAGCCCTCGGAGCCCCACGTACAAAGCTGTATTATAAACAGCTTTTGGCAGGAGATAGCTTTCAGCATAATGTATTCAGCTCTAAGCAGCACTGTCCCAAATTCCTGAGTGCTCTAAGACAAGCTGACGTAGGGAATTCAGGAGAAAGCCTCCAGCCTCTTCACATTTTTATTCCACCACTTTGCTTCTTGCCACTCACAGGCATCAAATCCACAATCGAGGCCAAGCCTTAATTTCTCCCCAAACCAACCCCTCCACTCGAAGCACCGGCAGCTGACCGCGACAGCAGCGGGATCCAAAATTAGCCAGAGCTGATTTGCCACGGTTGCTCAACGGTGCAAAGACAGGTTGGGATCTTCCTCCTCCTCCCCCCGCCAGCTCCTACGTCAGCTCTGCCACTGCAAACCAGCACCTTGGCGTTCTGCCGAGCACGGAGGCGGCTTCAGCACCGGAGCAATCGCTGCCTGCCCGTCCATTGCCTGCAGGTGCTCAGACCCCTCTGCAGGGTGCTGGGAGGACGGATGGGGCTCACGGGGCCCCTCAGGGAGGCCGGGCACGTGCCCAGGTCTGGGTTCAGCTCTGGCGCTCCGAGGCATGCGGGCATTTGTCCTGATTTTCCCTGTCACTTACAATTCCCAGGAAGGGAAAAAGACCAAAAATTGACACTGCAAAACCGACAGCGCCTGGGGGGGCTTCGGCTGACAGCTCCCTAAATGCCAATTTGCACGGGCCTGCATAAAGAGCAGGTTTTAACCGAAGGCGGAGAAATTCTGCACCTCCTCCCCAGGAAGCAGGACAGCATCGTGGTGTTCACTGCGTTTGGGGGCTCTTACTCCAGAGCCAGGGCAGCCAAACCATGCCGGAGCAGACCCCAGGCTACAGTGAGCCGGTGGGCCGAGTGCTCCCAGACTGGGGGGAACTCTGGCAGACCGAGGGGCTGTGCCCAGAACCTGGGGGCCATCCTGCACGCTCTGTCCCAGGACCCTAAGTGGAATGCAGCCTTCACATCGGGGTGCCCTCCGCTCCACAGCACTGGGGATGGATTCCCACCACTCCCAGGGGGATGGCTGCCCCATGGCAACGCCCGGCACAAGGGCTGGAGATGCCGCTGAGCCCCAAACCCACCACAAACACCTTTGCTGCCTTGCCGGGGGGCTTGGGACGAGAGACCTGCCTGCCGCAGCTCTCCACCAGCGTCCCAGCCTGCACACGAGCTATTCAAAAAAATAACGGGCATCTTCGAAATGCCAGGAGCGTCCACCCGCCCCCTCCACCAGCCCTCCACAAGCTGCTGAGCAAAGCATGACTAACGGCCCCCGTGCCGGCTCCTGGCACGGGCTCCGGTGGCAGCCTCTGCCAGCGGCAGGCCGAGCGCGCCAGCGCCTTCGCACGGCCATCCCTGTCCCCACAGGGGCATTTGCCCAGGTGTTATCTCTCACCACGATAGCGGCACCTTGGGTAGGGACCAAACATAGTCTTTCCCCCCGGGGACGGGCTCTCACCTCTGGCATTCCCAGAGACCCTCTGGGCTTGGCATTCGGGCCACGTTTATACACCACTTGAAGAGGAAAAGCCCAGCAAACCCTTCACCGCCTGGGGAAGCTGGTGGGAAGTTTGGGGGATCTCTGCTACTACCAGCCGTATCCGAGCTGACGAACGGGCAGTTGCAGAGAAGGGTGTAATCTCAGAGTTAACACATGAGCCAGCACCTCCCCAGCCTCATCCCCCAGGACAGGAGCTGCCGCGCAGATCCCGGTGACAGCACCGCACGGATGAGCTAATTAAGCCGGTTGCGCCACACAGCTGAGACTGGACCAGCTGCAAGAGCTCCTGGCTTTGCCCGGCCCAGCAGCTCCAGAGCTCCCCCCAGCCAGGCATGCTCTGGCCCACGCCCTGCTGCTGCCACCCC
>NW_008824370.1:78977-83395 GCF_000699105.1 Pygoscelis adeliae
CCTTTTGCACCGGCTACCCTCTCCGAACCACACCAGGGCAGGGGTAGGCACGGTTTCCGCGCGGCAGGAACATGGGCACCGCTGCAGTGGGGCATCCCTGGAGCTGCTCTCACACGTGTGGGGCTAGCGAAGCCCTGGAGCTGGGCCAGTCGCTGCAAGGAGGTGCCGGCCAGGGGCTTTGCCCCACAGAGCCCCGTGGCTCCACACCAGCAACCCCTGGGATCAGGGCAGGGGCTGCGCCTGACACTGCGCTGGAAGGGCAGGCAGGAGAGGGAAGGAAAACTCTGCTGAGCCCAAACAGCCCTCTGCAGGCAGGCAGGGTGAGAGCATCTCTGTGGCAGCCAGCCAGCTGGAGCAAGGCCCCAGGGCATCCACCAGTCCTTCCCCACGCACAGTGGGCCCTTCCCCTCCCCTCTGCTTTGTTTCACCTCTTCCCCACCCAGGCCTGCCCGAGATCCCAGCGAGCGCCTGGGCGGTCGTGCACTGTGGTCTGTGGTGGGGATGTAGCAGAGGCAAAACCCTCTAGGGTTTGTCCAAGCACATGCAGAGGCCAGCAAGGGCAGCCGGGCACCCTGCCCTCCATCCCCGCACCGGAACCACTCCCCTTGGCTACAAACTGCTTGTCCTTCTGATCCAGGTTTGCTGTGGGGGCCACATAGTCCCTCCAGATCCTCAGCTTGCGCTCCTTGGCGAACCTGGCAGGGAGGGGGACAGGCGTGATGCCCAGGCAGGCGTCCCCCGCAGGGACGGACGTGAAGTATGTTAAATCGCCCAGCAAAGCTCTGGCAGAGGCAGTGGGGCTGGTGCAGACTTCCAAGGAGAGATCGCATCTACCTCCCACCCGGGAGAGCACTGGGGGTATGCCACACGTGGATGGGGAGAGGGGGCTGGAGTCACCCCAGGCACCCCACGGGTGCAGCTCAGAGTGTGCCCACCCCAGCACCCAGCCCTGCAGCTCCCGGCATCAGACTCACCTTTCGGCTGCACGCAGCTTGTCAGCGCCGCGGGTGTAGACGGCGATGGACCAGTCCACGCAGCGGGCAAAGCCCTCCTTCAGCAAGAGCTCGGTGATGTTCCCATTCTGCGGAGAAGGGGAGGAGGCACATGCTCAGCTGCGGGGGACGTGGCATCGACATCTACCCCTGCGCCCCTGAGGAGAGCTGGTGTCCCGCTGTCCCTGCCCCACTGTGAGGGGGGAGCCCACTCACCCTGCTCAGCCCCTCAGATGTCACAGGTCCCCAAAGAGCCCTGCAAGGCCTGGTCACAGCACCCGGTGCCCCCAGGGCTATCGGAGACCACCCCAGCGATACCCGCGGGGGTCTGCTCTCCTTGTGGGCTGCTCAGATGGACCATGGTCTCCCACATCCACCAGTAAAGAGCCCACGGCTCCCAGCTGCCCTAAGCCCTCACCGGAGGCACCTGGACCTTGCAACCACCTTTAGCATCTCCAGCAAGTGATGACCAACGGTCCAACAGCCCGACGGGACCCTCTCCCACCCCTTGCCACCGCCAGCCCCACTTGCCGGGTGCAGGATGGTGCCCAGGATGTTCTGGTTGTGGCAGCTCTCCAAGACAATCTGCACGTCCCTCTGCAGCAGCCGTGACTCCGTGAAGAACTTCGCTTCGGCTGCAAACGGCTCGGGGACTTCGGGGGCATCTGCCTCCCGCTTGAATGTGGGGCACTGCGGCAGAGAGGGGACGGTCAGGGCACGGGCTGGCCCCTAAAACCTCAGCAAGGGGGTGGGAAACCTCCTTGGGGACGAAGGCTGCACACAGCCCCCGTGCTCCGACTGTAGCTTCTGGGAGAGACAGGCTGGGGGGCTGTGCATATCAATGCTTTCATGCCATGTCGCACTGACACAGCCCTTTACCCGCCCCAGCAGACACCGCTGGGAGCAAACTGGGGTACGGAAACCAACTCTGAGCATATTCCTGCCTAGGGTTCATCCACCCTGGGTCAGACAGGCAAGGAAAAAGGCTCTGGCACTCCAGCAAGGGCACAGCGAGAGGGAGCCGAGGCAGGAGGCTCCCCAGCACCGCTGGGGTGGGCAGGCAGGGCTGCTCTGCCCCGGCCGCCCCAGGAGCCCCCATCCCACGAGCCACCCTCCACGTCAGCCTCCTGCCGTGCCAGGTGGCCGAGCTCTCCAGCCCACGCAGCAGCAGCCACCCCGATGCCAGCCCATGCCAGCAGGGACGACCACTCACCCAGCGACCAGGGGATCCTCGCAGGGCGGTCTGACAGCCCAGAGCTCAGGCTGCTGCCAGGCCTGGCAGCACGGAGCTGGTACCCACCTAACCCAAACCTGTTCCCATCTCCGCGGTGACACCCCGCACTGGCATGCGCACAACCACGGGCTGCAACCAGCCTGTTACTGGAAGGCGCGTGCAGGACAACACAGCGAGCAACAGGGCAAGCTGTACCCCTGCCTCCATCCCTCCCGGCCCTGGTCCCGCAAGCCTGGCAGCAGGCAGGCATGGGTGCAAGCCCTGCACACTTGCACCGGTGCCGAAAGGCGCCAAGGAGGATGCACGATGAACGGCAGTGCAAATTCAAGAGGGAACTTGCGGCAAAGAGGACTGCTGAGCATGCCAGCCTGCCGGGGCCAGCAGCCAAGCCTCACCTTGATCCCCGAGAGCATGACGGTGACCAGGTAGTAATCGGGGAGGAGAAGGGCTCTCACCACGCTGCCGTCCCGGACGTGCTCTATGATGGCTGCGGAGCAAAAGCAGAGAGGTTGGTCCTGCTGTGGAGGGGCTTGGCGGGAGCCATGGAGCCAGAGCCAGCTCTCTGCTGTGAGAGGGTGCCGGGAACAGCACCCAAGCGGCACAGGCAGCCGGCCCCTGAGGCCGCAGACAGGCAGGCAGCAGAGGACGGAGGACAGGGGTGACCCCAGTGCCTGGCAGCGAGGGCCAGAGCTGGTGCCAGCTTACCGTTGACTGGCTTCTGGTGCATGGAGTCCACGAAGTGCCGGGGGTTTTCGATCGTGTACTTGAGATCCCGGATGGTGTGAGAGCCCGTCCCCTCACTCCACATCCCCTTCTTGGCACTCTTGGCCTGCTCCTCCAGCTCCGCCAGCCTGCTCTGCTCAGGGCTGCAAGGACAGGACAAGACAGGATGAGGCCAGGTCTGGGCCAGGCAGGACGCTGCTGGTTCCTGTATGTTTTATCACCGGCAACATCCAACTTCCAGGCACTTTTCTGGGTGCTTTAGCAATCTGACCACTCGCGTCTAGAAAAGGCAGTTCCTGGGTGAGCTGGTGAGCGATGCTTCGTGCTGCTCACAGCAATGCACAGTAAATCAAAGTAAGTTCCTCTGGCACCACAGCACAGAGTTGTCCGAATACCTGCCACTGGAAGCCACACCTCTGACAGACTGGGGAGGTTTAGGCCATGCAACCCTTTCACAGGCTGCTTTGTGCGCTGTGATGGAAAGGCAGCCCTGGGGAGACAGGGCAGCGGCAGCCCCAACTCCTGGCACGGCAGAGCCCGCTTCGGGGGAGGAGGGACAGCAAACCCAGGCATGCGGCTCACGTGCCGTACCAAACCACAGGGCGTCCCCCGTCCTGCACACCAAACCACAGAGCGTCCCCCGTCCTGCACACACAGGCGTCTGCCTAAGGCAGAGCACAGCAGCAGCCCCCTCCCAGCGCCGATGGCCAGCCCCACCACGTGCTGTCACAACTCGTTAAACAAATTCGGTGACACTGTGTTTTAGCATTCTTCAGCTCAGGGCTAAGCTGCAACCTGATGAATCCCGAATTACCGCAGAAGCACCCAACCTGAGCAGCTGACAAGTGAGTGGCTAAGAATCGCCTCATGCACTCATTAATTAACACACCTTTTGATTTAGGAGAGCAAACACTGAGCAGCGACACGCTCCAGGCAATGTTTAATTGCAGGAACCTCAGTCCTGTGCTAACTGCGCTGCACCAGCCCCATCGCACTGGTGATGGAGCTCGGGGCAGCGGCATCGCCCAGCCTCGGGGGGGCGGCATGTCCTGCTCCCGCGCCATCATCGCCGGGGTCAGGGTGACCGGCTTTACTGGGTGTGCTACCAGCTGGGTGCACTTGCAGGAGGAGGTTGAAGGAGAGGAGCAGCGAACCCCTGCAAGCCCGAAGCCACCAGAAGGTCCCCGTGGGGCTGCCCAGGGCCCCCCAGCACAAGCAGCGGACAACAGCACCCAACCGGCACCCCAATTTCCTTCTCTCCAGCACAACAGGCCAGTCCAAAAGCGCCTGAAAAGTCCCAGGCAGCAAGTGCACGGGGAACCTCGGTCACCTCTCTGGCTGGAGCGAGGGGCTCCCCGAGCAGCAGGCGTGGGGCTGCTCTGCTCTCCTTAGCTGACCCACCACCCAACCATCCTCCGATGCGATCAGCGGCACAGCCGCAGCCGAGGTGCTCCCGCGGTAGAGCCGGG
>NW_008824370.1:83459-85424 GCF_000699105.1 Pygoscelis adeliae
ACCGGCCCCGGTGGTCTCTAGCGGCTGTCCCTATACCGTGTGAGCACAGCTACCTGTGGGCGTCACACGGCCACCAGCCACGAGCGTAGGCAGCCAACACAGCCCGGCTGCTCGCAACCAGCCCTGCATGGGCTCGCGGTCCCCCTTCAGCACAAGCCCCTGCAGGGCCCCCAGGGGACATTTCCAACGGGAAGCAGGAGAAAGTCAGTGCAAAAACCCCAGCGGACTGGCAGGCAGCGGCTTTCCTCCTTCACTCCACCTCTGCAGCTCAGGAGTGATGCAGGAGGTGCAGAACCAGGACAGGGTGGCAAGAGCTGACTCCAGCTGAACTCCCCCATTCATCCTACAAACGCCGCCGGCCCTCGCCAGGCTCCACCGTCGGTGCTGCACCCACTCTTCCAGCAGCTCCTCGCCCCCCGCCCCAGCAGCCCCGCAGGCTGGCAGCTTCTGCAGACCCTCCAACACGGGCGCAGCAGCTTTCATGCCTCTCCCAGGCATCACTGCCCTGCGGTGGTCCCCAACCATGCCAAAACAGAGCCACTGAACTCTGCCAACAGCACCCAGAGCCCGCCAGCACCAGGCAGGGAACACGTTCTCCAAGGGCTTGGGGCAGGGACTACGTCCCCAGGCAGGCAGCAAGCAGGACCTGCCGGCACTCGAGGCTTCTCCACTGTCAAGCCTGGGCATAAAATAACCCATTCACGCCCTTGGCAATGCATGCTCTGTTTACGCAATGTACCTGTTTACAGGCTGCACTACCGAAAACACTGGGTGGAAAGCATCCAAGTGTGCCAGGAACAGTTTTAGGAAGCGACACGGGCAAGCTTCCAGCCCAGCAGGCGCGGGGATGGAAATAGCGTCCGACTGGTATTTATAGCAGCGCCACAGAAACAACTCGCACCCCTGGAACAGGATAGCCAACGCCCGGGGCCGTGCACGGGGATGCGGGCACACTGCAACTGAGGCCAGGCTTCTCCCTTGCTCCGGGACACGACAGGTCCGGGAAAAAGCATCGGCATCAGCTCCAGTGGCATTGGCACAGGCATCGCACCGCCCGGACGTAGGACGAGGGAAAGGAACATCACCACATCACCTCTCTAGCACGAATTAAAGCACCTCAGCTCCACGCTAGGCATTATTTTCCAGCGACCAAAAGCTTCAGAAGATTTTCTGCTTTGCAGCCCAGGGCCACAGCTCTGGTGCTTCAGCATCCAGGGCAAAGAGACACCCGTCTCCCCCTCCACAACCCCTCAGCACCCCAACCCTAAAGACAAGGGGTGACCATGCTGGGATACCGATGCCTGTGAAACCCGGGCATCGCAGAGAGCCCTGGAGCACGGGTGGGTGCCCAGCCAAAGCTGAGGAACCCAACGGCTCCACGCCCAGGTAAATAACCGCAGAGGATCAGCGCGGCTGTGCAGCACGGGCTCACCGGGGCAGCGCAGGAACGCAGCCGCATACGTACTTGTTGGCTCGGATCCCTTCCCGGCGGGAGGCCAGCCCTTCGGCCACGAGGGACTCAGCAATGTTCTCGCCACTCGTGTCTGCGGACGGAAGAGGAGAGGAATCAGTGAGACAAGCCACCAGCGTGCGGCGCGGCCCAGAGGCACACAGACCTCAGTCCTGGAAAGCACTCCCAAGACAATTCCAGCTAACAAGTGCCGGAGAAAACCAGGAGTAAAAGGTTCCTGTCACCAGCCCGGCGTCCCAGCAGCACATGGCCTTCACGACGCATTGAGCGGAGCATTTGAGCCCAGCGATCTCCTGGGGACAGCGTTTCCCCCAGACCAGGGAAGGCAGCACGTCGCTCCGATGCACTGCCGGGCTGCAAGGTGTGCTGTCACCCAGGACAGTCTCCATGGGAAAGGGATGTCCTCAGAGGCAGGCAATGCCCTCCCAGCACCAAAGGGGCGCTCTGGATTTGCAGCGAAGGCTGTGGTTCCAGCTCAACCTGCAACGGCCACC
>NW_008824370.1:85695-86085 GCF_000699105.1 Pygoscelis adeliae
TCCCCAGTGCCTCCACTCCAGCTCAGCCGCCACCGGCAAGCGACGGCAAGCCCCCACCCCTCCAAATCGAAGGCGAAAGCCTGGAGCCACAGACAGCTGCTGCATTGCTGCCAGGGAAGTTGTCGCAGCATTTCCATATTAATAGTATTTAAACCTTGACAAACTTCATCAGGAAACATTTTATGCTTCATTTCTTACCTCCGCGGTGAGACAGGCTGGGATTTAACAATAAGGATGACACCTACACGGGAGGCACAGCATAAGAGTCCTTAACATGGCAGACAACAAAGCTGCAGATGACTGAAAGGGAGCACTTTACTGATCGTGGTGTCACCGAACAGCAAAACCCCTTTCAAGGTTTGTTTTTTGCAGACAACGCTGTCGGGACCT
>NW_008824370.1:86413-89015 GCF_000699105.1 Pygoscelis adeliae
CTGGGTCACCCTCGCAGCAGCCACAAGCTGCTGGTGGGAAGGGGGTCCAGGCAGGGCTATTGCCCACCACGGGCCATGCTGACCCCGGCCACGTGCAGCCGAGCCTGAAAACCTCTGAGGACAGAGCTCCAGCCTCCCTGGGGAGCTGCACGGCTGTGAACGCACCTGCTGAGCCTCCGCAGCCAGGAACCAGGAGCCAGCAGCGATGCTGGGCTTTCTGGCCATGCAGCAGAGCTGATAGCTGGCAATCCTCGTCCTGCCCAGCCACAGGCACCAGCAACTCCTGCTGCAGACCCAGAGGGAGCCTCTCCCCCAAATCGTGGGCCACCTCCTTTCTCCCTGGGCCTCCGGCACTTGCTCCATTTGTGCCGTGCTGCCTCGGGACAAACCCCATCTGCGGCGGCAAGTCCCGGCCGTTTGCTGCTTGAACCAACCTCCCGCTTCCACTGCAGGAAAGGCCCCGAGCACCACAGCGATGCCGGGATGTGCATCTGGAGACAAGGATGCCTTGAGTGAGCGGGTGCTCACCCTCTCCAGTCTGGCCCCGTACAGCCGAGCCGTGAGCAGCAGAGTCCACAGGGACATGGGGCCGAGGGCACCCGACCCCCTAGTCTGCACTGGAGCTACCCCAGGGGATGCACACCCAAAACTCAGCAGCCCCTGAGTTCCTTTACAGCCCCTTGCACACGCCTGGTCCTTCCCTCCTTCCCCCAACTGCAACGAGTTACCCCGCTGAGCCTCCCATGGGAGAGGAGGCTGCCAGGGAGCTCTGGTTGAGCCTGACCTACACCCTGGTCGTATCCCAAATATCCCAGTCGTGGGGCTGTCCCGGCTCCGCACCGACTCTCTGGTGAGCACAGAGGTGCACTGTTCGCTCAGCGCATCCCCTGCCCCGTGCTGAGCCGGTGCATCCGTCTGCCCCGGCAACCCTGAGCCGGGTGGCACTGGAGGACAAGCTGGGTCCTGGTGAGCACCCGCTTCCCAGGAGCCCACCCGCACCGAGTGGGTCTCGTCCCCCTTCTTGAAACCCAAGGGCACGGGAAGTCTAACCAGGAGCTAAGCCCAGCAGAGCAGAGTGCAGTCTGGCATCGTGCTCACCACGAGAAGGGACCTAACCGGAGCCAAAGCCCACCTGCACCAGCACCAAAAGGCCACCCTGCCCCAAGCTGCTCTGAGCCACGGAGAACGCTGCCTGCAGGCACTGCGCAGCGTTTGGGCTGAGCGGCTTCGCTCCCGGCGCTCTGCCGCATCCTCAGGGGCCACAGGTAAGCTGGTTCCTTTTGGGAGATGTCAATCAGCCAGAGATGAGCCGGAGATTTATAACAACAAAAAGGATGGCAAGGGGAAACCTGTGGGAATTCACCTAACGCCACAGCCTGCATCCGTGTGCTGCGGTGCATCAACCAGCGGCTGCAGCTCCAGAGAGCACGGCCGTGCTCCGGCTCTGCGTAGCCCTGCCGTCAGCTGGGACCGTCGCTGAGCATCGCTCCCCTCCAAAAGCTAGTGCTCCACCAAAAAGCGGGCGTGCATCCTTCCGCTGCCGACACCGCATCCCAATCCAACCTCTCAGACAGCAGCTCTGGCTGCGAGCACCGCACGCTCCTGCTGCATGCTCCGGCTAAGAGCACCACACACTCCCACCGCACGCTCCAGCTAAGAGCGCCGCACGCTCCCGCTGCGCACTCCCCACCAGCCCTTTTGGTGCCCGACGGACCCCTTTGCGCTCACCTTTCCCCAAGTACACCATCCCGTACTCCCGGCCTTGCGGAGTCTTGTACTCCACGGTAAAGCAGACCTCCTTCCCGATCAGCTTCTTCCGCAGGAACTCACGAGCTGGGAACCCCCAGGGCTGGAGGGAAAGAAGTCGATGTGAGACGATGGATCAAATGCAGCCAGGGAAGCCCAGAGCCTCCCCGCCCTGGGGAACTCATGCTCTCCTCCATGTGCGCTGCATTAGTCCAGGACCGCGCTGGAGTCTGTTTGCAGCCCACGAGCTTGCAGAAGAACCAACCCTGTTACTCCACAGGAGGAACACCCCCTCTCTCCCCCTCCATCCCTCCCAAAGCGGTCACGGTTGGTTTTCCAGCCGGCCTCGTGCTCCCCGAGCACAGCCAGATGCAGCCAGCCGAGCCTGGGAAGGCTCCTGGGGTAGAGGGAGCAGGGCTGGAGCTGCGGCAACATGGGGGGCTGGACCAGCCCCAGCTCCCAGGGACACGGCAGGGGCTCCTCCGGCTCCCGCCCAAGGCTGTGGCAAAGGAGCAGAGCGGGACCAGCGCAGACCCCGTGCCTGGCTGGGAGAAGCAGGCTCTCGCGTCCCCCCCGGCACCTCCCCGCACCGCGGCACGAACGCACCGGAGCCCCGGCGAGCTCAGCACCACTCCACCGCAGCAGGTGGGTGGGGAACACGGTCCGGAGGAGAGAACATGACGTGCTCATAAACAATTAGCAAACCTGACAGGCATAATTTTTTAAAAGAGTGACATTTAAAGGCTGAAGCAGTGTTTAGAAGACAAACTCCCCAGGGAGAGCAATTAGCTGCCAGCGCTCTGCACCACCCCCGGGGCTGGGAGGATAGGTGGCCGGGGCTGGGCTCCCTCCGACA
>NW_008824370.1:89762-90136 GCF_000699105.1 Pygoscelis adeliae
AAGGAGAGCAGGCGGGAGGCTGGGGAGGAGGTGACGGAGCTGAACGCGCCGGCAGGTGATGCTGTGCAGACAGACAGACTTCCAGGGACGGATCGTGCCCTAGGCAGGACATGGGAAACTTGGCACCACAGGGCACAACTTCTCATGGGCCTGGCAGAGTCAGGACTTGCCCCAGCTTTCCTGCTCGGAGATGCAGGATGGAGCCAAGCTCCGCACCCTGCGCCTTCACAGCGGTACCTGTCAAACATCCCATCCCCTCCTTCAGAGCGCAGCACAACTGCGCGCAAGGTGATCTCGGTGTGGCGGATAACACAAAAGACTTGGCAGATCGGGATTTTACTCCCGGTGCTGACTCGTCAGATGATCCCAGCCGG
>NW_008824370.1:90172-91859 GCF_000699105.1 Pygoscelis adeliae
TGCTTTGCCTGCCGAGTGCTCCAAGCCAGGAGCACGGCTACACTGGGCAGTCCCGTCCCGTCCCGTCCACCTCCCAGGGCTCTGGCAGCCCCAGCGCTCCCCGCTGCTGCAGGGGGACCCCCGTGTTCAGGAGGGCACCGGGCCCGCAGCACCCCGAGGGGCCCCGCGCGGCTGCCGGCACGGCACAGGAGGATGCAAGGCAGGGAAAAGCTGGCACCAGTGCTGCCCTGGGGAAGCCTCCCGGGAAAAGGGCAGGCAGAGGGGGAACATACCCGCAGCCAGCCAGCCCAGAGGGATGCTGCTCTCAGCACGAGGGCTTTAACCACCTGGGCTGTGCAGCAGGGCCTTGGCGAGGCTTACAGGACTGTAGAGCGAGGAGCACACTCAGAGCAGATGCTTTTACCTACCGTGATGTTAAGACCTTTACTGGGGGATCTGACCCGCTGGAAGTGAAGGGGCCGCAGGCAGCAGCGATGGGCTGGCTGCACCCTGCGCCCGTGGCTGGTAACCTCAGCCAAGTGACTACATTGAGGTCAGACAAATAAACCCGTATGGGGAAAACTGCTGGGAGAATCCCCAAAAACCACAGAGACCCAAACTGGACCTCTCCTCCTTGTACCCGACTCGGTTACAGTAACCGGCATCGTCCTGCCCTGCAAAAATCCCAAGGTTTCTCAACAGCTCCGTCCCCGTACAAGACCCCAAGCCACCCACCCGCCAGCCACAGCATCGGCAGGGGCCCCCCCAAAGCTGGGCCCCTGGCCAGGCAGAGCAAGCGTGCCGGTGATCGCCCTGTTCCCGTTTTTAATTGGCGTTGGCTCCCTGCACACGGAATCGACGCCGCTGAAGCGCTCGCAAAAAGCCTCCGGGTTGGATTTCAGCACGTGCCCTGGCTCGCTGCCCACCCGAAACCCCCACGGATGCTCACAGCACATCCCAAAGCCAGAGGACTCGTACCCTTGTCACAGGAGCCGGCCCAGCCCAGTGCCAGGGACAGCGGCTCGCACCGAACCTCACCGAAACAAGCCCTGCCCCGAGGGTCCTGGTCACACCTCAGCATCACACTTGCTGCCCCATGCCACCCCTTGCGCACCCGGGCCCACGGCACAGACAGACACGCTGCACGAGCTACTGGGAATCGAGCTTCAAATTAAGCCTGAGCCGCACACAGAGCGATCCCCCAGCAAAGGCTCAGTGCTCAATACTTAAGGACTTAGAGGTTTCATCGCTGTAATTAACCTTAATCTTTAATTTATAGGGCATGGGGAAACAAGCCAGATGCTGTAACTGTTTTATCCAATTACCAATACAAACCCCGGATCCCGGGAAGGGGACAGGTTCATTAGTGGAGCAGCTCTGTGCTCCGTGGGTGCATGCAGTGCTCTGGGGTGGACACGCAGCCGGCCTCCCCGTGCCCCTGTCCCTGCCTGCAGAGCAGCCACGCTGCCTGCCCACCACCCTCCGGTCAGGGAACCACGCGAACCTTTATGGGCAGCAGCTTCTGGCCGGGCTCGGGCAGTAATGGGAGCAGGAGAACCAGCTTCCCCCTCCCAAAGGCAGCCCCCCGCCCCCCCTGCCAGCCCAAGCCGTGCTCTCCTGCCCTGCACGGCAGAAGTCAGCCCAGGCACCCCATCAGCCCTGCCTCGTGCTCCCCCCAGAGGGACCCAGGCTTAAACCAGGCTTAAAC
>NW_008824370.1:96663-97031 GCF_000699105.1 Pygoscelis adeliae
GCCGCCGTCTGTGGCCGTCCCCCAGTGGCGGCTCTGCCCCCAGCGCGCCCGTTGCAGCGTTCGGTGGCAGCCCTGCGGCGTGCCCCTCGCCGTGGTGCCGGGGCGCATGGGGCAGGGTGTGGGGCAGGGCTGGCGCCTCGCACTCTGCCGCAGCTATCGCTCAGCTCAGCACTCGCCTCTGCCAGCTCAGAAACTGCCAGCCCGGAACTGAGTCGTGTCATTTGTGGGTGGTAGAAAATTATTATCCTCCTTTTGAGTGGTCACGAAGGGAATCCAGGCAATTGCACCTCTCTGCAATCCCCGCTCCGGGGAACGGGAACGGAGCGGCACCGGCTCCCCTTACCGGGCTGGCGGGAGCGGCTGCAGCC
>NW_008824370.1:97093-97476 GCF_000699105.1 Pygoscelis adeliae
GGTGCCAAAGCCCCCCGAGCGTGGGAGGGAGCCCACCCGCGCTGCCTGGCCGGGATGTCCAAGCTGCTCTTTGGAGGCATCTCCTTCCCAGCCCCGGGGAGCAGGCACGGGCCCCTGGGTGCCACGGGGGCCACGTCGGTGCTGTGGGGAAGCCCCTCAGCAGAGGTGTGAGCTCATCCCTCCATCCAGGCTCTGCCTCCGGCTGCGAGCTCCCAGCTTCAGCAGCGCTGCGGCACCCCGGCACTCCTACCTTGGGAGCAGGGATGCGCCGGGCAGGCGATGCCGGGTGGCACAGACACCACCGCCTGGGTGCCCCGTCCGGGCACAGCTGCCACAGGGGGAGAGGCAGCAGGGGCTGCCGGTCCCGGCGTCGCCCCTCCCCA
>NW_008824370.1:97678-101038 GCF_000699105.1 Pygoscelis adeliae
ACTGCCTTCAGCCCCTCTGCTGGGGCATCCCCAGGGTCCCGCTCCTGGAGTTTCGCCCCGACACCGCGCTGCCCTTGACGGAGTCTCTCACCCCTGGCTGGGCTGGGCTGGGAGGGATCATCCTCCTGGCTCTCTGCCTGCCACAGCCCTGCACTGCTTTTAACTTTCTTGCTCCAGCTCGTTTTATGATAATTTATTTCTTTATTTGTTTTCTCCCCTTTTTCCTTTTTAGTGTTTTGCACCGTGATTCATGAGCACCGGGGTGAGAGCTCATGCACGAAGGGAAGGAAATCATTTCCTCTGCCCAAAAGCCTGGCAAAACTGCTCTGTTACCCTGATTTATGGCATCTCTGGGCCTGCTCCTCGCCGTGCCACTGTCCCAGCTTGCAGCTGCATCCCACCGGGCTATGCCGGGGAGGCGAAGAAGCACGGCGTGTGCTCCAGCACCGGCTCCGGTGAAGGCGTCTTCAAGCCCCAAGATTGCCTCTTTTAGCCAGAATATTTTAATAATCATCTTTTTGATCAAAAGAAAAGTTAAAATGTAGGTGGAAACGCTTCAATAAAGTAGGTTTTCTTGGTTGGCTGACTCATCTGGGCTTTTAACTTTCATGTGTGCTTTCTGGAGGAGAAGAGAAAGGATTTTTTTCCAGCCATCCCTGGTGTTCCGTGAGGAACAGGCTCATCTGCTGCAGAGAGAAAGTCCAGCAAGACACAAAACAGCCTCGGACTCCTGGGCAAGCACGTTGATGGTCTGAAATGCATCCCGTGCGATGCAGGATGAGGTTTGTAGGCACATCCCTGGCTCTAGTAGGAACCGTGCATTTAACCCCTGGTTAAATGGGGTCTCCCCCTGCCCCCAGCAGTGCCAGGCGCCCTGTGCTGACCCCCAGGACAGCCCTGCGGTGCACCAACTCCCCGGCCGACCCAACAACACAGCCAGCCATCAGCAGGGCTGTACGCGAGGCTTCTCCTCTCTCTCCTCCCTCCTCTCCCAGGGCCACTTCTCCCATTAGAGCTTTCCAGTCCACCCTCATCTCCTCCTGGAAATGCCCAGTAGCTCAAGGTCCCCCATGGCCCTGCCATCCCCCTGCAAGGTTCCCCATGGCCCAGCCATCCCGGGGGAGCTACACTTCACCCCTCTGCCCCTGCCCCGTCTCGGAGCATCCCGGCACTTTGCACAGGACCCCGCTGGTGCCACCACCATCGTTGGCCGGAGGGTGGGTGACGCTCGGCCCCTCCCGGCCATGTCCCCCAGGACCAGCACGGAGGTGGCTTTCAGCCAGGGTGAGGAGGGGGAAAACCAGTAACTGGGTGTCAGAGCACCTTAACGACGTGGTCTCCTCTTGACAGGGGCGGTAAGTAATTCTCAAGCACGCTCCGAAGCCTGTTGTCTCGAGCGTCGACACCCCGTGCACAGCCTCGCGACAGCGCTAATGATCTCCTGGTGCTTCGTTCGCTTGAACAGGCGGCAGATGGTCTGCGCGGGACGGGGGCTCTGCCCCTCCTGCTCCCTCTCCTGCCAGCGATACCCGGGGAATGAAGCCGCTTGCTGAATGCCGGACAAAACCCCAGGCACGAGCAATGGCCATTCGGTAGCGAGTGAACACCTTGCTGCTAAAAAATCTCATGTAATAATTGCATTCCCAATTCCGCGCTCTCTGTGTCCCTGTTCCCATGCAGTGCTGGTGGCACTATTAATGACTGCGAGCTCTGCTTGCGGAGAGCTGGTCCCCTCCGTCCTCCCAGCTCCTTGTCCCTGCAGGGTCCCATTTACTTTCTCATGTCCCTCCCCAGCCACACACTCTGAGACCCCAAATCCCAGCACGTTCCCGTTTCCTTGCTGCGAGCCCAGGTACCTGACTCCAGCACGGACCTCCCAGCGTGGGGGCCAATGGGCCATTGCTCCCCGCTCTGGCTCCTTAGCGCTGACGAGCATCACTCATGCTCCCAGGCAGGGAAGCTGCTCATCACCCCCTCCCCGGACCGAGGCTGTCTCCAGCCCGCTGCCGGCTCACAAAGGAGGCAAAACCTTCCGGACATCTCCGGTGGGATCAAGGATGGGACTTTGGGAGTGGAACTGGTCCCTAAGCCTCTGTTGAGCCTTGAACCCACCTACAGCGGCTCAGACCCACCATGCAGAGTTGCTCTGCCCTGAGCCACAGCCATGCCGGGCAGGGTTGTCTGCCCCTGTTCCCCCCGCTGGCACAGCACGGGAGACGCGGGGAAAGGAGGGCCCTGAAAGCACGTCCTCAAGGCCCCGCTGTCACCCACTTTGCTCTCGGGCTGCATCTCCCTGGGGAACTCCCCAGGACCCAGGCAGGTCGCAGGACAGGGCAGGACCCTGACCCCAGCCCCATGCTCCAGCTGCTGAGCATCCTCCGGTTAAGCTCCCCAAATCCGGCTGGCAGGGGCACAGAGGGATCTCCTTCCCGGGCAGGGAGAGCTCAGCGATGCCCAGCTGCCTGCAATTATGTTTGATTGCAATTAGGGGTTAATGAAGGCTCATCAGAGCTCACGTCTGCCCTGAGAGCTCAGGCTTTGGGGTGACCCCTGGGGCTCTGCTTTCCCGGCCATCCCCTGGCTGGTGGCGGTCACCGACAGCCCTGGTCCCAGGTGCACCCACACGCCCTCCTCCCCCTTTGCCGCACGGGCCACCAGCGTCACCTGGAAATGCCACTGCTCAGAAAATACGATGCCGGTGGCTGTGGCCGGTCTCCCGGGTCCCGCTGCACCGCTCCGCTGCGGGCTGGCTCCCCACGAACAGCGTTTCCTGTTAGTCGGGAGCCAGCTTCTCATCTGCCTGATGTGCCCTCACTTAATTTCGCATAACGAGAGGGTTTTAATCAAACCGTCGTGCCATGCTAAGTCAAATGTCTTGCAGAAATCCAATTACCCTCTATCAACATGGGTGTCTTTATCAGCCAGACCTGCAATCTGCTTAAAAAAGGAGATGAAGACGAAGACAACAGATCCACTTGGCTGGACCCCCGTCCCATGCAAACACCCCGACCCACCAGCAGCCATGGTAGTCACCACCTCACTGCTAAGCTGGTGCCAAACCAGCACCTCAGCACCTTGCCTGGGACATGCCTTCCCTTTGGGACATCCGAAATATTGCGCTCCCCCCCGCAGCTCCCAGTGCCCCCGACATGCCCCTGCTTCTGCCGGTGGTGGCAGCGGGGACCTGGGTGCCGGTGGGTGCTCCCCTGGGCCAGGAGAGCCAGGTGCCGGCTCATTGCAGGCAGCGGAGCCATCCTGCATGCCAGCGAGCCGGACTCTGCCTGGTGCCACCTCCGAGAGGGGATCCCTTGGGACACGGCAGCCCCGAGGCTCTGACAGCCCCGGCAGGCTGGAGGGGGC
>NW_008824370.1:101116-102052 GCF_000699105.1 Pygoscelis adeliae
GTGACCCCCCAGGGTCTCCGGCGGGGCTGGAGGCAGCCAAGAGCTCCCCAGCAGCTCCCCCGCAGCCTGGGCAGGTCTCCCGCCTGCAAAGCTGCTCAGCATTGCCCCATGTCCATCAGCATCCCAGCACAGACACGGAGCTGCTCTTTCACTTCAGGGCCCTGGGGAGAAGTGGGGAGGTACAGGGAGACCCAGGGTCTGCCCTGGGGTGCAGCTGCTTGCAGTGATGGGGCATGACTGTGAGAAAGCAGAAATTACCCCTCCTCTTCCCCAGACTATGCCTGCCTTGCTGGCAGCCCTGCCAGCCATCTCTGGGCATCTTCAGAAACTGCACCAGGAGCCTCCTGCGCCAAAACCTCCGCTCTGGGCAAATGCTGCAGGTGGAAAATTGCCAGTTATCAGCGAGGCGGGGAAAAATCTATCCCTGGCAAAGGAATGCTTTCCCTGGGGCCAGGTACTTAATCTTCTATTTGTTCATGTGTTTGGATTTATTCTTCTGCCGGAGAGCAGGACCGAGGCTCCAGGGGCTCCAGGGGGGATTTTCGAGGCCTGAGCAGCTGCTGCTCTTCCACGCGCCCTTGCCCGGGTGTCTGAGCGCAGGCTGGGACGGAGCCTGCGGCAGAGGAAAGCTCGAAAGAATATTGTGCCACTGCTTACACAGTGTGAAGGTACCCAGCAATATCCTCTCTCCTGGGTTTCCTACATCTGACTTTCTGCCTGCCTGCCTTCTCACCTTTTGCCTTGCCTTGCCTTGCCTTGCCCTGCCTTGCCTTCCCTTCCCTCTTCCTCCCTCTCCCTCTGCACTAAGCAGCACCTTGGGCACAGCTGCCCCTAAATACCTGCGAGGGGCAGAGTGCTCCCCGGGCATGGGGGAAGCCTCACCATGCTCATGCCACGCTCATGTCACGCTCAGACGTGGTGAGAAGCAGTTCCCCC
>NW_008824370.1:103661-103957 GCF_000699105.1 Pygoscelis adeliae
TCCATCCCTCCATGCCTCCATCTCTCCACCTCTCCATCTCTCCGTGCCTCCATCTCTCCACCTCTCCATCTCTCCGTGCCTCCACGTCTCCACCTCTCCATCTCTCTGCCTCTCCATTTCGCCATCTCTCCATCTCTCTGTCTTTCCACGTCTCCATGTCTCCATGGCCACACCTCTCCATCTCTCCATCACTTCACCTCTCCACGTCTCCACGTCTCCATCTTTCCACCTCCCCGTCTCTCCACCTCTCCATCTCCCCATCATCTCCCCAGCTCTCCATCTCTCCTCCCCTCGCC
>NW_008824370.1:105407-108518 GCF_000699105.1 Pygoscelis adeliae
TCAAGCACCCGGTTGGCTCCGAGGACGACCCGGTTCAGCTCCTTCGAGGCTCCACAGGTACCCCCTTGCACCCCACCGGGCACCCCTGCTCTCAGTCATATGCATCTATACGTGCACGCACAAATACGTGCGCACGGCGGCGTGGGTGCGTGCACAAGCACACGCACGCGTGTGTGCAGCTGGGCACGCAGAGAAAGGAGCATGTGCATGCGTAAGCGCGCATCCATACACACAGACGCACTCGGATGCACGGGCACACATGGATACGTGTGCACAGACATCCACTCGTGCTTGCACACACACGGGCTGTAGCACGGGGCAAGCTCGGGCGCGGGAGGGCTGCTCTGGGGCGGGGGGGGGCGTTGTGATTTCTTGTCCTGTGCAGCCGCGGGAAGCAGTTCCCAGTAGCAGTTGGGTGGTGAAGGTGCCTTAACACTGGGACGGTTTCGGGCTTCCTCCAGGAATGATCCGCTCTGGTCTAGCCTAGTCGAGTCCCATCTCATTTACTCCTCTCCTTGCCTCTGCACGCTGCACAAAGACCAAGCTCACCGCCCCTCTGAGATCACTCAGCAGGACCTGAGAGGGACCGTGGGCTCACATCTCATTTGGCTTTGCCAGTGCACCCATTTCTCCGTGGGGGAAGAAATCCCCGTGTCGCCTCCCAGCACAGCACAGGCCAAGCCCTTGGCTGGGGCAAAGCTGGGGAACGCCAGTGGGGGCTGTGCTGGCCCCCGAGGGGACATGCGTCCTGCTGGTACCGCTTGTTCCCTCCTTCCCGGAGCAGCCTCGTGTGCTTTGCTCCAGGGTGATCCGTCCCTTTCCTAGCGAGAGGGAGATTGGGTGCACCGCACGTTCGCTTTTCACCTGTGGCAAATCTGCCAAGTCGTCCCCATGGTTGGATTTATTTTGCTTTTCTTGAATTTCATAATCAGGGTCAGTGTCTCCAAACAACATTCTCAAGCTGTGCAGGGAAGCAGTGCCAAGGCTGCAGTGGGATTTGGGGACTGTAGCAGGGAAAGCCCCAAGCTGGGGGTGTTCAGGGGTTTTCAGGGTGCTTCAGGTGAAATCCCAGGTTAACCAGGGGTGCCAGCGAGGGTACCCGGGCTTTGGCAAGGCAGTGGTGATGCAAGCAGCAGCCATCAGTCTGTGTGGCACCTCTGTGGCTCAGCATGCTGCTCATTAATTACCACGAGTGTTTCTGCCTGAGCAGACAGCAAGGGGAGCGGGGTTTCCCTTGAGAGAAGGGCTGGCGCCAGCGTCCCTGTGGAAATATCCCCTCTCTCCCGCTTCATGGGGCAGGGTGCTGCCCTGGACCCCACAGCACCCCTTGCTGATGCCTGGCGCTCGAAGCTGCGCTACCTTTCCTCCCACTTCCACGGGGCTGAAACCTCCCGTGTCTCTGATGACACCAGGGACAAGCCGGTGGTGAACGGCCCCTCCTGCCCTGGTCAAAGGGACTTGGCAAAGGTGTCCTGCGGGACCTGCTGCCATTGCGTTCCTGGCTGCCGGTGAATCCCCAGGGTGGGAGGAGGTGGCATTCACCCTGCAGACCCCAGGGGAGCAGCGGGAGGGCTGTAGGGCAGGATGGGCAGGGCAGCACTTGCTCCAGGGGTGTTAGGTGCGGTGGTGGTGTCCCACAGCTGAGGCATCGGTGTCTAAGTCCGTGGGGCTGCCTTAGGTCAGGATCTGGAGCGAGGGAAGGTGTGGGGGGGGCAGGCAGAAGTGGTGGGGTTGGGGAAAAGTGCAGGTGCTCTGGGAGTGTGTGTGCGTGCATGTGGGGAAACCCAGCCTTGATCTTCTGAGCTGGCAGAGGAGGTGGCAGAGTGGTGGAGCGTCTCCAACCAAAGGAGCGGAGGCTCCTGTTAACCTGATCATCCCTTGCCAATCTCTCCTTGGCTGGGTTAGGCTCTCAGTGCTGCAAACCCAGCCCCACGCTACCGGCTGCAGCTGAGTCGCTCTGGATTTATAGCGCGGCAATGGGAGCGCGGGGCCAGATCCTCCCTCTGAAATAAATAAATATGCCGAGAGACAGCAACGCTGCCAGCGAGGACACGAGGGGGAAGCGGTGGTCCCACACGCAGGCGCTTGTGCCTGGAGCCAGTGGAGAGGCAGCAGGGAAGGGTTAAAGTGGGCGATAAACAGCTCATGAACCAGCACCAAAGCTGTTGCACACAAACCCAGAGCTCCTGATCCTGTTGTCTCCTCTGCTCCTGCCACCTCCTGCCCCCCGTCCCCCCGACACCCTGCAGGACCCCGGTGCTCAGCCGTGGTGGGGTGGGCATTGGGAAACCTTCTGTCCCCCGTGGCTTGTCCGAGGGAGTGCATGCAGGCGCTGGGACATGGCTCAGCCAAGCCAGCTCCGTTGCATGCCGGTGGCTGCTAGGTACAGGCAGCGCAGGCAGCATTCCCAGCATCTCCCCAGCCACTTCAGAGCCCGAGTGCCTCTGCAGATGTGTGAGCACTTTAAAGCCCGGGTCCCTTTGATCCGTTGTGCCTGGAGTGCGATGATTTCCCAAGCAGTCAGATGCCCTCGAGCGTTTCCATCCTCTGCTCGGTATTTCTGCCCTTGCTCCCCCTTCTTCCCGCAGGAGGGTGGGCAGCGGATGTGGCTCAGCCCTGGACACCGTCACTGATTTATCCGGCCTCACAACAGCAACCGTCTCCTCTTGGCAATTCCCAGGCACTGAAAGCCCCGTGAAGCTTCACCATGCAACACCGAGGTGAGCGATGCTGCTGCACCGGGGCGGCTCAGGGAGCACGGTCCTGGCGTCCACGTTCCTGGGGGAATCAGGGAGGCGCCGCGTTGGCACAGAGAGCCGGGGAGGGAAGGGCAAAGGCAGCGTCCCCCCTCATGGCAAGCCCTGGCCCCTGTCACCAGCTGCCTGGCCTCTCCCCAGGGCCCAGCGGTGTGAACCAGCTGGGGGGTCTCTTTGTGAATGGCCGCCCCCTCCCCGCCTGCAAGAGGAAGAGGATCATCGAGCTGGCGGCATGCGGCATCCGGACCTCGGACATCTCCCGCAGCCTCAAGGTGTGCCTGGGTCGGGGATTCTCCTCCAAATCCTTTTCCCGCTGAGCCTCTGTCCCAGCCGCCCTATCCGCAGGTGTCCAATG
>NW_008824370.1:108869-110253 GCF_000699105.1 Pygoscelis adeliae
CTGGGGTGGGCAGGGGGTCATGGGAGGGATGCGCAGGGAAGGGCTCGGCGCTTGGTGAGATGGAGGAGGGAGAAGCAGGCAGGGAAGGGAAGGCAAATCGCTCCCTCCCAGCTAAAGCAGAGCCCCGCCAGCCATCCCCACCAAACCTGGCCATCGTCTCTGGCACTGGGACACTCGTGGTGTTACAAGTGCGCTGGTCGGCAGAGACAATAAAATGCAATTTGCAGTGTCAGCGCGGAGAGCTGTACTTCCTAATGACAGACCCACCCCTATAAATCTCATGGTCTCCAGCGCCGAGGTGCAGATTGCCTCACATTAAATATTGTTAGTCCACCGAAATTAAAGGGTTGCCTGTATCAACAAACAGCGGAGCAGATGGGCATGGCCCCGGCGCGGAGAATCCCTGGCATGTGCTCAGGTGCAGCTGCAGGAGAGCACCTCGGAGACAAGCTTTGGGGCATCGGCCTCGATTCCTCCCCACCTTGGTGCTGCCTGAGCACGTCTCCGGCTCCTGCAGTGAGCAGAGGGATGCCCACCACAGGCGGGGGCTTTGCCCAGATCCCCCTGCTCCCACCCTTGCAGGGCTCTGCACCCCCTGCCCGTGGCACAGCCCCTTCTCTCCCTGCCCAGGTCTCCTCCATCAACCGGGTGCTGAGGAACCTGCCCAGCGACCTGCGGCTGGCGGCTGAGCGGGGTTTTGCGAGGGACCCGCTGCCACAGGGTGAGCCTTGCTGGGGGCGATGCCCTGGGGAGCAGGGGCTGGGGGTGGGTGCACCCCATGGGAGAGACCTGCTCTGAGCAGGCAGAGAGCTCCTGCCACCACCGGCCTCCCGGCTGCACACACATCCACGTGTGCATGCACACACACGTGCACGTACATGCATGTGCATGCACACGGCTCCTCCGCACACTCCTGTACTGATCCTGTGCCCCCAAAGCAAAGGAGCTCGTCGACCCTCCCTGACTCTTCCCAGCCTGTCACCGCAGTGTCCCCTCTCGCCGCCCCCTCCCCCCCGCATCCCCCGGGCTGCCGCTCACCTGCCGAAGCCGGTGCCACCATCTCCCCGGGGACCCAGCACCCTCCACGGGGCTCTGCATCCAGCCAGCGGCTCCTGCTGAGCACCCAGAACAGGAGCAGGACGGTCTTCTCCAGCCAGCAGTCGGAGGCCCTGGAGAAAGGTGCGGCTCTCACGGGACACCAGCTGGGGCCGGGGCATTCGGCGTGCCTGCCCCGAGCTGTCACAGGGTGCTGGGATGGGGCAGGGCCATTCCCAGGGGAGGGCATTGCCACTTTCTGGATGGGCTCCTGCCCCTTTGAATGGCACGGCCATTGCTGTGGTGCCCCAAACTGCTCTGAATTGCGGGCACCGGGGCCCAGCGGTGG
>NW_008824370.1:110538-111650 GCF_000699105.1 Pygoscelis adeliae
GACAGGGCTCCCTTCCTGGCATGCGGGGACATCCCCAAACAGTGACACTGCTGCTGGCAGTGGTGGCAGAGGTGGGAACGGGCTCAGGCGGGCAGTGTGCGTGGGGCGGACAAGGCGAGGTGACCCCTGAGAGGAGGTTTCATCCCCAGCCCGGGGGTCTCTGCCCTCTGATGGCTGGGCACAGGCAGGAGCAGGGCAAGGCTGGCTCCGTCAGGACGTGCCAGTCTCTCATGCTCCCTCCTGTCTGCCAGGGCAAGGCCGGGCCCGGGGGAGCGGGACCCTCAGGCTGCTCCTCGGCAGTGGCCCCTGTGCCCAGCACTCTGTCGGAGACAACACACGCCTGCGCTGCACAGCTACGAGCGGCTGCATGCCCCGTCCCAGTGCAGCCACCGCTCCGGCCCTGCTCCTGGCCTCTGCCCTCCCCGGCTCTGCCCCGCCGTGGGGCCAGCGCAGGGCCCGGGAGGTTGTGGGGACACTGCTGGACCCCGGGATGGTGCCACAGGGCAGGGGTGCAGGGGAGGACAGCACAGCGCTGCAGAGCCATGGCATGCTCCGTGGCACACTCCATGGCACACTCTGTGGTATGCACCATGGCAGACTCCACGGCACGCTTCGTGGCACATTCCATGGCACGCTCCCTGGCAGGCTCCCTGGCACGGAGCCCTCAAACACGCATCCAGGGCACACTCGGTAGCTCCAGGCAGACATCCCTGTGCTGTTGGCAAACCTTCGCAGGCTCGTGGCAGCCCCTTCCCCTCCCAGCTACAGACCATCGCCGGCCATCTCGGTGCCCCAGGTAGTGACAGCAGCGAGTCCTCCCCTCTGCCAGGGCAGGGCTGCCCACGCACGCGGTCAGCCCACGCCGTGGCAATGCACACGCATGCACACACGTCTCCCATGCCCTGTGCTGGAGAAGCACCCCGGAGCCCAGCATGTGCTTGCAGCCCAATGAGGTAGAGAAGACGCAGGATCAATCCCCCTCTTCTGCCCATGCCCATGCCCATGCCCATGCCCAGGGGCGTGTGAAGAGCCTGTGTCCAGGGGCAAGAGCGGTGCCAAGGAGCCGGAGTGCTGGCCGGGGCATGGGTGCCGTGGGACGGGGGCCCGCAGCC
>NW_008824370.1:113363-113969 GCF_000699105.1 Pygoscelis adeliae
CCAGCTGGAGCACAGCATGGCCGGGACAGCCCCCGGCAGCTCCCCACACCACCCCCCTGCAGGGGGGTGATGCCCACCCGCATCCGTCCCAGCAGGTGTTTTGCCACCCGAAGGCAGGAAAGCTTCATGCCTGGCTCTGCCCAGCCACCAGCCTCCTCAGCTGCCTTGGGCGGCTTGTGGGGACCAGGACCACAGCCACGTCCCTGGGGTTGTGGTTGGGGTCAGGCAGTGGGAGCTGAGTGCCTCGGGGAGCCCATTGTCACGCTGGAGCACTTGTCACCATCCCCAATGCCGTGTCCCTGTCCCAGCCCCTGGGACGCAGCAGAAGGGTGGGCAGTGTCACTGCCCCACTTCGCTGCTGCATCCCCCGGTTAGCATCCCTCGGTCCACTTCAAGCTTTCCCCCCCTCCTATGTACAATACCGTTAAATTACCCTGGGAAAAGTTAATTAACGGCACGTGGGGAGGGATAGTCAATGCCCACGCTCCCACCCACCCTGCCGGCGAGCGCTGATGCACGACACCATCGCAGCAGGCACCCGTGCAGGTGCTGGGCGCTTCTGCCCATCTCTGCCCAGACGTCGGGGCAGCACTGGGGAGCGGAGCC
>NW_008824370.1:114432-115487 GCF_000699105.1 Pygoscelis adeliae
TGTCTGTAGCTGCTGGTGAGACCCCCGAGCTGCGCTATTGCTTCAGCACACCCCAGTATGGAGACGGGAGGTCGGCGGGCAGGAGCGTGCGGCACAGCCAGGACCAGCTCCAGCGGTCCCGGATCCCACACTGGTCCCTCCATCGTGACCTTGCAGAGCCGACAGGCCCTGGCCATGTGGCAGATCCTTGATCTAAATAAAAAGTTATGGGTTTCTGTTTGTTTAGAAATGGAATTTAACGGTGGAGCCAGGGAAAAGGTGCCCATCGCTGGCGTGGAGCACCGCTGCAGGCTGAAGAAACGGGTTTATGTGAAGGGAATGATTGTTTCCTTCAGTCAAAGGAAACCAGCTGGGGGGGGGCTCAGCCCGAGGTGAGGGCTTTCCCCATTTGCAGGGCCTGGGCAGAGACACTGCGCAGCGGTCACCGTCCCCACACGCCCACCCTGTCCAGGAACCTAACCTCAGCAGATCACTCTGAGGGCAGCCTGGGCAGCCCCGGGGGGGCCCTCTCTCCCCCAGGACAACGTCAGGCTCCAGCTTAGTTTGTGTCTTTTTAAGCAAGAAAAAATAACTTCTGTTAGAGAAAAGTGTTCCATGGGTTTTCTAAGTGAAAAAACCATCCCAGGAGTACGCAGCCGTGCTACCCCGATTGTTCAGTCTTGGGGGACGCTGATGGCATCTCTGAGGATGCCACTGAAGGCTTTTGCTCGCCTGAAAAAAAACCCCGTCCACATGATGCATCACCTGCCCCAGCCCCGTCTTGGCCATCTGTCTGTCCTGGCCACCCAGCTGATCTGCGGCAGCATCCCGGGACCGGGGCAGCACGCTGCTGCCCGTGGAGAGGTAGACCTGCCAAACTCGTGGCATGTATTACTGACCAGCTTAAGCTTAAAGCTTTATGGGAATGGGGACATCTCGGATGTATGAGCAGACTCATAAGACGGAGGTGAGCAAGGATGCCCTCGGCCACCCCCCGCCCCCGGCACCCTTGGGCTGCAGCTCCGCCAAGTGGCTCCCTCCCCCCGCGTGCCGCACCCCGGGCCACGCCGGGGGCC
>NW_008824370.1:116233-116662 GCF_000699105.1 Pygoscelis adeliae
AGGCCGAGACCGCCCCCGGGCCTTTGCCGTCTCATACAAAGGCGCCGTCCCAGACAGCCCTCGGCGGCGGCAGCGGCATTGGGGGGGGGTCCTTCCCCAGCTCAGGGTGCAGCCAGGGCGTTCGCTCCCCCCCCCGGCCCTTTGCTGTGACTGTGCAATGCCCTGGGCACCGGCAAGCCCTCCTGGAGAAGCAAGTGGGCAGCAAGCTGTCCTGCCTCCGGGCTCCTGCAGCGCCGACAGCGCTGAGCAAATGGGGGACCTCAGCACGGCCAAGGGGACGTGTCCTGGCCACACCGCTGGAGGAGAGGGGACTCCGGCACAGCCGGGCACCCGCCAGCAGCCAGGGCTGTGGGGAACCGGTAGGGCTGGAGGCGGCCAGGGCAGAGCGGGCAGCAAACCGGCGGGGCTGCAAAGGGCATAGCGGCACAT
>NW_008824370.1:117214-117884 GCF_000699105.1 Pygoscelis adeliae
CGTGGGGAGGTTCAGCCGAGCAGCCCAGCGGCTGATGCACCACCAGCTGGGACATGGCTTCTCCCGGTCCTTTCTCAGTCCCCAAGGATTCTCTGGCTGTGCTGTAACTCAAGCCTGGTGCCCCACATCGGGTGGGATGGATGTGTGCTACAAAGGCCATGGCTTAACCCTCACCTTCCATCACGGGGCCACCTCGGGTGCATCTGCCTCTTGTCCAGCCTGGGCTCCCCGTGCTCTGCCCGCGGCCCCGCTCTCACGCCTCAGCACCGTGACCAATCCTGGCTCCAAGCCAGCACCAGTCTGGACTGCAGTGCTGTGCCCCAGAGCCAAGTGCTCCAGGGAAACCTTGCACCGGGGAACCCCCCGTCCCATCCTGTCCCCCCACTTTTCTCCACCAAAGGCAACAACCTGCATCAGCTCCGGTGGCAGAGTCGGGGCTCTGGGGCAGCGGTGCTGAGCCCTGGCAACCTGCGAGCTCTGCCCTCGGGCTCCAGCTGCACCCCAGCTGCCCCAAGGGAAGGGGCATGCAGAGGGCCAGCTCCAAGTCTGCCACCAAGGGGGGGTGGGTCTGGGTACCCCCTCCCCCTTGGCTCCCCAGGCTGCAAAAGGACCCAGCTCCCATCTCCCTGCCCCAGCCCCCACTGCCACCTTGCTCCCTGGCCACGCACCC
>NW_008824370.1:117939-120647 GCF_000699105.1 Pygoscelis adeliae
GGGCGACTCGGCCCCCCCCTGAGCCTTTAAGGGGGGACAGCCGGCGCATCCCTGCAGGGACAGCCTGGGGGGACAGCCAGGGCAACCCCACAGGGACAGCCTGGGGGGACAGCCAGGGCAACCCCACAGGGACAGCCTGGGGGGACAGCCAGCGCAGGGCTCAGCTCCGTGCAGGGAGCGTGTTTTTGCAGGGCACGCAGCTTGCCAGCGCACCTTACTGGGGGAGGCATCCCCTCACCCCCCCAAGCCACACGTGGCACTGCTGCTGCCAGTCCCCACGGATGCTCCGTGCCCGTTGCCTTTCGCCAGCCAGCCTCGAGCTCCCAGGACCAGTCTGCTCCCCCTTCTCCCAGTGCCCACGGCTTGGACCCTCACTGCCAGAGCGCAGCCGTCGTTGGGCTGCCAAACACTTGGCTTTGCCCAGTCCCACTAATTACAACCCAATTAGCACTCCTGCAGCACGTGGCCTGAGCCGATCCCGCAGGGCTTTCTCCCAGTGTGGCCCCAGCCCCCCGCCCCGGGGCTGGCAGCCAGCACTGTGCAGAGGCAGAACCGACCCCGACAGCACCCCAGGGCGGCTGTAAAACAGGTCAGACCCCCTGCCGGCACCAGGGGACGAGGAAACGAGCTTGCAAAACACATCTCAGAGCCTCTGCCCACCTCCTCTGCGTCCCAGCATAGTGTACGCAGGGTTTTATTACGGCCCAAATCCCCGTGCCCCGAGATGTTCGTGGAAGATGCACGTTGGGGAGCGAGGTTCTAAGGTGGCACTCGCAGCCAGCCAGAAATGCGCAGGGTACAAAGTGGTGGTGTTTAATTACTCAATATACAACAGCATGTTACGCAGCCATACGCCCCCTCCCCGAGAGAAAGAGAACTATAAAGTTTATCGGAGGATAAAAAGGAGGATCCTTCCTGTCCTGCAGTGGCAGGGCTGCCTCCCAGCCAAGCTCAGCCCCCACCACCGGCTCTGGGCGAGGAGCGGGGACACTTGGGGACATGCCACCCCAGCAGGTCCGGGCAAGCTCTCGCAGACGGCACATGCAGGTGGGGAGGATGGCCAGCACGCAGCGCTGCCGGGGCGAAGGCAGGACACCACGAAGTGGAGCTGCGCGAAGAGTCCTTGAGGTTCAAGTCCTACCAGATAAACACACAGAGACGGGGCCACTCGGGGGAGAAAGGAAAAACACCCCCCCCCAAATAAAACAAAGAAAACCAAACAAAACAGCAGTTGGAAGAGACGTCCCCGGCTCATCCGGTCCCTGTGCCACCGGCCCAGCTAGCGCTTGGAGAGCTCGTGCGATAGCCAGTCCAGCCCGTCGTAGAGCCCCGTGCCCTGGGTCGCACACGTTGCCTGCACATACCACTGCAAAACAGAGGGAGACGGAGAAAAGGGCTTTGGGCTCTGCAGATCTCCAGCCCGGTGCTCCCCAGGAGCAGCCCCACAGGTCCCTCCCGCAGGGACGGGGACGGCACCCCGGCCACTCACGGTCCTGCTGCGCAGCGTCTGCAGCCCCAGCTTGTCGGTCAACTCGCTCACCGCCATGGCATTGGGCATGTCCTGCTTGTTGGCAAACACCAGCAAGACGGCGTCCCGCAGCTCGTCCTCCTGCAGCTACGGAGAGAGCGGGGACAGCTGAGCTGGGCGCTGCTGGAAGGTGGCTCTCGGTGAGCCCTTGGTGAGCCTCCGCAGCACCGGCACCCCAGCAAGCAAGACCTGACTTGGACAGACCCAAAGAGCCGGGAGGGCTCTCCAGCTCCTCCACTCACCTCCTGTGTCTTGGCTGCCCTCCTGCCCCCATTGTTGCCCAGAGGTCTACCGGGACGCTCGTCCAGGAGCACCCGTGCCCTTCTTCTCCGAGGTGCCCACATTGGAGCATGGGGCTGCAGGCGAAGGGGGACACAGCGACCGCCGTGGGGGCAGCGCCAAGAGAGCGGGCACGATGCTCCCCAAACAACAGCAAGCAGGCAGCGGGCATCTGCCTGTCCCTTCTGCCCACTCTCAGGCTGCAACACGCTTTGCTCTGCGCCAGCTTCCCTCCCCAAGGATGCTCTGCCCCCCACAGGCAGCTGAGCCAAGGAGTAAATGACCCCCACTTCGCAGGCTGGCTTTCGGACGTTGTCTCTGGACGCTGCCTCCCCTCCCCGTGTATCCTGGGTGCTCAGCTAGCAAAGCCCTGCCTAACTAAAGCCTAGAACCACGTTTTCTTGACCATTTTTCCCCCTTGCAAGTGCTCCTGATCCCTGCAGGTCCAGCCTCTGCCTGGCAAACGAGTCGCTGTCGAATCCCCAAGCCCGCCTCCGGACAGATGCCCCTGGCTCTGTGTCGCAGGCAGAGCAGAGCCAGGTCTCATCTCGCACCCCCCCAGGCGTTGCTGCAGAGCTGGGCGAGCGGGAGGAGGACTGGGGGACACCCACGTCCCTGCCAGACTGAATCCCCCCCATCACTCACCATCTTCTGCAGCTCATCGGCAGACTCCTGCACTCGCTCTCGGTCGTTGCTGTCCACCACGAAGATGAGACCCTGCGGGAGAAACCAGGCTGCAGTGGGCAGCTTGCACAGAGAAGAGGGGGACATCCAAGGCGGGCTGCAGGCACCCCCTGGCCAAGGGGGAAAGTGGCCCCGCTGCCCACCTGGCCCCCCCCCGTGCACTCCCTGCAGAGCCAGAGCACCCCGGGGAGGGTGCTGCCCCCTCGCCTCTCGCCTG
>NW_008824370.1:120982-122114 GCF_000699105.1 Pygoscelis adeliae
CCAGACGGTGAAGCAAATGTTCTTGTCCTCCACTGTCTCCACGTTGAACCCTGCGGGGGGAGAGGAGGGGCATGGGAAAGGGTGCCCACTGCCTCTGGGTACAGCTGAGGGGAGCCTGGCTCCATCTTCTTTACTCCCTCCATGAGGGATTTACACACATGGATGAGATCCCCCCGAGCCATCTCTTCTCCAGGCTGAGCAGCCCCAGCTCTCCCAGCCTCTCCTCATGAGACTTACTCCAGTACGTCCCTGTCTCTCCTGCACTAGGGAGCCCAGCACTGGACCCAGCACCCTGACGTGTCTCGGCAGAGCTGAGCAGAGGGGCAAGACATCCTCTCCCGACCCGCTCTCAGTGCTCTGCCCAGCGCAGCCCAGGGTCTGGTGGCCCCAAGCCACAAGGGCACATGCCTGGTGCTTGCTCAGGTTGCTTCCCACCAGGACTGCCAGGACCTTCTCCCCAGAGCTGCTCTCCAGCAGGTACCAGGGCCTGGGGTTGTTCCTCTCCAAAGGCAGGACTTGGCATTCCCCTGGTTGAACTCCATGAGGTTCCTCTGCTCATTTCTCCAGCCTGCTCAGATCCCCCTGGACGGTAGCACGACCCTCTGGTGTATAACCACTCCTCCTAGCTCAGGACCGTCCGCAAGCTTGCCGAGGGTGCTCTCTCCCCATCACCCAGGTCACTAATGAAGATGTTCAGCAGCACTGGCCAGCACGGTACACCACGGGTGACCAGCCTCCCTGACCCATCAGCTCAGCCCGTTCCCAATCCACCTCCATCAGCTTGTGGGAGAAGCTACGGGAGATGGTGCTGAGCACCCCACTGAAGGCTTTGCACCCAGGATCTGGCAGGACAGCGGCCTGCCCTGCCTGCCCGGCTTGGGCAGACTGGACCTGCACGGGCTGAGCGACCTCCTGCCCACGAAAGCCCCTTTGCACTCTCCGGACCGGAGCCAGACCACACTGGTGTAACGGCTCTGGCTCCACGTTCGCCACCGCGGGGCAAGCAGAGGGCAGCAAACCAGGGCGGCAAATTCAGGTTTGCACCCGCTGCGCTGCACAGGTCGGGGCGGGTGGTCTGTGCCGATGCCCGTGCCGGGGACTGCAAGGGGTATTTTGGGGTGCGAGCCAGGCT
>NW_008824370.1:124266-124698 GCF_000699105.1 Pygoscelis adeliae
GTGCTCCTGCCGATCGCAAATGTGGCTTTGCTGCTCGTTTAGCCTTTGTGCTGTTCTTCTCCTTTCAGATTGCATGGATCATGGAGAAATTTGGCATGAACTTTGGAGGTGGCCCGAGTAAAAAAGATCTTCTAGAGACTATTGAATCGCAGAAGAAGCAGCTTCTTCAGTACCAGGTTCGGCTGAAGGATGTCGTCAGAGCCTACAAGAGCCTACTCAAAGAGAAGGAAGCCTTGGAAGCCAGCTTGAAAGTATTGTCGGTGTCTCATGAGGCAGATATTGGCTTGAGCGGTGCTCAGCCTGCATCTGTGGCTAGCTCCAGCTCTTCCTTTGCCGATTCTGCTGATGACAGGAGCTCGGTTCACAGCGAAGACAGCGTGGGGACAGCTACCAGTGCGGACACTGCTGCCAGTCTGGCCAGTACCAAGGGCG
>NW_008824370.1:124781-125832 GCF_000699105.1 Pygoscelis adeliae
GGGGATGTGTCATCTGCTGCTAGTGAGGCTGATAAAAGAGTGCTCCAGCTGAAGACCCAGTTGGCCACCTTGACCAGTGCTCTGTCAACAGTCACGCAGGAGAAGTCCCGCATGGAAGCTTCCTACCAAGCAGACAAGAAGAAGATGAAGCAGGACCTGGATGACGCCATTAAGAAAGCAGAGGACGAGACCGAGAAGTTGGAGACAGAGCTGAAGTCTGTCCAGGAACAGCTAGCCGAGACCAAAGCCCGTCTGATCACGCAGCAGCACGACCGAGCCCAGGAACAGAGTGACCACGCTGTTATGCTGCGAGAGCTACAGAAGCTGCTGCAGGGCGAGAGGACTTCACGGCAGGACGCAGAGCTGAAGCTGGAGGAGACCAGGGAGGCGTTGGCCGGGAGGGCGTGCATGGCTGACCGCGCGGAGGGGTATGAGCTGCAGATCAAGCAGCTGAGCCAGGAGGTGGAAGACCTGAAGAGAGAGCTGCAAGCTGTTCAGGAGGAGAACAAGAAGCCAGACCCCCAGATACAGGATCTGCAGGAGGAGATGGCTAGCCTTAAGAACCACTTCCAAGTGCAGCTGCTGCAAGAGATGAGGAAGGTAATTCCCTGTCTGGGCCCTGGAGCAGCTCGCTCTGTGGGATGTATCAGCAGCAGCGACTGGGGCAGGGTTTGAGGCTGGAGGAGCACAAATTCCCCTTCCCAGTCCCGCAGAGTCCAAGAGGTTTGAAATAAATGAGAGCATCGTGGCTTTGACGGGATGATAGTCCCTGAGGAAAATAAAAGCTGTTTGTGATACAGCGTATAAGTCATTAGTCAGGGGGTGGTGACCATTGGATTTGGGAGCAGCCTTTGAGGTGATTACATGGTGACCGTCCTCCGCAGTGTCATTTGGTTCTGAACATGTTACCGTCTGGTGTGACACTGGCTGGGCTTGGGAGGAGAGACCTTTCCTCTGACCCACTATGGCAATGAGTGTGGTCTTGTCTCGTAAAGTATGTGAGCGCAATGCAAGGTACAATTACAGGAGCTCATAAAAAGGAAGTACCTTC
>NW_008824370.1:125874-131124 GCF_000699105.1 Pygoscelis adeliae
GAAAGAAGAAAGGTAAATACAGGAGAAAGGCTCTAGGCTGTGTGCATGCAGGGGGAGAGCGAAGAGCTAGAGAGGGGGCTATGGTGGAAAAGAGGAAATTGTGTAACTCTGCGGGTTGTGGGGCAATGCGCTCAGGGGTTGGCAGCAGGAGTTTGGCACCAGTAACCGAATTTGCATCTGGAAACACTCTGGAATGGGGTCTTCCTCATCTCCTTGCAGTCTGGAACAATTTTTCTTCCTTCTAATCTGAAGCATCAGGCTGATTTCGTGCAGTTCGCCCCTTTTTTGGAAGTGGTCTCTAACGACTTCTCTCTGAGGGAGGTGAAGGTCACCTGACCCTGGCTGTGTTTTAGTTCAGTGGTGATTGTCAAGTGCTGGCATTGTTCAGGGTGCTTGTTAGTCAGTCGGATCTCAATAGCTGTAAAAACTGTGAACACCAGGTGTTTGCTGTAGCTACTCAGAAACCACTGAATTATATTAATATATCAGTGCAACAAAGCATAGCATTTAAGTAAATTGCAGTTAGATGTATGAAGGCTTTAGAGCGCACACATGTTTTAAAAAAAATCCTGTAGCAGATTGTGACGTGAGTTTACTGCTTCCCACCCCTCCGCACACCTACAGCAATGCAGATAATGCTGGTAACAGGAACTCTGCAGGGCAGGGAACAAAAGCAAAAATGCTTTTAGTTTATTTTATCCCAGAATAAACAAATATCCAAAAAGGCAAGTCAGTGCGGTGGCTTGTATAGGATTCTAGGGGAAAGGATGGCCCTGCACTTCTTTGGAGTTCAGCAGAGCAGAATTAAGCCCCCGTGTAAACCGCAGACCTCCTGCCCAGAGTGTTGAGCTAATCTAACCCTCCCGTGTCTCTCTGCTCTCAGACTGCGCAGGCAGAGGAGCAGCTCCGCCAGCACTCCCAGATGGAGGAGCGGCGAGTGGCCGACTTGGAGGGCCAAGTCTCCGAAGTGTCAGAACTACTTGGCACTTACGAAAAAGCCAAGCAGAAGGACCAAGTGGTCATTCAGAAGCTAAAGGACCGCATCGTACAGTTGGACCTGGAGAACAAAACCCTGGCCATCGCTGCCTCCAGCCGATCCCCTGTTGATATTCACATAGAAGAAGCCAATCTTGATGTTAATGTTCTAAAGGATAAAATGGAGAAGCTGAAGAAGCTCTTGCAGGCAGCAGCTAAGAAGAGCCAACCCGCTCTGGACATCGAGAAGCTGTGTGAGCTGGAGCTGCCAAAGGGCACTGAGGCTGGGGATGGTGAGAAGGCCACTGCTTTGTACTATCAGCAGGAGCTGAAGCAGCTGAAGGAAGAGTTTGAAAGGTACAAGATGAGGGCACAAGTGGTTCTCAAGAACAAGTCGGCCAAAGACGGCAATCTGGCTAAAGAACTGGAGGAAGCTCAAGAGCAGCTGGCTGACCTGAAAGAGAAATACGTTGTGCTTCAGCTGTCCTCTGATGAAATGGAGAAGCAGCACCAGCAAGACATGGAAGCCAAAAAGCAAGAGTTGTCCCAGCTGCAGCAAATTCATAGGCAGGAATTAGAGCGATGCCAGTTGGACTACAGGGAACGGGCGCTGAAGCTGGAAGAGGAGATGCACAAACAGCGGGACCGAGCACTGGCGGTGCTGGCAGAAAAGGACCAAGAGCTGGAGCAGCTGAGATCTGTCACGTTGCCTTATGGGCTTCAAGGATCCAAAAACTACCTAGCGTCAGGGACTGATGTTACTAGCAATGACTCACCAGGTAACAATTCCTCAGAGATTCTCCCCCAGGCTCTTGATCTCTCCGCCACCAGTGAGCCCACCTTCTTCTTGTACGCAGAGCAGCTGGCTCGCAAAGAAGTGGAAATTGTAGCGCTGAGGAAGCAGAAGCACAAGCTGGAAATGCAAGTTCACCAGCTCCAGGAGAAAATCTTGGTTGAGGAGGAGAAGCACCGGGAAGAGGTATCCGCACTTCAAAGCAAAATCGAGAAGAATTTCAGAGATAAGAGCAGAGAGGGAGCCAACCTGGAATACCTCAAAAACATTGTTTATAGATTTTTGACACTGCCAGATTCTCTTGGGCGCCAGCAGACTCTAACTGCCATATTGACTATTCTGCATTTCAGCCCAGAAGAAAAGCAAACTATTACAAAACAGTCGGCTTACAGCAGCTGGTGGCTTTCTGGGAAGAGATGAGATGGTAGCTTTTATTCCTAACTGCTTTTGCATAGTAACACGTTTCTAATTATTAACTAAGACCACTTCGCTTGTGGTGTAACCTCTTTCCGACCATGCGATGGAGCAGGGAGCTTTCAGCAAAGAATTGGGCTTAAACTAGTGCTCTTAGCACTAATTTAAAGTAGAATTGTGCCAACTATTCCAGTAGGATCACAGTGCTCTCTTGCTCTCTGGTGTGAGAATTTGCTCTGAGTTGGAACTTGATTTTAAAAAAATACATATTTAAGATACTGATGCTTTTTTAAACACAATTTAAAAAAAATCCCTACCTGTCAGGCGTAGGGTGAGGAGCTCTATTAGAGTGGAGCTTGCTTGTATCTTCAAACACCAGGCAGGCTTGTGACTCAAAAGATTTAAAGACGAGGGGGGGAAGCACTTAACACAGTGCTAAAATAACATAAGACAAAGAGCTGAAAGCCTGCAAGAAGGATGAGTCTTAACTACCAGCATCATCCAAATGCAGAAAATCTTGAGCGCTTTCCCAAAAGGTTTTTTTACCTAGAGCCAAATTTATACCAGTGGGTACAGCAGCTCCTCGTAGCACTGGGGACCACCCGATGGCACAGCGTGTTACGGTGTGCTCCCGTTACTGACCAGGGATTCTCTCTGCAGTTATCGGTGTTTCCCAGAAAGGAGGAAAGGTACCCCAAGCATTTAACAGTTTGAACCCTTGTAACTGCAGTGGTGCAAGCGGTGGTTCCCCACCAGTGTCAAACCAGCAGGTGCTACGTAGCAGTTCTTTCAGAGCAGAGATCTGAGCTTTCTGACCCTGTTTGAGATGGGAACCAGGGTGTTGCAGAAAACAAGCTGAGGAAAGGCTGACATAGGCACAGTCACCCTTCAGCAGTCATTTTCTGAGCGTTTGGGAGTTTTGGTGAAGTTTTGGATGTTCCACAATGTTGTTTTTGGAAGCAAGGCGTCGCTCCTGCTGGGATAGAAGAAACAAGCAGCAGTGAGGGGCAGAAGATAAAGGCTCTGGGGGCAATGTGTGCCCTGGGCTTGCAGTAAACACTGTGTGAGGATGAAGGCCTGGCCGGCTGCTGCATAGACCTTGAAGTTCTTGCGTAACTTCCTTGCAAATTGGTGAGCGTGGCAGGAAGGAAGCCAAAACATTTTGAAACACCGCTGGCTTTGGTGGACCGCTGTCATCTGCCCGCTGGCATGCCTGTGTTGTGCAGTTGTGCTCCGGATCTGCCGGCTCCTGACTGCTTAGACCCAGAACGACTGAGCCGAAAGCCCTGGCTGGGTGGGAAGGTGGCTGTAGTAGGCGTCTTAGGAACGGTTGCAAGACTAAAACCAGGGTGCGTGTTTTGAATATTAGAGGACTGTGTGAGAAGGGTCAGGGCCTTGGGGAGCTGCGGTGTGCAGCTGCGAGCGTGCTGGGGGAGCTGCCTGCTCCTGCCCCCGGGCCGGGGAGGGCAGCTGGCAGGCTCAGTGCGAGGCCAGCGCTGGCACGAGCAAAATCCTCTCTCCTCTGCCACAGCAGGAGCCTGATTTTCCTTTTGTTGTGAGCTCTGCACTCTGGTGCCTTGAGAGCCGACAGGCTGGAGAAGGGGAACACGCTGTTTCACCCTCAAAGCCCATGTTTTCACCGGTCGAAGGGCTAGGGCAGCGGCTGGCTTTACCCTGTTGCCTTCCCTTCGCCTTCCATCTCCCCCCTGCCAGGTTGATGGTTGAGACAAGGGAAGCAGCTACCTGTCTGGAGGGACAGACTGGGTCCCTGGGGATCTCTCCAGCCGATCCCCTGGGTGCTGGGGCCACTAGAGGGCACCCACCAGTTGCCCAGTCCTCGGAGACAGGGACACTAGGGTGCAGCATCCCTCCCACTGCAGCCACACCCGGCACTGCCAGGGCTTGTTCCCCTGGGACGGGACCTGGCTCTGAAAAGTGACGCACAAGGAAAGCAGCAAGGTGGCATGAGAGGGCTCAGCGACGGCGACCGAGCCTGGGTCCTGGCTGGTCCACGTGGCCGGGGGGCAATGCTGTATCTCAGGGCAGCTCGCACGGGGGCTTTGAGCTCCGCAGGTGGGAGAGGTTCTGCGGGGTCAGCAGGGCAGGTTTCTCTGTCCAAATCGTCGTCTGCTGCAGTGAACTGCTCCTGAGGTCTGGGGCAGGGTGCCGACGCTTTCTGTAGTGAAGGTTATGCAAGGTCAGGAGAAAAAAAAAAAAAAAAGAGACTGAGTGTGCCAGCTATTGTGTGTCCAGTGTTGCCTGTTGGCATTAAGTTATCCAAAATGGGAAGGACCATCTCTGCGCGGCCGGAAGAGCTGTGCTGGCTGGATCTGCTGGAAAAGCGCCCATCAGGAAGCGTTTGTGCTGATATTTAAATGGTCACTACTCTCTTAAAACTAGGGAGGGATGTTTTGCTTCCAGAGAAGCTGGGTGGTTGCCTGCAGCCCTGGGAACCGGCTACTCCCGGCTGTGCTTCTACTGAAGCTTCTAGAGCTTTCTCATCTGCGTAGGCAAAATCTCACTTGAGTTTTGTTTTCATGCACCTGCTTTGTTTTTAATTAAAGCTTGGCTATTAAAGCACAACTTCCCGGTCCCAGAGTACAGGGAACGTGTTTGTAAACACTGGCATTAAGTCTTGTTTTCACAATCCCCAGGCCTCTCACGAGTCCTGGAGCCCAGTTAACAAACAGGTTGATTTAGCAGCTCTCGATGCAGTGCTGCCCGGGGAGGCCTTGGCGCGCCGCACAGCCTGGGCAGCTCTTTGGGAGGGAGCTGCTGCGCCTCTGGGCAGCGCCGGTGCCTTGGCAGCTCACGCCGGCTCAGCCGGGTTGATGAGCCGTTGCCGCTCCAGCCGGACAAGCCCCGCTGCTCAGCGCAGGGTATGTGCTGCTCGCTCTGGGGTCTGAGTGCACGGTCCTTGCACGGCTGCAGCTCTTTTACCGGAGCGTGCCCCGGCACACGTGATGAGGCCAGCACGGTGCGCACTGTTTTTTTCGCAGGGGAAGTGGGAGGCCGCAGGAGCCGAGCGGGGCTCCCCAGCCACTGCACCCTTCCCTGCCTCGCCGCAG
>NW_008824370.1:131165-135148 GCF_000699105.1 Pygoscelis adeliae
GTGGCGCGAAGCGTGCCCCCCCAGCCCCTGCACCCTGCCCTGCCTCGCAGCAGCTCAGCGCAGGGAGTCTCTGCAATTCAAGTGCCCGGGACGCGCGGAGGGCTTTAGCTGCCGAGCAGGACGGAGTCCTTTCCCTTCTCAGTGCTGTGCCGACGGCCCTTGTCTTGTCAGTGGCCGAGTTCCCTGGAGTCCGCTCCACAAATCCCACCTTGCTGAAGGCAAGGGCAGTGCTCCGGCTAATGCAACCCTTGGTGCCAATTTCTCCTCAAAAAAATCCTCAGGGAAAACATGCCCCGGGCAGAACCTGTGCCTGCTGGAGATCTTGGGAGGGGATGACAGAGCCAAGCAGTCGACAGTTCCTCGTGCTGTCATCGACATTGCCTCTGCGCAGAGGCCAGGCTGAGAGCATCGGCAGTTGGTCCCACGCAGGATCCACATGCTGCTCTGATGGAGGCAGCTGGATAGAAATTGGAGAGTTTGTTCCAGGGAGTGTTTGGTCTTGGGCTCATTGGCTTTGAAGCAGTTGTCAACGATAGAGTGTTGGCTCAGCCAAGAGATCTGCTGAGAAGAGCCCGGTCTCTGGTCCCGATTTAGAAAGCTTGAATCAAGTGGTGCCTCTGAAACCACAGGGATTGCTCAAAACCTTACCCTGCGGGAGTGGGAGCCATTCCCACAACGGCTGAGGGTGGCGATGCTTCCCCCTGCTTCGGCTTCGCTGCACAGGCTGAGAGGGGATCCCTGTTCTCCCTTTGCCTCCTGCTCTTTTGGAAAAGCCTCTGCCTGGAGAATGAAGTAACCCAGAAGAGATCCCAAGTGGTGGTGGGTTTTGGGATGGTTGTCAGATGCAGCAGGACCAACTCTGCTGTCCCAGGAGCACTGCGAGGTGGGTCTTCCCCACCCGCAGGTCTGGGTTACTCCTGTGGTCCTGGGCAGGAAAAATTGCCAGCCAAGCTGGAGAGCGGCTGACCGGCGGGGAGGCTGCAGCAGGGGCAGTGATGGTGAGGAGGGGAATAAAATGGGGTCCAGCTGGGACCACGCGGAGCCGCTGCTCAGTAGCCAGCAGGGTTTAAAGAGCATTTCCTCACCTGATGGAGGAAAAAGGGAGCAGCTATAAAGGAGGCAGCTGGGAGCTGGGGGGGAACATCTTCAGGAGCTGCCAAAGCAAGGTCCTCTGCGTTGCTGTCAACCTTGTGCAGCTCTCCCAGTGTAATTCCCTTCTCTGTTCCCCTGCAGCCCCTGTTCTTTCTTCCCTCAGAACTTCCCCCACATCCCTCCCTCTTTCCTCTCTTCATTCAGCCAATACTCTCCGAAATAAAACTAAAAAAAAAACCCTCTTTGAAGCATAACTCTGTTGTTTGGTGATCTGTGGTTTAAGTGGTGAGCTGCGCGTGGGCTGGCTGCCAGCGTGTGCTTACACAGCACTTCACCCCCGGCCTCCCTCGACACGCTGCCACAACCGGCAGGGCTCGGCGCTGCCGCGCTTTGCCGGACTGCAAGAGCCTCTTGCCCACGGTGCCGGCGTCTGCCAGAGCCACCAGCCCTGGCTGCTGACTGCGCAGCCCGGCTGCGGTGTTCTCGTTCTCTGGTCTTGCAAAAACTGTGCTTGAACAGATGTAAAAAACTAGATTTTTTTGGCTTGTGAATTTGACCTGTTCTTGCTGTTAGATCATCGGGAAACATGAGCATGTCTGGAGGTGCACGCACAGCACCACGGGGGGTGCGAAACACCCCACTCTGCCTTAGGGACAGTACTAGGTGACAGCCTGTGATGGACAGAGATGCTGTGTTCAAGCATGGAGAAAATGTAGTAGAGAGAAGGTTGGGTTTTCTGGGTTTGGGTGATCCTTGTCTGCGTGCTTGAGTGAAAAACATTTTACGGCAGGGTGGTTGTTGCTAGGACCTGGTGGGTCTTGGCTGGGCCTGGGCGGTACTGGGCATTGCTTGGCCCAGGGGGACGTTTGCTGGCTTATCAGAAAACCCTTGATTTCACAATTATAAAGAAATTATCAAACCCCTTGATTTCCTGAGGTCCTTGTGAGTCCGGGAATGCGAACGCTTCATTCCTGCACCTTCAGTCCTGTTTCTGCCTGTGAGTGGATGCAGGGGAGTTTGGCACTGAGAACTGCCCAGCTCTCTGCCCCCACACCCCGCGAGGCTGCTTGGGCTCAGCAGGTCAGGGGAGAGGTAGTGCCACCGCAGAGGGGGTCTCGCTCTGCCCTCGGGGGTCTGACCCCCTTCTCGTGGGTGGTGCTGTGCCCTCAAAGCACCGTGCAAACAGCAGTCTGTTATATTTGCTGCTGGTGTGTAAGAAAAGCCCTTCCCTCTCCCTCTGAGGTTTGATGAGCTGCCTGGGGTGGAGGGTTGCGGTGGTGCAGGCTGCAGCAGCGAGCTCAGCCCTGCTGCGAGCGCAGCCCTGCTCCCTGGGGAGCCCAGCGTGGCTCAGTGTCACGCGAGCACCCTTTCCCTGCTCTGGGTACATTTTTACCAGCATTTCATGCATGTCTACGCAGTCACGTGCCAGCTCCTGCCGAATGCAGTCCTCTCGATAAAGGTGCAGCCCGTTCCTTTGTACCATGTCTGAACCTCCCTGGGTCATCGGGGGCCATGGACGCGGTTGCCCTCCCCGACACGGTGGCAGCCTGCGGGGTGGCTGTCCCGGCTGGCGCCTCTCCCCGCTCCAGCAGCCTTTCTGCTGCTCTTGGCAGCGTCTGCTGTGCACGTGTGGGCTTTCCCTCCCAGAGCTTCCTGCTGCAAGCAACCGGTGGGGCCACGTCATGGCTGTGTCCTGCAGAGGCACCTGCACCGAGCCCTCCTGTCGCCCTCTCCCTGCTCGTGCCCGGCCTCCTGGTGTTGGCAGAGTGGCCCTCCCGTGGCACGCTGGCACTGTCTGTGGTCTCAGCACTGGCTGGGGCACTGGGCTCTGGGCCTTGCCTTGCGCGGGCTTCCTCTGCCCTGCTGACCCTTTTCCCGTGCCTCAGTTTCCCCTTTTAGCAAGAAGAAGTCTGCCTGTGCCTGTAGTAGCAGATGGGGGGGATACCCGTCCCTGCCTGCACATGCAGGTTTGCAGCAGGCAGCCAAGCAGCGGGGAGGCACAGGGGATGGAGAAGGGCCATGCTTGCGTCCGCACCCCCAGCACCCGCAGGGAGCTGCATCTCTTGCTGCGTTCTCGCTCCCCAGCATGCAGGAGGGAGGTGCAAAGGAGGCTGCCGCACGTTCGCCTGGGCTCCGCGATCACAAGGGGCTGATCCCCTCCCTGCTCGCAGGGCTTGCACGCAGCAGCCTGCATGTCTGTGGGGAAGCTCCTGCCGCCCCTGCCGGGCAGGTTCCTCCGGCTGTGCTGCACGGGCAGAGCCGCGGCCGTGTCCCCACACACGGGGAGTGGAGCGAGCCCAGCCAGCAGCAGCTGCGGGAGCTGCAGTCGTGCAGCCCGCCGGACCCCAGGTTGTGCCCAGTGGCAGAGAGGAGCTGGAAAGGCTTCTGTCGCCGAGCTGCCCGGCCATGGCGAATGAAGAGGAACACCCGTCAGCGCTCTCAGATAACCAGGTAAAGGCGTGTGTGTGTGGGAAACCCTCTGCAGAAACCTGGGAAAGCCTCTGCCAAACGCTGCAGACCCTGTTCAGGCCTTCCCCGCGGGCCCTGGCCGAGGGGGCTTCCCTCACGCTGTGGGGGTGCTGCAAAAGGCGGCCACGGCGCCAGCAAAGGGGTCCCAGCCTGCCCGGCCCAGGGCTTTGCAGGCTTGTGCTCGTTGGGGCCTGAGCAGCACTTCCCGGGGCGGCTGCTCCTGCTCCGCTGTCTCTGCGTGACTCACCGGGCCCTGGGAGCCGTCCGGCTCCAGCAGTCTTGCCGGTTCCTCCGCGGCAGCCCCACGCCGTGCTGTCTGGGACCTGCTCTCAGCAGCACGGCCTGGAGCGGGACGCGGCTTCTTGGCGCTCCCCAGCCCTGGGCGAGGGAAACTGAGGTGCTGCAGGGAGGCAAGCTCAGGA
>NW_008824370.1:136263-136579 GCF_000699105.1 Pygoscelis adeliae
TGTGCGGAGCCACAGCCCCCATCCAGCGGCTGCCAGCCCCGCTCTTCATCCCGGCGTATGCTGCCTGCCCCTATGGACTGATGCTGGCCACGGTAGGGGGGGTCAGCTCACACCATGGGGTGGCACTGGGAGCTGGGCACCTCCTCCTATACCGCCGGGAACAGCTGAGACCCGTCTGCGGGCTGGAGTGTCCCCGGGGAAGTCCCAGGGTGGGGAACTATTTCTCCTACCAAGAAATGGCTCCTGTTCCCTCTGTCACTGTCTCGAGCCACCAGGGCTGGTTCCCTGGGGAAACATGGCCAGCGTTTCTCCCCAG
>NW_008824370.1:137719-138897 GCF_000699105.1 Pygoscelis adeliae
ACTGGCGGAGGAGGGTTGGAGCCTCGAGCTGCTGCGAGACCTGCAGCCCGGGTCACCGGCAGTTTCCTCCCTGCAGGAGAAGAGCGGGTGCTTGGAGAATGCATGGCAGGGGCTGCCCTACGTCCTGGCCTGGTAGGTGCCAGCCACCAGCCCCGGCCCCCTCTCCACCCCGAGCAGGGCTGCGGCACAGCGCCTGCCCTCCTGGCTCTGCCCGGGACCAGACAGACACGCTCACCTCCGCCTCTCCCTGCAAGGCTGGTGCCAGCGCTCACACTCCTGGGACAGCTGATCGCTCATGGCACCTCACTTACCAACATCGCGCCGAGACCCATCGAGCCCGTGGTGCCGTGGAAAGGAAACCGCTCCCACGAGACCTACAGCCTTTACTGCTCCAGGTACACCGCCGTCCTGCCACCCTGACCCCAGGAGCGAGCTGGGGGTGGGCACCCCCCTCCCTTCCCAATGGGCTTGGGCATGCCGCAGCCTCTGCAAGGGACACCTCTGTGTGGTGAAGGCTTTGGGGTGGTCGAAGAGATCAAAAAATGCCCCAGGGACGATGCTGGGACCACCACCAGCATCCTCTGTCCTTTCAGCTGCCTGCTCCTCATCCACCGTGCCCAGGATAACTGCTACAAGGTGAGCACTGCTGGGTGCCCGTCCTCCACCGTTCCCTTTCCCTGTCTAGCAGACACCGCTGCGCAGCGCTGCCAAGGGCGCGTGGGCTTAGAAGGACACTGGGAAGGCAGCAGGTCCGTGGTGCAAGGGCAGATGCTGCCAGAGGAACAGGGCAGGGGTGTCCCTGCTCAAGCAGAGGCAGAGGGGCAGCGCCCAGCTCCGGCAGTGCCCTGGCGCTGGCTGCTCCCATGCCGTGGGGCTTGTGGCACGGCTCAGCCCTGCCCCTGTGGAAGGAGCCGCTTGGGGCAGGGCTGGCCCATGGCCCTGCTGATTTCCCATTGCCTCTCAGTACATAGGTAGGAAGGACGTGGGCCTGGAGGGGAAAATCATCTTCTTCTTGTACCTGCTGCTGGTGCTCAGCTGCTGCACGGTAAGCCAGCGGCACAGCGCAGTGCAGCGGGGCGAGCACAGGGTCCGGCTGCAGCAGCCAGCGCGCCCCGGCTGACGCCGCTCCCCGCCGCCCCGCTCCTGTATCGCAGGGGGAAGCTCTGGTGCCCGAGGAA
>NW_008824370.1:139231-154663 GCF_000699105.1 Pygoscelis adeliae
TCGTGTTTGATGGACCTGCTTTTTAGCAATATCCCCCTTTGGGGGCCCATTTATGCTTTCAGCCTTACAGAAACCTGTGGCAATGAGGTGCCCAAGGTCCTTGGGCAGCGCGTTGGGAAGGACCTCGTACACATATGTGCTTGTCCTACGTAGGCCCCTGTGCCACGGGAAATAGGCTGTGACAGGGGAAGGGCCTTTGCCACTTGGAGAGGGAAACCCCAGATGAAGCATTATCAGAGAGAGGGAGACAAAGGAGTGTCTTTTTGTCTTCCATCCACAGCCTTCCTCCTCACCCTCCTCTCCTTCACCAGCATCAAACCTGCCTCAGTCTTTGTCCTCTATGTTGCTACAGTAAGTAAAAACCCGTTTCCTGGGCTCCAGAGCTCAGACATTTGTCCCCGTCAGACGTGTGAGTGGTGATGGGGTGGGGGGGCCCCCGCTGGGACGGTGGGGCTGTGAGAGCTGTGCTGCCCCCGTGCCGCAGCGGCAGGGCTACGGGAGCTGGGCGAGGGGAGCGGGAGCACGCCGCTGACCAGAGCAATGCCTCCCCGGGCAGGGCGAGCTCTGCGGGTGCTGGCGAGGGGAGGGGAGCACGCCGCTGACCAGAGCAATGCCTCCCCGGGCAGGGCGAGCTCTGCGGGTGCTGCCAGCCCGCGCTGGTGACACCCAAGAGGTGCCACCCGGGGCGGATGCAGGACAAAGGCCCCGGCTTGCTGGTGGCAGCCCTGGTCCCAGCCCGGCTCTGCCGGGGCTCTTCCCCGATTTGGTGGTGTTTCACTCCTTAGCTCTGCCCAGCTGTTTGCCTTGTTTTAGTTGACCACACCAAGAGGAAAGCCACCTCCTGTGTCCCTCTGTCACCCTGCCTGTGCACTCATGCGGGCTGATCCCCCGCGGTTCCTCTCCGGCGTGGAGAGGGCGATGAGGTTTGCAGCACTCCTGCAGCGCAGGGCGGCCCAGGGGCAGGTAAAGGCAGCGCTCGCTGCTGCCCTCTCTCTTGCAGGCCCTGACCGTCTCCCTCCAGGGCTTTCTGCACAGTTTGGTCTACGGCTGGCTGAGGCAAAACTTCCGTCAGGAGGCAGTGGGCAAGAGATCCTCCCTGCAGCACCACTGGGGCCTCAAGACTTTCTACGACTCCCTGGGGGCTGTTCCCTAGGCTGCCACCTCACCCCGGTGCCTCCAGGCTGCCCAAAGCCTCGGCAGGATTCGCACATCCCCGGCAGTTCCCCACAGCCCGTCTGTAGCCAGGCAGGATCTCTCTGGACTTGGCCCTTCGTGCCTGGAAAGGTTCGAGCAAGGCAGAGGCAGTGCTGCGCAGGTTTCCGACAGCACTGGGGGGGCTGCAGTGGCTCTGCCCCGGTAGGAAGCCCGCCCATAGCCCCTCGCTGCTGGAGGCAGCCTGACTTCCCACTGCCCGCACCATGCAGACAGCAAAACCACGAGCAGTCGCTGCACAGGAGATGGACCACGGAGACGGGACAGGAGCTCTCTGGAAGAAGGATGCCCCCGTTCTGCACCACGAACGACTCGGCTGTTGGCAGCAGCAGGGCTTTACAGGCTCACGAGCATTCAGGTGCTGTGGGAGGAGGCTGGTGGCACACAGACAATTTGGCAATCCCTAGAGGTTCCAGCAACTGAACATCGACTGCGACTATCCCAGGGAAGGTGGCGGTTCTTTCTATTCTGTTTGGTCTTGTTTCAGTGTTACGCTTTCCGCCAGAGAGCAATCCAAATTCCTCCACAGGGCTCGGGAGAAGGTGCTAACAAATAAAGGTGTTACGGTTGAGGTGCTCCTGGGCTTTGCTGCCGTTAGATAAGTAACAGGAACAGGCGGTGAGCCAGGCGGCTCATGCCTCCTTCCTGCCTCGGGGGAAGGTTCCTGGCCAAGGCCACGTCAACGGAGATGAAGGAGCCATGGCTGGGGACGATTCTGCCCCTACAGCCTCCTGCCAGGCCCCAGCTTCTCCACCATGAAGTTAAAATCAGCCCAAATGCTTGCTCATACTTCCACCTACTCCTGGGGCTGAGAGTGCTCAAGCACCGTCACCTGTGCAAAGATAAACCCTCCGGGGGTGTTTGCAGGGCCACGCTCACCCTCATCGTGCCATCAGCCAGCACAAAGGGACACGTAAAGAGCATTTGGAAAATAGCTCAGGGCAAGAGCCAGGAGTGCCATCGAAAGCTGCTGAGGCTGGAGATGGTGCTGAAATGGGCTCAAGTACCGATGAGCAGAGAGGTGTGACAGCCCACGAGGGCTGCGGTGGGGTGACGGCGGGGACCACGGGGGAGCTACCGCACAGGGGAGGTGGGAGCACGGAGTGGTGAAGCGCTGACTCGGCAGTGGCTCTGGAAGTGTCCCGTCTGCCACCCAGCAGCGTGCTGTTTGCTGATCGCTGGGACTCCCGCACCACCAGAAATGGAGGCGAGGAGTGGGGTGAGGACTCGAGAGTCATTCAAGAGTTGGTTATTACCAGCAGCACAATGCAGACGTTGCTGGGGGAGGACAGGGACAAGTTCCCAGGCTCTTAATCCAGGCACGTGAACCAGGACTTACGAACAGGGCAGAGCGGAAAAGCCTGTTAGAAGATGAGGGAGGGTAGAGAGAAAATGAGTGGTGCGTAGAAGCCTAGGTAGGAAAGTGAAAAGGATAATAATGGGTGTGATTTGCAGGAAATAGGATCTGACCTCCTCGGGAGGGATGCAAAGCTAAAAATACATAGTCAAGAGGAGTAATACCTGAAGGAGGACGTTTGGGCTGTTGAGGGACAGCTACAAGAGGGCGGGAAGATGAGCCAGTGGCCGCTGAGCGCTGCACGAGATAAAGGTGCGTGCTCATGCGCCGACCCAGCTCCGGGCACACCCTCTGGCCCCCGGGGCCGTAGGACCTGTATTGGTACAGAAGAAGACGCAGCAAGGAAGACGAACGTTTTGTTTGGCGTCAGGGCGGGACAGCGCACCCATGCAGGGTGTGAGGGATGAATCAGTGCTGGACAGTACGGCCCGGTGTTTGCTTTGGCGTAACACAGGTCGTAAGGCCGCGAGGCTGCGAGCACCCACGGCTTCCTCCTGTGGGTACCAGGTGAGCGCCAGAAGGGTTTGTGGTATGACCCTCTCCCACATGGTGGTTGGGAGAGAAAATAATTAGGTCGAGGCTTGCTAGGAGAAATAGGAACAAACCCGCTGCTAGGGCTACAGGGGTGGCACGGGCTCTGCAAGTAGAAATGGGAGCAAACGGGTGGGGGGAGCAGAGAGGCGGAGGTGCACAGCGATGGGGAGGACAAGTTGGGTCGACCTCTGACCCCACTCCAGGAGATTCCCAGAGGAAACGAAGGACTGGAAAAGAGTAAGGAGGTTGGGGGAGCAGAAGAGAGACAAACCACAAGACTATGAAGACAAGGGTGACCCTCCCCATCACTCCAGTAGTGCCACGTTTCTGTGAAAACACCGTTGGAGAAGCGTGGGGCAGGCCCACGGCCAACGCTGCAGGTTGGGCACCATCGGGGCACGCAGCGGCAGGGCCACGACGATTCCAACCCGGTGAAAGGGAAGGCGACAAACCAGCCCCTACAGAGGGTGTTACAAGGAAGAGCAGCTGGCCAGGATGACAAAAAACCAAAAAGCCACTAACCAAGTAGAAAGAGGTGAAGAGCTGGATCCGGGAGTGCCGGTGTCTCTGGAGTACCAAAACCAGCCAAGGACAAACCCATCCTGGAAGGAGTGGTGACGAGCTGGGGAGGGAGAGAAAACAGCGTACACAACAGCGGCAACCAGCACACAAGAGCCAAAAGGACTCAACTGGGCACGAAGAGGGGGAAAAGACGGCAGCCTGAAGTGAACCTGAACCCCGAGATCCACGGCAGGGGGGTTTGTCTGCCCAAGCGGCTGAGGCGGGCGGCTGGTCCCAGGGCTTCTGACCGCAGGACCCCCCGCCCCACGCAGCCTTCGCTTTGCAGGCGCATCGGACGTGCCGTGGGTAGGGCAGAGGGACGCACAGCAGCAGGCGGCTGCGAGCTGCCCTTTGCAGGGCTGGGCTTAGTGAACCCTGTGGAGAAGTCTGCCAAAGGGGACGGGAACCTCCGTGCTGACCGAGAGCCCCGGACAGACGTCTGATGGAGACCGAGAAACCACCACGCTGAGGGCCACGAGCGGCCAAGCTCAACAGCACCTCGGCAGAGAAACCCCATTCCTAAACAAATAAATCTACTGACACCCAAAAACAGGAGACAAGCTTGGCTTAAGTTTTTTTTTTAAACTAGTATTTTCTACTATACATTAGAGCTTCGGTCCACCACAGTCACTGCAGAGCTATTGCACAGACGCACACACGAACGCTATATACAGAATATACACTGTACAGGCAGGGCTGCCACTAAGGAGTATTGTACAGAATTCATTGCTACGGGGAGGTATGGCCGTGTCTCCTCGCTTGGCCGCTTCCAGGCTGGAGGCGGCGGGAAACCGAGCAGCCTCCCGCTGTTCCTGCACTGTCCATGCCTGGCTCTGGAGGGGAAAACGCAGGAAGGGTTCAGCCACCTCTGAGACTCACTGACCCAGCCCCGAGGCAGTGCGGCAACGGGCAGAGACTGCTAGTGAAACAGCACAGCTTCCACCCCATGAGCTCTGGGCGCTGCCGACAGCTTTGTGCCGGTCTCGGCTGAAATGCCGAACTCTCCTGCCACGTGCGAAGGTACGCTCCGGGGCTTCTTACAGAACAGGAGCGCATCAGGCTGCCAGACCCATCTGAAAACCATTCTTAAGGCAAACATTCAGGCCCTGGCCAGAGTGGCAGATGGTGAAATGCAGTTACAGCAGCAGCAATCAACCCTGGGGTTACAGTAAATCCATTTCCAAGGCAGCGGGCAGAAAGACTGCTCTCTCAGCGGGCAACTGCCTCCAAAGCCGGTAGCAGAGCCTCAAGTCTTTCCTACATTCATCCTAGAAGCACACACACGTGTCTCTCTTTCCCAAGAGGTGAACGGGAGCAGAATGACCGAGCTGGAAACTGGGCTGTGGTAAGAACAAGTTGTGGTGAGAGCTGGAGGTGCTGCTCCCCACTGACCCCAGCACAGGGCGAGCACGCACCTCTCACAGCGGGGCCCTCGCACCCACGCGAGGGCCACTCCGTGAGCTCCCACTTGGCAAGGCTGACACAGGCTGTAAAAATCAGATTCCCCAACATGTTTTATCGGCAAGTGAGCTGACCACATTAGATGTCTCATTGCCCAAGGCAGAGCTCCAGCTGTCTTGTACATTATTAGAGCACACAAACTTGATTTTTCAAGCAGAATAAATTACATTTGGAGGCCAGCTCCTCTCTGTGGAGCTCCAGTAGCTATTCCCATTCACACATCACCCAGCCGTGATCTCTGGAGAGCTCTGTTCCTTGCAGATGCACCAGCCCCTTCTACTCTGTCTCTGCCTTGGGGAAAAAACAGCAGCATTCCACGTCCAGCAATTCATCCTCCCACTCCCATCACAGCTGAAGCTCTTGCCGGCATGAGTCAGGCTGCTGAATGGGCAGTGACAATTTTTTCACATCATTTGTACATGGGGGACTAGCATCTCTCTCATTATCATCAGGAGCTCTCCTGAAAACAACTCCCCCCCACAGGGCTGGTCCTGCTTCTTCCAGGCAGGATGACGGCATTGAAATTTTGAGAGCCCAAGCACTAGACAAAGATGGATGTGTATATATGGGCAACACACGTTTTGCACAGCCTATCACATGCTGCTGGAAGCCTGGCTGCCACTTTCTGACCTACTAACAGCCACACAGGGAACAGTTTCTCATTTACAGTCCCCTAATCCAGCTCCTCAAAGCAGGACTAGACAGAGAATAGTGCACACGGTTCCCCATTTCTGCTACAGTTCTGACCCACCCCATGCTCACGTACTCAAAATCATACACAGTTGTGAGCACGGTCCACATCGGGTCACGTTGGCTGGATCGGGGAAGAACTTTCCTTTCCAAATGCAACTGCAGCTGCCCACAGCTCGGAGCAGGGTGGGAGGGCCCCTCCTTCTCCAACAGAGTCCCTTCACCGTGCTCAGTGGTGGTGCAGCACAGTCTGGAGATCCTCCGGCAAGGAGCCAATGATGGTCTCGATATACAGGCCCACCCGCTGCAGAGTTTCCTCCTTCACAGGGAGGTGCTGGCACCTGGCTCTTACCTACAGGGAGAGAGAGGAGAGAAACGGAGGAGTTTTAGAATAGCTTCAAAGTTCCTCTTTCCGCTTTGCCATTGACTGAGCAAACTTCACGTTGTCTCTTTAGTTCGGGGGGCGAGACAACAGGCAGGAAACTGTCACCCGAGCCTCAGGGAGATGAAACGAGTCAGAACTTTGAACCCTTTTCTACACAAACACTAAAGCTTCACGACTGTCCCATTTGCCAGTTCTCCAAATGAGGGAGCGAGAACAAAGTTTTCTAAGCAACAAGACAGAAAGGAATGAGTGCAGGAAGAAGGGAGGAAAACTTACCAGCTTCTCACGAAGTTTTAGCACCAGGTCTACAATCTCCACCTCAGACTTGTCCTTCATCCAGGCCACAATGTTCTAAAGAGAGAGAACAGCTTTCTTCAGGGACATTTCTCCTTTACAGAAGCTTTTCTAAAAGAGATACCCCTAAGCAAAGCCTGAAATAAAAGCGAGGAGGTTTCTCATCCTCTTTCACCACTCTGCTCACAGCACTTAAACCTAAATGAGCAAGACAGAGCTCTCCCCACTTTTCTGACCGTGACAGCATCAAGCTCTTGCCTGCAAGAGAAGAATCAAGGAAAGATGCAGTAATACGAAGGCAGTGCAGGGCTCCCCTCCTCCAGTCAGCACCGTGAATCTTGTGCCGTGCTCAGAATTTAAATCTATTTGCCAGAGTCAGGCCTGTTAAAGAAGGAGACAGCTTTGGCATTCCCCACACCATGCTCGAGGGCCTGCACTGCTGAACAGTGAAGCAAGCGCTGCAGCTGAAGATGCACCTGGGTAGGATGCCAGAGCTCCTGGGACTACCCCAGCTGCTACCAGCTGCTCAGTTTAAGAAACCGTACCAGCAGTCACTGCTAAAAATCCTACCTATTTTCATTAGGCATTGAGGAAGCCAGCAACAGATGACGCTTCCAGTCTGGCACTCTGTTGGCTTGGGAAGGGCCTGATGAATGAAAAATAGTTGATAGAAGCAGCCAGAGCAGGACCTGCACTGGCTAACAAAGTAGGGTGGCTGAGCTGCTCGTGTTCTTGTCCCCCACATGTGCTGCTATTCCTGTGCACTGACAGACGTGAGGCAGAGCTGTGATTCCCAAGGGCACAGAGCACTGTCCCCCATCCATCAGTGCAGAATCAAGATGTGTCAACAAGTGTCCAAGGTAGCACTGCCCTCATCTCCCAGGTTTCAGGCCTGAGAAGTCTGGTGTTGGTTTTAATACCTGCAGCTGGAACATACCGCTTCACAGATTGCCTCCAAATGAAGGGCCTCCAGCTTCTGGGTCATTTCCTTGTGCCTCTGACGGTACCAGCCATCAAAGTTGGGAGACTTGAAGAAACGCCTGCAGAAAGAGAGGAGACACTGAGAAGGGGACAGAGGGGGACCCAGAGGAGCACGCTGGCTCTGTTGCACACAGATTTCCCTTCCTACTGCAGCAGACACAGATGTGAGAAGAAAAGACATTCTGATTCACAGTGTCATTGTGATGGTAACCGATTATGAGCTGATACGCTCTTTTCATACCTCATCTACTCCAGAGGCTTCTCTTCTGTCAGGCATTAACACGATACAGCTGAGCAGCTTTAGCAGATTGTCACCAACGAGAGGGGCAATCCTGATTCCTTCGCATCAGCTCAAGCCTCAGCCAATGCAAGAAGCGGTGCTCTTTGCCCTTCTGCAGCCCACTTTTCCTTTGGAGTTATGGTAACTGGGATGGTTCAACATGGGAAGAAATTCCTCTGCAGTATCTTGCTTAATTCCTCTCCTTTCCTGATATTTAAAGCTGTCAACCATTTGCTAGCATGGACCTAAGTCCCATATAATTGGTGATTTACATCTCTCCTACACAAACAAGGTATCATCTAGGCTATGTCAAAGGATGTGTAATTTACACCTCTCCAGTGCAGTACAGTAATAAACCTCTGTTTTTACTGAGCTACGCAGGAAAATGAACAGAGGGCAGCACAATACCTGTTTTTATCTCAGAGTGTTACAGAACTTTAGATCAAATTCAAAATGGGATTGAAAAGCCACTAACTGAAAGACAAGGGTTGTGGCAGCAGAGAAAGAAAAAGATGAGAAAGTTTAAGATGCCATCTAGAGCTGAGTGACAGCCACTTTAGCAGCACATTCTTTGCAACCCTTTGATTAACAGCAGGGGTATCTCAGATGCTGTATTTCAGCATTTTCCTCTATTGAGAGTGGCCCACTTAGTATCTCTTCAAGCTACTTCCTCAGGCTACCTGCAGAGAGCACTTTGCCAGCAGAACTCAGCTGGTGTTCGTACAGTTTCTTTTTGCAACTTCAAGGAGTCTTGCTCTCGTGCGCTCTCCCCAGCACAGTGGAGTCCTAAACCCAGCCAAGATCTCAAGATGCCACTGTGATACAGACAGACTTATTTTTTAATTAAGGGTTTGACTTAGGAACACAAGAAATAGTGTATGCACAAGATCTCACACAGTTAAGAACCCTGGAATGTGCCTGCAAACCTCAACCAATTTATTGAAACAGCTTGTTGTTTGTTACTATTTTTCAAAATATTAGGTATCCAAAATTAAATCTTACTGTCTGCCACACCTACGCCATAAGGAGTGGAATTGCTTGTTTTCTGCTGAATACCTTAAAGCACAAAACGGTACAAACTTTATCACAGCAAAAAAACATACTAATCCATGATTATTGTCTCTGCTCACTTTCTGGAATATTTTCCCTTCTCCGTATCCATACACCTCCCATTTTCCTTCCCACTGGGTATCTGATTTCTGGATTTTTCCTACTCACATTGTGATTAAGTGTCTTATCCATCCCATTTATAACTAATTATCCTTTACGAAAACTACGGACAAACTCTCCTGCATGCTCTCTTAAATTCTACCCTGAAGAAACTACGACCTTCTATGTTCTAACAGCATTGCCATCATGCAGTAAAAATGAAATGGCCGTTGTCCTGAATGGTGTACAAACACATAAAACCACTACTGGATGAAGACCTACGAGACTATATACCCCGTCTGCCCAGGACCAGACACTTCAAAAAGAAAGATTCCCTGGAGGACAATAAATGACATAGCTGATGTCAGAGATGAGTCCCCTTCTTCTCCAGCAGTGAGGACTTAGTTTAAGTTCCTGAAGGTGGAGAGTCAACAGGTTCTAAACCCGACTGTATCTACTCATTCAAGAGACCACATAAAACACAGGATTGAGTCTGCCCTGCACTTGCTCTTCCTGACCATTATTAATCAATTCTTCGTAGGCATGAGTTTTTCAGGTGACCAGTCTCTGTCCTGAAACTCCCCTTTTGCTCCCAATTCCAATTCAGGATTTGATGTTCATTATATCTTGCACCAGCTTTTAAGGAGATAAGGCAAGTAATTACCAAAATCTTACCTGTAGAGGCCTAACCAGTCACCCTTAAGTACACAGGTAAGTTGGGGACCAGCATGCTCAAGGGTCTTCATGAAATCTTCCTGACGGAAAGGACGAATCTGTGGAGGATTCTGCACAACAGAAAGGCCGTATTACACGGCACCCAAAAGAAACCGGGGCAAAATGAGGTCTGTATTTGCAATGGAAGAGGCCGCACCAGGCAGACTCAGTAACTATGAGAACAAAAAAATGCATGAACATCTTAACCAGCCTCGCTAGTAAAATTCAAATTAGATTCACAATAGCTGAGCTTACTGCAAAACAGGAAGCATCTGTCCCAATGTTTGTTTCGACTTGTTTTTTTTTTTTAAAGGAGTATTAACCCTCTTCCTTCAATGAGGGAAGTTCACACAGTGTATTATCAGTATACATGTATACGATCAGCATATGGCATAACAATTCCCAATCCCCGCAGTCATAGGAAAGCAGAAGCGATGGGAAAATCGAACCTACCTTCCACGGAGTAATGGCCCTCTGCAGAGGCATCAGACTTGCAATATAATGCTCCTGAGAAGAAATTAAAAAAAAAATTTTTTTTTAAAGTTACAACAATTGAGGAGCCTCTTGCGTGGTCACTGAGTGGGATGGTCTTCTCCAACGCATCATAGGCCCAATCAACAGCCTCCTACTCTCTCTGGTTTTCTTCATAGTTGCATTTTACATGAGCCTAAGTGTTCCAGCTTGTTTCCCACCAGGGGCTAGGTCACAAAGCTACGCTGCAAGAATCCTAAGCCTGCCATGTGAGAAAAGGTCAGGTGGGAAGAAGTTGGCAGGAGGGACTAGAATCTGAGAAGATGTTCTGTCCTCCTGTGTACTACCTCCTAAGATGATGTAGAAAACAAAGTGGAGGAGCCAAACTTGGCCAACTGGACAGTCACCAAAAAAGCACCAGCAGTATTCTAGTGGGACTAGACAAGGGAAGGCCTTGAAAGAAAGCATTCAGTAAAACCTGCCGTAGGGTGGTGATCACCACGTGGACAGGCCTCTTAAGCTCTACAGCAAAGCCTCCCAAAGCCAGAAGGGAGGGTTTCACACTGGCAATGGGTTTGATTCCAGCATTAGAGGGGAAGAGGAATGTTTTGGGCTCCCGTCCCTTCCCTATATATCTGCTTTGACTACCTGTTGAAAAGAGCAAAGACTTGGCATTAGAATCAAATAACATGGAACACCTATTCCTACATTGCAGGAAACAATGTTCTGTCTTTACACACAGTGTGCTGAATATCCAACCTGCAGACTTTTATGCTAATTACTAAAATTTGCATTCAAGAGACATTTAGTTCCTTTCCATGGAGTAGAACATCTCTATAGAGAGTGCCACATCCTGAACCTATTACAGATGCTCAGCTACGGGTGAATAAAAGAGGGCAAGTGCAAACTTGTCACTCAAGCATCTCCTGTTCACCTCCCCTCACCTTTACACCACTCTGACAAGTCTCTGCTCAACTCACCAGGGGAATAATGAAGCTCTGGGTGAGCTCCAGAAGGTGACGCCTCAAAAGGGCACTTTGGACTTCAGATGGGCGTTTCCGCTGAATCCCCTGCAAGCACAAGCAGCGCGTTCACAAAGGTGCTATTCTCTATGACACAGACAGACGCAGAATTTGCAAACGCCGTAGCTATAAGCAACCAGTCCAGAGTAGTCTGTAAAACTGTACCGCCCAAAACACATATTCCACTCTCTAGTTAAACCCATCGCTCACATTTCTCTACGTAGAATCTGTTTTTTCAGACTCTTTTTTTGATAACAATTGTTCTCACGTAGGTTATCATTAGTGCCAGCATTTAATCCATAACATTAAGCGAAAAATTTTAATACTGGCATGATAAACGTGTCCAAGCATACTTGACTAAATCATTACACGCTGTAAAAAGTCTGTTCCTTTTGGAGAGTTTTGTATGTTTAAACCAAGCTGTTAGCACGGTTTTCCCATAATGACATACAGGATGTAGGATAGAGTGGAAATTGCTTACCTTTAGTAATCTTTTTATCAGGGTTTTGTCTTTGTGAAGAAATGTTTTATAAGAAGTATAGATTCCTGGATTGAAAAAAAAAAAAAACAACCAGAAAAAAACAGAAGTTAAAACAAAACTTTGTCCACGTATCTAGAGGAGGCTCTAGATTATATATTATTATGTAGCGCAGGGATAACGGAACTGAAATTCCTAGCACAAACCCTGGCAGCTGTGTGTGTATAATTACAAAAATTATTAAAAAATAATTTAAAAAATTACAAAATTGCTAATGCAGCCAGTGTTCACAGCAGGATTAAAGGACACCGAACTACCTCAAGGACCTTCTTATGCTAAGCTTATGGTGAGATAACTTACTGGAGTCAGCTTATGGCTAGGCCTGAGCGGAACAGTTAGTTAAGTGACAGATGGCTGTATCTAGGTAAGCAAGTTCCTTTGACTTCCATTGCATCTAAAAAGCAGATATGATATATAAAATAAAATCAAGAAAATGAGAAGTTCTCCCGACACTAAAATAATTTGTTCAACTGTTTTTTTCAATCTCAGAACAAAGATGTACAGTTTTCCTGTATTAGATGGGGGATGCCACTACAGAGAACTGTGTAGCACATCGAGTATGAGAAGATGGTAACACCAAAACGTCCATTTGTTGAGATACAAAGAATAACGTATGCAATGTTCACATGCCTGCAAATCCTGCAAAATTCCCCACGTGGAAGGGTAAACAGAATTAAATGATGTCTGACAAAAGGACTTACCTGGTTTTGTGTCTAGAGTTTTTAGTTTAGCTAGCTTCTTCACCTTAACTTGCTTGGGCAGGTCTCCTGTGGAAAGACGTCAGATGACTAGTTCAGGCTCTGAATCTACCCTCACAGCCACAGCACGCACATGAGAGACTTCGCACTCGAGAACATCCAGTCCTACACTCGTACACCTTAAATCACATCCTCCCTTAACTCCACCCTCACATAAGCCTTCTCATCTGCTAATTTTCCTGCTAAAATTTCAGAACAGGAACGTGTTAAGGAGGCATTGCAAAAAACCCCACTCCTCAAACTAGAGGTTTTCTTGGCTTCATAGATAATAATCAGGGTCTCTCTCTCCACCTCTCTGTTCTTCTTTATGCAATTTTCTCTATCCTGCCCAGGAAGGACTTCTCCTTTTCTTAATGTTTCAGAAAAAAAACATAGCAAGTTATCCTCTCAACGATTTGTCTTCACCATTGTGTGCGCTCATCCTGCACATCAACTGAGTCACAGTCTAGACTTCCCTTTGGTTTCTCAGCTCCCACAGGAATGAAGATGTGTAAAATGATGGCTAGCACTGCAACTGTCAGCTCACTACTAGCCTCTAACAAGGTCTATCAGAACAACAGGACTTTGCTTCCACCCTTACCTGACATTCTGAGCTCCCCAACCCGAAGAATGTGTGGCCAGTGCTGAAGAGTTTTGATAAAGAAAGGGTTTGTGACTCCCACAACAATGTTTGGCCTAGAAAGAAGGGGCAAAAAGCAGAACAATGCTAATCTCAGGGTTTCCTTCACACAGACAGTGGGAAGTGGGTAGCAAGGGTCTACTGGCTACTTACGGAGCTTGTGTCCTGGTGGTATACTCTTTAAATTCACTGTCGTGGATAGTAAAATAGGGGCGGTAGTCACAACAGTACCTCAGAGGAGCAAGGCAGCTGTAACAATAAACGGAATAGTTGCCATATAAACCTCACAGAGGAGGAATGTGTGTTTACACCAGGTTTATGTCCTAGAGCAGTGTTTTGTCCTGCCAGAGGTAACACTCTGGAGGAGTTTCAGGCTTTTTTTTTTTGCTAAAGCAGAGTTCAAAGCTGGGGAGACAAAGTTCCTCGGGGCTATGAACCATCAGGTCTCCCAACACAGGAGATTCACTTTTACTCTTCTCTACCATTGGTGGAATATGAGTAAGACTCTTTTGCTATGCTATTTGTCTTACATGCTTTCACAGGCAAACTAAACCTAAAACAATTGACTTGGCAGAAGAGTGGATCTGAAAGAGAAACACTGCCAGAATTTATTATTATAGTTACCTGTATCTCAGAATTTGAAGGCATTACCTGGTAAGTGCCAGAACCATTTCTGAAGAAACTGTAGGGGATGGTGCCATTACAACAATTGGCTCTCCCAGTAACATCAGCTCCCATAACATCTGGATGTGAATTAGCACTGGCTGGAAACACCTGCTAGCGAAAGGGAGAATGAGGTTAGAGATGCAGTTCAGAAAAGACCAGACAGTTATCGTGTATAAGCCTATCCAGATGTGCTTCTATCCGGGAATTTGAAATCTAGGACTGATTTTTAGTATCCCACAACAGAATGCCATGTGTCTTTACACATGCTGTTGCTCAACCATTTTATACGTGTTTAAAGGAAATGCTTTCAGCAATGTAAAGCAACCTGCTGATCATATTGCTCTCAGTATGTCTTTTCCTCTAAGCTGTCCTGGTTTCGGCTGGGACTGAGGTTAAACCACGACATAAGCAAAGTAAAACGCACGTGGATTACAGCAGATGTACGTCTATTAGAATAGCACCTATAATGCTGAAAAGTTTGGTTCAGACACACAACATGTATGCTTCAGAGCTTAAGCTGATCACCAGCTGAGGTCAAGAAAAGAAACCCCCCTCTAACCAGGATACAGGGGGTGTGTTAAGGGCAGTGCACATGGTTTAAACACTGCACAAGCTCTGCAAGCCCAGTATTCTAAATGACACTCTGCAAAGCAGTAATTTAACTTTTGATTCCTCATTTGACATCTTCACTATACCTATGATTTATAGGGTACTATGAGCAGAAAAAGCAGATGGAAAGGAGAGGGTTGCGGGGATGGCGGCTCTCACCTGAAGAGATCCAGTTCATGAATACTGGGGAGTACCAGTGGGGCTGGTAGCAGATTCTAAATGAGGGGGGAAAAAAAATAAAAATCAGACAAACCCCAAAATGTTAGTAAATGGAAGCATCCTGACTGAAATGCCATCTAAGCTGACCACATCAATCACAAAGTACCTCCCTCTACAATAAGCATAAAAAGAAGAGAACAAGGTTAACTCTTAGAGATATGAGCCAGGAACAGATCTGGATTGAGCATTCAAGGTCCAAATGAATTTCCTTGCTAGAAGATAGCCAAGAATCCCTTCTTTTCAAGATGTGAAAGACTTCCTGTGTCTGCTCCTTTGTTTTCTAGAGTTTCCTCTGGTGCAAGGCAAAGCTTAAGATACAGATAGAGACAATAAGGGTTGGTAAATATGGGTAGCAAAAGTTGTGAAATATGACATTATTCAAAGGAGAGAAAGAGGGAAAAAAAATCAAATTAACTGTCCTGGTTTCGGCTGGGATGGAGTTAATTTTCTTCCTAGTAGCTGGTACAGTGCTGTGTTTTGGATTTAGCGTGAGAATAATGTTGATAACACACTGATGTTTTAGTTGTTGCTAAGCAGCGTTTATACTAAGTCAAGGACTTTTCAGCTTCCCGTGCTCTGCCAGCGAGGAGATGCACAAGAAGCTGGGAGGGGGCACAGCCAGGACAGCTGACCCAAACTGGCCAGAGGGACATTCCATACCATGTGATGTCATGCTCAGTATAAGCTGGGGGGAGTTGGCCGGGGGACAGCGATCGCTGCTCGGGGAGTGACTGGGCATTGGTTGGTGAGTGGTGAGCAGGTGCATCAATTTTTTTTTTTCCTCTCCTTCCCCCCCCTTGTTTTTTTACTTTCCATTACAATTACTATTATTATTATTATTACTACTATTATTATTATTATTTCAAGTATTAAACTGTTTTTATCTCAACCCATGAGTTTTCTTGCTTTTGC
>NW_008824370.1:154690-167046 GCF_000699105.1 Pygoscelis adeliae
CGCCGGGGGGGTGGGGAGGGTGAGCAAGCGGCTGTGTGGTGCCTAGTTGCCAATTGGGGTTAAATCACGACAGAACAAGAATCAAAATCAAAGCTGAATAAAAGCAGTAAAGGTGCTCAGACAGCAAATGATGCAAAACAACACAGAAGACTAAGGCAGGGTCTCATGGAGACCTACCTATGCATGAATTCCCAGGAAAGGCAAGGTGAACAAAAATTGTGAGAACAATGCACATACGTAACTTGAAGCACACAAATTCTGTGCAGAGTCTCCTGTTTTGAAAGACACAAGCATGAGAGCGTGCGGTTTGAACCAGATGGGTAGCTTAAACCACATTAATCCCAGGCCAAAATGGACTCAAACAGGATAAGGCTGAAAGAGTTCCAGTTCTTCTCCACCCTCCTTCCCTAGTAGTCTAGATTGTGCTCATCACTGGCTTGTGTCGCACCACACTTCATCTCACCTCTTGATTGAACTGCTTCACTGGGCTTGATCCTGGCTTATCCACCCTCGATGGGATTCTCACCTAGATCACAAATAAGAACAGACAGATTATCCAGGGAGATGGAATTGGTCAGCATGCACACACACTTTGCTTTCTTCCCTAACAACCATCCACGTGAGAAAGCTTCCTCAATTATCAATTTTAATCGCACAGAGGTTAGGAATAAAGGGAAAGAATCTAGAGTAAGCAGCAATTTTAACATCCAGAAGAAAAGGGAATACATGTTCCACTTCCCTGTTTGCCTCAGTCTGCTGCTGAGTACAAATCAGCAACGAGTACCTGAATGACAACTCCCATCACTGGAAGGTTCAGAGTCTGTCCTGGCACAGGAGGTGGCAACTGATCAATCTCATTGCACACTGCAGGGACACAGGTAAAGAAAAAAGTTTAACCTGGAGGTCAATACAGCTAATTCAGCTGGTCCTATGAGTTCTGCCAATTTAATTATCGCTCATTCCTAGTTCGCATGTCCCCCTGGCTAGCTGCAAACACACACTCTATCAAATAATTGTGCAAGTTTAGGTCAGACACCAGACTTACGTCTGCACCACTATTCCCAGTGCAGGCCCAGCATCACTATACTGTTGATAAATCACGATTAAGTTGAATAGTGCAATAAAGACCTAGACAGGGATGTAGCATTAGCAGTTTTTTCCTCTCTCTGGGAATACATTGTATGCAAAACTGACAGCATCATCTATTAAGGTTGTCAGACATTTCCCATTAATGCATCCTTTACAGCTGTTTATAATTTTGACAAGCCAACCACTTGGATGAAAGTTTTTCCCCGTTGGAATTTGTTCCAGAATGAACTAATTTGGAACATTTCAGCTGTCTTTCAGGAACTTCCTGATAAAACCGCTGAAAGATTTCAATACGCAAACCCTCCCTCCTACATCTGACTGCTCACCTGCCTCCAGGCATGGCTCCAGCTTGTCAAAATATTCCGGAGCAATCAGCTGCAGCAATGACTGGAACAAGTTCACATATGGAAGGCGTGACACCAGCACCAAAGACTGAAAAAAGATACATTTAGGAGTCAGAGACCCCCTGACAAGATCATTTCTAGCACTGCATATACTTATACTGCTTAGTAGAGGACTACGCTTAAAAACCAACATCAAAAACGTGAAAGAGCTCAAAAGCAGCACTTTTACTGGTGGAATTCTTGCTAGCTACCTCGTTGTTGAACCCTCAGGCTTTGGGAGACCCTGGGTATCCACGCAGGCAAGGAGGTTTTTGTGTAATGAATAAGCACAGCTGGTAGCTTCTACCAGGGAGGCACCGCAACTAAGAGGGCCGAGTTTGTGACCTAGCAAAAGATCATCTGGAGGAAAAACAAAAATGCATTGCCAATAGGTTCAAAGCTACCAAAACAACCATTTCAGATGGAGAAGTGCAAAGGAGCAGACCACTGAAACTGAAATTAGGTAGATAAATAAAATAAAGGAATTCTGGGGAAGAAGAAACAAAGCAACTTGAATAATGCCAATTTGTTTTCAGCAATGCCTTTTTTTGTTGCTGTTTCAGCTTCTTTCTAATGCTTCTTTATGAAACATATCACTATTTTTAACTTTTTCAACCCAGTCTCACTGGGGGTTTTCATTACTATGCTGATTATTCTCCTCCTCTAATCATTAATGAATACATTAATTAGGATCCCATGAAAATTTCTGCAATACTCATTTAAACACTCCTTTCCAACCCAAAACTTTGCCATTTGAAATAAAAAAAATCCCACCCAAGCGTGACAATATACTTCAGGGAGGAATTCAATATGCCCACTACTTTTGTAAGTCTACCAAGGAGCAAGCGCATTAGCCTGGTATAAATATCTGTTCGGCAGGTCCCCGTGTTGTCCAGTTTCTCTAATCCTCCAACTTTTTGAGTGATCCATCCACTGCTTTAGCGGAGATGAAGAAACTCATTTCTGTATTAGCGTGTCTCTTTGAAAGAAACTCCATGTCACTGCCTAGAGGTGGAGGAGAGAAAGCACAGCAGGCCAAGTAACTGCTGGGACAGAATGGTGTCCCCATCTTCCAGCAAGTTACCAGACCGATCTATTATGAAGCATTGCTCTTTGGAGAGCAGGTGTTCAAAAGTTCATTTGTTTGAGAGGATGGCATTTTATCTTTTGATGTGAAAAAACACTACTGAAAGAGTCATTCCATGGATACATGGAGAAAAATGGATCTTAGGATCAAAGAAAAATATTTTCCTTCTCTAGAAGTCATCTGAAATTTCGCTCTCTTTCAGGCAGTGACCATAACTACCTGTCTGAATAATACAAAGCACTTTGCATATTTATGCTGAAATAAACATGCCATTTATAGTATTTTTCCCAGTGTCTGTGTCAAAGGAACTTATGGTAAGAGACAAGGTCGGTGAGGTACCAGCAGTGTCACTGCTGCTAGTTAGAAGCAATCAGCCCATCAGGAAATCCATTCCCAGATGGCTACTAGGAAGAAGAACAATTAAAGCAATAATAAGAGTAGGGTTAAGTTATAACTAGCACAGACTGCAATAACGAAGTATATCCTCTCACTATCTGTGACACTAGAGTACATACTGAAGCAAATGTTCGCGTACTTCAGGATCTCATGATTCAGACAGCAGGTCACCGCTCATGTGATTAACACACCATAGCAACCGCATCCAGGTTTGTTTGGAATTACACTTTCCATGTATTCCTGTTCTCCGTGACCTTTGCTGTTTCCTGCAGAAACACTGTGGGTGTCACGTAGGAAGTGGTGCTATTTTACAGCTATGGATAGGTGCCTTTTCACAGCTACGTACCACTTGAGAGTAGCGAGCTATCTGGTTTCAGTACTCACCTTCTGAAAATAACCTCTCTTCATCGAGCTGTCCTTGACTTGCCTGAAGTACACATAACCAAAGTAATGAGCTGACTCCCGCTGCAAGAGAGACCAACAATGCTGTTATTGAGAAACCGATTACTGCTATCGCCAAACTCCCTCCAGCCACCGACGAAACAACACACCTCACTCCTGCTGTGATACAATTACAGCACTCCCTCCTGTTTACCGAAGTTATCCAGGCTCAGCTATCTGGGAGAGTTTACCAAATGGGAAGATAGAGAGGAGATCCAAACAACTAAACTCACAAAACGTTACAGCCCCCAGGTAGCACCGTTCACTAGCCCCTTTCTGCAGCACCTTCAGGGCCATCATCTAAAGGGTTAATTGAGGTTTCCACTAATATGACCAGCTGAGCCAACCCTGGCACCCCATGCTGCCGCTGATGTGCTCTGACTGTCAGGTTTCTTTGCCAGCTAGAGGATAATGTATTGTCGAGGAAGGAATACATCATCATCTGAGAGGAGGAAATGTCCTCTTACCATACCCATTGCAGTCCTCTTTAGTCAGGCATTTAAGGCAGTACTGGTCAAACTTTGCTCAGGATGAAGCACAAAGCTGAATGATGCTTCCTTCGTAGCATCCATGAAAACTAACAGATTTAATACAAATCCCCAGTGATCATTTCAAACGCGCTGTGCCTTCTAAGTTCCCGCAGACATCAAGGAGGAAGGATAGTTATCAGTGCCGAACACAAAGACCACCCTTAATACCATTTTTTGAAGCCCCACAGGCTCCACAGTTTAAGGCACCTTTCTCTTCCCAAATACTGTTTTTCCACAACAGAATCCAGTTCTTTGGCAGTTTTACTTCCCTTACTTCTTTAAAGCTAGGTGAATCTGTGAGGCAGTGTCCGATTGCTACAAAGCAGTAAAGATGTATGCAAGCTAAAAAAATCTCTAGACCAGAATTCAAGAAAAGAAATCCTCCTACTCCCTCTTAGACCAGCAATCCATTTCTAGACTGCAAATCACAAAAGCATATCACAAAAAGATCGCAGAAGTGTTAAAAAGGCATATGCACAGGAAGCATCACCTCAAAGGAGAAAGCAGAAGAGGACAAGTTGATGAGATGGCCATCTGCTCAATTAAAAGAAGCAACAGTGCCCAGCACATCCCTTCTCTGCATGAAATGGACAGACAGTCCACTGATGGAAAGACCACAACTAACAGACACTCCTGATACTAGTGCTTGGGTACGGTTAAACCAGCCCGCATATCGCAAGCCAAAGTGTGGATTTGCTGCATGCCAATTATTCCGGCTGGTTTTATACACATAGATCCTGCAACAAATAAAAAGAACTATCATCCCTCAACGAAAGAGGTAAACTTCTAATTTACCACAGACAAAGATATTCTTGTCTTGCCTCATACAAACATGCACAGGTAGCCGTGCACTCTGTTGGATGTCACCTGTGTGCCACCATTTATCTTTTCGCTCTAGCTGGACATGACCACTGCTCTAATCTGGGGTTCCCTGATTTGGTTTCATCTCTCAGAGTAGCTGGGATTCTCAACATGGCCCTCTATGAGTATTAACGTGGAACTAAGTCCCTGTGCTGAAAGCTTTCTCCTTTTCTGACTATTCCCATGGCCAGAGCAAATGAGTGTTTTATGCACAGAAAACAAATCAAAAGTATATTTGGCTTTTAACTCAAAAACACTACTGTTTGCTTAGCAGGTATAAGTAGTGCACTGAAATGCAACTGACCTGCAGCGTTAGGGGTGCTTCTCTATTGTACTCGCCATCATCCTCGTAATGAGTGGTCCTCTGTCCCCCAGACTGACGAAGGCGGAAGCTAAATTGAGTATCCCCCAGGCCACCTGAGACAGAGAAGATCACAAATGCTCAGGAAGAAGTTTCAGTAAAGAGAAACCTGAAAATTGCTTAAATCTGAAATGCTGACATAAACAGGGATGCTGATTTACAAGGAACTCCAAAACTGAAAATGAAGTGGAGAGTAACAGCATAAACCCCAAAAACCCAGTGCAAGACAGGAAGAACACATAGCTGAACACAAGAACTGGTGTCATTAAGCTAAACCTTGCCAGGCCATTGCTGGGAAACTTACAGACATCGGCCACTATCATCAATCCTGAGTAACTGCAGCCACTTCTTATCCACAGTACTAAAAAACCTACAAACAGCCTTAATCCAAGATGACACAAACACTGATTTTAACGACAATCCCCTGCACAATAGTTCTAGCAAATGACCTAGACAAGCACCACAGCCGGGCACCTCCCAGGTCACACTATACTGCTCACCCCCTGCCAGCATACTTTGTACAGCAGGAAAAAAAGAAGCATGAAGTCCTCAGGAGGTTTCATCAGTTGGATGGGCAGAAGGAGTAGGGCTGAGTACGTACAAAGAGGTCAGCTATGAGGAAAGAGTTAAACACGCTAAGCTCACTGAACGAAAACCACGGCTAAACAGACTAAGGCACTACAACGGGGTAAGGGGACATACTCCTTCCCGCTGTTTGCAGATGCTATGCTCCAAAGAAGAGTAAAGACTGTTGTGTGTGTTATGAAGATATTAATATTAGTAAATAATTTACTTTAATAAAAGGGACATTTAGCCTGAGTGTTCACTAAGCTCTGAGAAACTAGTGAAAGTACAACCTTAAAAACACTTAAAACTAAACTACGCAAAGCTGTAGAAAACTAACAGTCAAGAACCAGTCTTAAAGAAACAGGTACTGGAACGAATTAACATGCTTATTTCTTATTGCCACCTTTCTGATTTATAAATACAAACTTTGGGAATACTTCCACTGTGAAAGCATCCTCTCCCCATCTGCTTCTCTTCACCGAGCACTTCACTCAGAAACACAGAAATGCTGACAGTCAACAGCTGCAAACCTCAGGCTACCCACCCTTCGTGGCTTTTTTTTATATTTTATTGGCACAAGCGAAGCATGAGTGTGCAAGCTTATCAAGTAATTGTCCTGTCACCCACTAGATCGCAGATTCTATATCCAGAGAGCAATCAAAATGACAAGAAGCCTCTTTGTTCAGACCTAAGGGCTGTGTGCTCCTTGATGTCACAGTTCTGGAAGATACAGCCCATCAGTCTCTGCTGCATTAGAGGCGATGACTCGCTCTTTCCATCATGAACCCATTTCTTTCACAACGGCAACGAACCGTCCCGCAGGCTGCAGGCAAGGCCAACAGATGCTACCTACCTGAGTAGGAGTCTGGGAAGGACAAGTAGCAGATACTAGTTTTCTGCAACAAACAAAAACACAGAGTAAGAAAACCTCCATCACCGCTGCTCAGGATCTTTAAAACTAGGAAAAAAAAGAAAATAAAAATAGTTATTACCTCTTTCTCTGTTAGTCTAAAGTCATAAGGATACACCAACTGCAAAAGAGATAAGAGTCAGTAAGTCAATCAACTCTGTTCCCCCATGACTTCTACATAGATCTATAACCATTGCTTCCATACAATAAGTGCCTTATTTCTCCCAGAGTAACATATCCTACAAGAAGGTACATCTACCCATTTAAAATCTGATTGTCAATAGCCCACTGCACTGAACTCATCACAGAATCTGTATTTATTCTAGCAGATTTGGAGACAGACAGAATAGCTTATATTTTACTTGGATTTTAACTTGAGAGTTGATAGCTCGGTGAACAAACAGCCCCACCACCCAGTTGGTAACTTCTCTGTACAGACTACTGATGTGCAAACATCTGTTTGCTCTAAAGCAGGCAGGAGAGAACTATTCCAATGCTGCTTGAAATTATCTTAATGTATACTTACTCTCCAAGCTCCAAGCCTGGAAAGCATTAATATTCAATTTTGCACCTAAATACAAGTTTAAAAATTGCGCAAAATAATGTCCTATGTGGAAAGTTTTGGACTTTGTGTATTTCTAATTGTTGTTTGGAGGAGGGTCACTTTTTATTTTGATTTTTTAAATCTTGCTAAGAAGTCAATTACAATTCACTAAACCCACCAAATATTCTGAAGGAGTGAGGAAGGCTGGCATCATGAGCTGCTGAGAGGTAAAAACAGATTTCACAGCAATGAAATGAGAAGACAGACAGTGGGGACGGAGTAAGAATGGCTTTAAAAATGAAGCTATGCATAGATGCAATGAGGTGTGGAAAGAAGAGCCACTGGAGGATGGCACAGAGAGCATTAACAGCCGTGGCTGGGGAAACAACCTTTGCAGCAGCATTCTGCGAAGATACAGGCAGGGCAAGATTACCGTCCTCAAGGGCAGAGGGAAGGATGTGGCAATAATCAAGAGTGAGACAATGATAGTCCGGACAAAGGTTCTAGCTGTATGAAGAGAATAGAAAACAATATATCCTACGTACACTAAACAATATGAAGTCTGGTGTTAGAAACAAACTTGGGTATGTATCTTAGCCTCCAGGCTGAAAATGCTTATTTAGCAGTCCTAAGTGACTGGTCAGGTAAAGATGCTGCTCACAGTGACCAAAAAGCAGAAAATGGGCAGCAGGAGAAGTTTGAGAGGCTTTGGAGCTCTGGTTTAGCCTCCCTGATTTGATCTGTTGTTAGAAAGACAAGCCAAGGTTTATTTTGTACAGAAAGAGATGGGTCTGGCACAGGCTTGAAGAGTCATGCTTTGTCAGCATACCAGTGACAGCTGAATTGTGTTACACCCAATTTATCATCGAGCATTTCAGATAAGAGAGAGCATCAAGAATTTTAAAGCACCTAGTTAAAAACTCTAGCTTTGCAGCTGAACTATGTAAATGCTGATAACAGTCCTTCTGCATTTACTGTAACCCAATAAAAGAGAAGTCAATGCAAGACTTCTCAGGTCAGGGCTGAGGGCAGAACTGCAAGCAAGATCCACTACAGAAACAATCACGCTGAGAAGTGATAAATGACACAGCTACAGCAATAATGAGTTTCACATGTCACTGGGCAGAGGATAGAAACCGAAGTACTTACAAATCTATAGAAGTAAAGTACACAGCCTTTATAGCACTTACTGATCGGGAAATGCAGGAATTGCAGGCGGCTTTAAATAAGCGGATGAGAAAGAAACTAGCACTGAATGACTTGAAAAACGGAGTTCTGCTCATCAGACTTCTGCAGCTCCCGGGCAGTAACTCTGCTTCAGGTCAGTGTGCGAGTCATCTGGTACTCAAATCAGGAGCTGTCTTCAGTGCTTGACTCTTCTTACAAGTCTATAAATAGCAAGGGTGGCACCGCGCCAGAGTGCTGGCAGTTCACTGAGCTAGCTCGCTTCGCTCTAACAATTCCCCACTGATTCCTTGGCAAGGTCATCTAATCAGCTTCAGAGAGTGAGCCAAATTAACAATTAAAAATTACGCTGATTAGCCTTCCGTTCAAGCTTCTCTGAAAGACAAAAGCTACAAAAATACAGGAGCAAAATTATCACATACAAGCTACAGCGATGAGGCAGCACATTAAGGCACGACCAGAGAATGAAGGCTTTTTAGACACTGAAGCATGAAGAGATGCATTACAGCTACGCCACAGGAGGAGCCAGACTTCTCTGCTTGCTGTATTTTTGCATTAGGCGACTGAATAAATTCTTGTGGTTATGACTAATTTAATGATCACACAAACATTTATTTTGTTAATTCCTATGTAATAATGGACAGAGCAGGAACAGAGACCTGGACATCTGACGCCAATTCATCAAGAAGCTCAGGAATCTCACAGCATCCTGCTTTCTGCAATGCTTGCTGATGATCTAAACTTAAGTTCAAGAGTCAAGACAGACTTCTAATTCTCCTGCTGCCTTTTCTGGGGGGTCTTTCTGCAAGTAAATCAAACCAGAAGTGGATATTGACGGCTCCTAGCTGCTTTGTGGGTCCAAGTTTAAGATATGCTAAGCGTACGTTTCACTTGGAGATGTGTGCTCAGCATTTTGGGGAGGGGGAGGGGGAAAAAGAAAAGAAAAAAAAAAAATCAGACTCAAATCTTATTGACTGAGCATAGAAGCACCGACGGACCCAAAAATTCAGATACCGTGTGTTTGAAAAATAGGCCTTATCTTCTGTATCTTTGCTTCCCCTTCAGTTTAACAGTCTGACGTGTACTTCTACATTTGAGGTGGGGGGGAAATCACTAAATATTTACAAGATTAAAAACCCAATCTGAAATAGTAAGAATCCTAGTCACTAGAACTTTTCAAAAGCAAAAAGACAGTAAGCGAAAAGGAACTTTTTATCTGTAGAAGTCCCTGGATATCTCAGAAGTAGCCCAAAAGGGCTTAAATTATGTCATAACTTGTGATGTAGCTCTCTCCCATCAATACTGACTTAACAAGCGCGGAGGTGACACATGTTGTTGAAAACAGATCCTTGCACTAAAGCTTTGCTGTTGATATCAGCACGGGTGGCAAGTACTCTGCTGCTGTCATAGCAACACGGAGAACATCCCAGAAAATGACTTCTGGTGACTCTGAAGTAACCCAGCTTCACAAAGTGCCTGTGTTTGGAAAGCTCGAGGAGGGAGGAGCCAGTGCCGTTGTGAAAAGGGATATTTCAGAACCACGGGGATGAATCTTCAGCGTTTCTATGACAGCGGCACCAGAGAAGTCAGAGCCCTTGCGGAGTCGGACGGCGAACGGCTGGTGGGGAGGGCTGCTCCCGCAGGACACAGACTGCTTGTCTGCGGAGAGGATTGTCTCAGAAACGTGTCTTCTCTCTCCCCGGTATTTTTGCCATCTGTAGTTGACTACTGGAAGAAATGTAAATTGGTGGATGACCCAGAAACAGCAATTATACCTAATTTCTGCATTAACCTATGTTTTCCTTTGTAACACCTTTTCTACTGTATATTTAAATAGCAGGAGAGTGGGACTCACTGAATTTCAGGCCGATGGTGTGTCCACACTGCGAGACGACTGCACAGAACACAAGTCACGCAATATTCAGAAACCTCAGCAGACCCTAAACAAGCTCTTGGCTGCGAAGTTATACCCACAGAGCCTACCCCATTCCAGGGGTAATTCTGCCTTTCTACTCAGTGTCGCTGAAGACAACACACACTAAGCAGGCTTCAACAGCGTGGCTTCCGCATAGATTTGGGCAGCAAGGGAAGAAAAGAGATGTTTTATCTGGAAAGAATCCTATACTCAGGAAAAAGTAATCTTCAGGAAAGGATGACAAGGTTTCAGCACAGAAACCCTGACTGAGACAGGCCTGCTCCTAAAGCAGAACTGCAGGGGACATCCTACGGTTGGACGAGGGATGCCTGCATCCTCACACGCTGATTTACAGAGATGATGCAAAAGTATGGTGCAACCTCCAGAACGGGAGGTTTCCCTTCCTTCTGACTCACTTTGCTGTCAGCATGTGAGGTAGCGCAAGTTACTCCAAGTATTTGTATCCTGTCACTCTGTGTAATCCTTAGGTGCGTGAACAACAGCCCCTGTGCATAAATCACTCTTTAGAGGGATATACATACATCCACAAAACCACAGAGAGCTCTGTCAAGATCTAATCTCGGTCAGCTACACTGATCTGGTAATGTCTATGGCAAACTTCCCGTGCAAACCCAGCCAGGGCTGAAGTCCCACAGGGCTGGGTGCCACAGATGCATTTCTTTAACCCAGAAACTTGCAGTCGAGAGCCCAAATCATAAAACTCCCTCTTTTCAGCTGCAGAAATCAGCCTGCTTGGAGACAAGCCACAGGATCTGGACCTAATCTAAAACAACCAAGGCAACAGATGGAAATAGGGAATAAGCAGGAAGATAATGACACCACTTGACTACTGGAAATAGTGACATTTACACTTTTTCAAAATTTTTAAATAATTTTACTTGGAATTCCCCAGTAAGACAGTAACAGCTTGAGCTTTTTTATTTTCCCAACGCCATCAAGAATGGAACATGGGATCTTTATCACACAGCTTCTCCTCTGCCTGGCTTCCTTTCTGGAAGGAACGGTCTTACCCAACGCAGACCCCTGTTCCTTGCCCAAACCCTTCGCTCAGAGACAGAAATCCACAATGGACAAGCCAAAGGAAAAGTGTCGGTGGGGTTGTGTCATCACTCAGTCCAGATGCTGAGGTGTTCCCAGTCTTCTTGGTCATTTATGCACATGAGAAACATTTTTCCCATCAATACTTATATAGGCAAAGGAGGAAAAGGGAGGAAAGGAAGAAAAAGAAGAAAAAATACCTTTCCAGGGATTAACAAACCGTACTACTGCACACCCTGACCACAAAGTCCCCTCCTTATAATGCTAGACAGCTAACTTGATCTTTACCGCTTTCCATTCCCTTCAGAAGCTTCAGCATGACTTTAAAAATGGAAAGTCTCAATCCTCCACAAAACAACATTAACCTCCTTACACAAAGGCGAAGCGAGGAGTACTTCCCACAATTACACAACAAATATCAAGGAATTCGAGATAATGCCTTAGGTCCAGCATAATCCAGAGATACCTAGTCCTCTTATGTTGCATTTTCACGGAACACCAACCAGCTCTTGCCTTCAGTCACATTACAAGCCTTAGGTATCTAACTCCCTTCAAATCCTCTTTCAGAGGCAAACAGCACGATCTTCCAGGGAATAGGGAAAAACTGTTCCAACCCCTTCACGCCCAGTTCATCCTCTCTGGCCCCCCAATGAGCCCCACAGGCACATGTGTCTTCCTAGGAGGGAATGACAGGAGGGAAGCCTCCTACACCACAGGTCCTCAGGCTGACAGAGCCGCCTCAGCCCCCCGCTCCACTGTGCCCCATTGTCTCACCATCACTCCCCCACTTCCCACCCAGCTCCCGACTCCTTCCCTATCGCTGTCCTGCGACACCCACCTCAGCCCCTCCTTAGCGCCTGCTGACCCCACACATCAGAGCTGTATTTCCCAGCAAGATTCAGCGCTACCCCGGGCCTTCCTGCGTCCGCGGGCTGTTTTCCACAACCCTTCCTCCACAGCCTTCTCCCCGCCACCCTCCTCCCTTCACAGCCTGCTCCCCCCCCTCGGCAGGTCTGCAACACACTCCC